>NC_136906.1:23622549-23939136 GCF_949606895.1 Notothenia rossii
GGAATCCAAATCAAACAGCAGAGCCATGTTGGGCTGTTCGCTTTAAAAATGTAACAATGTAAGAACGTAAGTGACTTACAGAGCTGTCTGTTTGTTCTGCTCTCAGTGGGAAACTCCCAGCAGCTTTTACCCTCACTTAACTAAGGGATTCTGTAACAGCAGAACAACAGAGACATTTAAAAGCTGCTTGTCATGATCGCTGTTGAACTCAGCTAACAGTATTAAGGCCTTGTTTTTTGTTTATCAGATTTACTAGTCTCATGAACCACTAACTTAGATGCAAGCAAACAGCAGATGCTAGAAGATGTAGATAAAAAGGATGTGCCTATACCCGTCATAAACAAGTATAGCACAATACTGGCTGCATCATTGAGAGAATACATTTGTTTGATGTAGTAGGGCAGCCTTAGCTTCTCGCTGTTTGCTTCAGTTTGTCATTTAAAAAGAAGCTTTGAGTCTGAACACGTCTTGAGGTAAGACTAAAGGCTTGTCATGATGTTCTGCAGCAAAGACAATAATCCTAGAACGACACACAAAACAACATCTCTAACGTACATGCTGTACTTTATGACTAAGGCCTATTGCTTTTCGTTTTTTAACAACTCGCACCAAATTTACATATTTAAACTGTTTTATGCCTTCACACACCCACAATGTATTCCAAGTTGCCTATTGCTGTACGGAGGTCCTCCTTTAACTTGAATATGCAGGAAGCATCCCACTAATAGAGAGTTAAAAATACAAATGAGCTGCTGATTATGCACCAGAGTCCCTCTAAGTGTGTGAAAAACAAACTGTTAAACCAAAGACTGTTTGCGCTGCAAATTGTATTTTTAAAATATAATTTCCTCAGAGTTTTGTATGACTAATTTCATTATACAGTGTTTTGCCGGTGCTTTTACTACAAACAAATACTAACAAATTCCTGGATGTTATTCTTTGAATCATAATAAGCTATTAATATGCTGTAAAAAGAAAATGCATCTCTAAATAAACTGTAAAAGGTCCACCATTGTTTCATAGGCTTCCAAGTATAGACAGGACTTTACATTAATCATGTTGCTGTACTACGTCAGCAGTTCTGTGAAGCTGCCCTCTCAAGGTCTATCCATCAATCCTCCGTCCCTTATGACCCCCCAGATCCATGAGGAGGAAGAGGGCAGTCTTCATCCTTCAGAAAAACCCAGTAAAGGACTATCTCCCATTTTAAGCTATCATTGTGTCACTACACTGTGGATGAGAGAAAGCTTCTCTTTGCAGTTTGCTAACAGAGCTGAATGAACCGTATTCGTCACAAAAGCCCAATGATTATTAATAATGCAGAGGATATGTTGCACAAAGGACTCAGGAGAAATCAGCATCAATAAAGTGCTGGGAGGAAAAATTGGAGCGCAGTGTTCTGTGACGTCCTAAGCAGCTGTTTAAAGATTGTAAGATAGTGCGTACGATAGGGCCCCTGGCACAGTGCAGGAATTAGTATTCAGCACTTGATAACACAAAGACTCAGTGAGGTCTGAAGGAGACCCAAAGGGAGTAGGCCTGCCCTTTCATCGGGGAGCTGGACAGGACTGTGTGACATATCGATCGGCTATTGGCTACGCAGCACTGCGGGCTCCATCACCGTCACCGCTACACTCTGTCACTCCCACTTTTCAGCTGTTAATTTGTGGTAGTCTGGATCTTAAAATTCTGCCTTAAACTCTGGCAGCCATCACATTCAGGAGCAGACCACTACATCAAACCGCTGCTATGACGACAGGAATTTTAACTATATCAGGAAAGGGAGGGAACAGCGCAGCTCAAATCTACACCAATGTTTTTGGGCATGAATTTGTTCTTACCTTCACTTGCTTCTACTTCCTGATTGTCTGAAATCTGCGTTACCTTCAATCCACCTCTGCTGCTCTGATATAATGTCATACTTAAAACACATTCATCATTGCTGTAGCCCCCACCCTGATATTGATGTGCTGCATTATTGTATTCATATTTCCAGAGCGCTTCCTATTTAAGAGGCTTTAAGGCTTCAGCAAGCAGCTTTTTGACTGTTCTACTCAACTTTATCAGTGCAAATCCGGACGTCCTTGTAAGAATAAAGCAAGGTTCTGCTGACAGTAAGGCACCAGTTTTAGACATTGTAAAAGTATGTCTCTGTTCAGTCTTTGTCAACGCCACTGTTATGAAGCCACTAATTGGCTGCAGTTCAACACATCTGTATTAAATAGCAAGTAACGAGCTATTGTTTATGTAAAACTGAAGGATAATATATGAAAATATCAAGGTTATTGCAAGAGGGTAAGTGGAGGGTGAGGGCAATGGTTGTAAAACAGGCTAAAAAGATGGCCCTGAATAAAACTGAAACACTACTTTTGTACTTTATACGAAAACATTTCTTACCCTGTTCTGTCTATGAAGAGAGAAATGTGAGTTTTATGGAAGGAATTGGAGGTTTTATGTTCTGCTCGTTCTGCTCAACAGGCTAGCTGCGGGCCTACTGGGGGCCCTTAATTAAGGCTCTTTATTCCTGGCTCTGTGTCAACCATCAAAACACCCACAACAGTGTACCTACAGAGTATGTGTCACTTCCATTAAAACATATCTTGGCTTTTATGGCAAAAAAACAAGACAGGAATAGGTTGTAACAACAGAGTAGTCATTTTTCAAATATGTCTGCTTTGGTCACTGTAGATCTAGAAGTTTTCAAATTAATCTAATCATGTATGCCTAATTGGATAGTTTAATCAACACAGCATGATTACATTAGCTGTAAAACATTCGCCTCTTCATCATATTTCTTAATAAATGTCCGTTCAACTCTGGCATTGACATACATATTGTAACATAACGTGGTCCCTTTAGATGTAACGCAGGGACAGTTTACTGATTTTTTTAATTTTTCCAATCTGTGTGTGCAAAAGGATTAGATAACAGGAAGCTGTAGTATTGCATAATTGAGTCATGTTGTGGAATATATATTTGGCCTTTAGGGGGTATGATATTTTATTCAGCATGATGTTTTTGAGATGGTTAGGTTAAACAAAGTGCATCCAAACTGTATTATTAACAACTTAAGTTTTCAGGAGGGGAAAAGACAGCATTTATGACTAGTACGCGTGCGTGCGCGCGCGTGCAGGTCAGATCGGCTGTTGCAGAAAGCCATGGCCCATGAGTGTGGGAGGAGAGTCTGTCTCTTTAGCCGATGGCAGGCTGCAAGTTGAGCCATCTGGGAGAAAAATCTCTGTAGCCTCACTGCGGCCTGCAATTAGGAACTTACAAAAAGTTTTTAGATTTGAAATACTGCAGTTTTTCCCATAACAAAATGGCCTTATTCCAAAACACGAGGATCTTTCACTGGATAAATGACTGCAGCCTGTTCAGTGCCCTCTGATGGCTACACAAAGTCAGAGTGATGCACTGCATGGGAGAGCTTTATGTTGACCCACTCTTTGCTGCTGTTACGTGGATTCAACAGGCCTATTAGACTGGCAGGGATAAAAGCCAAACATTATTACTACTGCTGTCAAATTGCTTAGTTATTAGCCTGCCCTGACTTAGAAGGCCACTGTGAATTGATTCCTAATTAAAGGTTCCCTGTGGAAACAAGGGTTTTTATGTGTGGGTCCTTGTTTTGTTTGTTCGTGTGTACGGGCACAACAATGCACATACACTTTTCGGCCAATGTTTTAATACTATTCAGTGATCCAAATGTGACACAAAAGGCAGTGAAGAAGAAGACTGCTTAGACTTACACACACAACCACAAAAAATAGTTTTCAGCTTCTCAGATCCGTTCTCTCCCCTTGGGATTACAGCTGCTGCTACAAATAAGTAATTTTAAACTGAACATGCTTTTGATAGTGTAAGTGTCATGATCTGAACAGATACACAAATACATCCTATCATCCTAATATTCACACAAAGCAAAGGAAACTCCCCTATTAACAGGTGGGTTCAGAACGAGTAGGCTAATCCTGCCTCTGTCAAGGGAGAGGAGTGGATGTATTACTTTAAGCCTGACAGAACTCCCAGCCTTTACCTGCTCTCAGCCTGAGCCTAGCCATGATATCAGTCAATCATTTGCAATTCTTAAACCTAATGCACACAGTGAATCTATGCATTTGCGGCAAGGTGTGATAAAAATGTTGTTTGACTTGCCAAAATACCTATTTTATTAGTCAGGCCTGAAACAACAATGACCCTAAACCTAACCCAGAGCCTAGAAATAAGCTGCCCTTTGGAGACGATTCTAGGGATGTTTAAATTAGACAATGAGAGTGCACATAAAAGTGAGTCTCTCACACTGAATCCCTTTAAACCCAGAATGAAACTGCAAAAAGCTCATGTTTGCATGGCTTAATGCCATCATCTCAAAACCCTAGCAGCTTTAAAGGTTCCTTGTCCTTTGACCGAAGACCCTTAGTGAGTCCTATTTAATGGAATTTCAATCAAATGATGCTATCCATCCTGATTAATCCTACTCTGTAATGCCAATGGGGACATTTGTCATCCGTCTCCATAAACCTGAGCAGTCTCCATGGGACTTTTTTATTCAGTCAGGTGAACCGAGCCTATCAGGGTTCAGCAAACAGGGGATCAGATCAGCAGGTGGCTGCGGTGAAGCCATTGCTATGGAGCTGACAAGTGAGAGATTCATGATTGTGATGACGGCATCCTCAGGATAAAGGAAGTACACAACAACAGCGTGCATCTTTGTGAGTTTGTGTTTTCACCTGGTATACTAAAGCAGGTATAATCAGCTCCCAATTCTTCAGGTCACAGGAAAGGCTTGACATTAGCTCTGTGTGAGCCTTATACCTGACTGCACATCAGTGTCTCTAGCAAAACGAATTAGGGAGCATGCAGTGTGTGATGGGTGTTATTAATGACGAGGGGAAATAGAGGCGGGGGTAAAAAGCGAGACATTTACCATGGTAGAAAAGAGATGGAGAAGGATTCTAAAGCAGGATTTGTATTTGTGACAGATTGGATGGAGTCAAAAAGGATAAATATGTGAGCGGTAAGGAAAATAATTGAGAGAAACAGAGAGGCTAAGCTAGGTCTGAGCACGACCTCTGTCATGTGTTGACAGTCTAAAAAAATAGAGCGGGGGTTCGTGGCCTTGTCATCTCAACATCACCACGATGACAGCCTGGGTAGTGAACCACAGAATGACTATAAGTCAAGGCTATTAAAGTGGAAATCAGACAAATGAGAGCCTGCACTTGCAAACCCTAGGAAACCAACAGTCCAACAGGAAAGAAAACCTAGACATCATACACTCATCCACTTACTGACTCTCCTGGCTCAGTGTTGTGATCTTATTACACAGTGTTGGGGAAGCTACTTTGTACTTCACACTGGAAGAAGTGAAAATACAGAAAAACCTACCCAAGTACCCTACCTACCCTAGGGAGAAATAGAGTTTGGATAACTGAAGCTAAAATTGAATTCAAACTACTGAAATTGACAATGTGTGTGTATTATGAAATAATAAGCAAATATATTACGAAAAAAGTCACATGCCAGAAGAAAATTGCCCTCAATTGGGTTTAATGCAAAGTGTGTACTTGTTCACAGGGTATACATAACTCTACTATTCATGGGAATGTGTATGGTGGTTTCTGCCTGGCGAATGCATTGCCTCAAAGTGGGCGGGTAGAAAAAAAGGTGATGTGGCTGGGGAAAGTGTTTGTTCTGAAAAACTGCAATTGTAATTTTTGGTAAATGCAAAAGTATTAAAAAGCTTGAATCACTAAGCAAATATTATTTTGGTTAAACTAAAGGCAACTCGACTTTAAACGATTTATTTTTACCATATGGTTCACTACTCCTCAACACTGTTGTTATGTGTGCGTTTACTTTCAGGGATGCCTGAATATGAACGTGTCAAATGGAGGAAGGACCAGACACCCATGGGAGGAACGTCCAATCTTGTCGCCCTGCCAGAGGGAGAACAGGCGGAAAGCACTCTGTCCTCTTCCTCTCAATCAACCCCTCCTCTCCACCCTTGCACTTTCTCGCTCTTGGCCTCTTCCTTTTTTTTTTTCTGTCTGAGTGGTGATAATGGCAGGCTGTCCGTCACGCGAGGGCTGACCCAGATACACTCGGTGAGGAGAAGGACGGTGAGCATTAGGGTGATGAGGAAATCTCAGCCCTTCACCCACGGCCCCATCCTCCCCAATCATACGCGCTTGTCTCACAGACGGTGTTCAGTGTGAAGGGGGCAAAGCCAAGGGCGCAGTCTAGCCAGATCCTTTAGCTCGAGTAGAACCTGCAGGGCAAAAGTTTGACACGAGTGCGATGCAAACCAGCAGCAACCAGCTCATTAAGGCAGTAACCCATGGTAGGGTGCTGACTTATTCATGGCCAGCTCCACGGAATAAAGGCCAGTGAGACGTAGTTAACTGGCTCACTGGTGTGTGCCAGGCAAAACCCACTGATCTTTGTAGTCCGCAGTCAAATGTGATCCAGGATCAAAAATGCCAACCTCTGTGCCAATCAGAGAGAACCCCCTGTGGCCCTGCCTTTACCTTTCTGCATAGATACGGTTACCAAGGAAGGAGAGATGGAGCAGAGAGAGAAGGCAGCGGGAGGCAGTATGGATGGAGACATAGATGGGACAAAGAAATAAAGGCAAGAAAAAAAACTCAAATCTGCAAGTGGAAGGTAAAAGGTCAAAATAATTGCCACTTTTTTGTATTTAATCCTATCGATTTAAGGTACAGAATTATCCTTAACTGCATACTGAGATCATGGTTCAACAGACAATACATAGAAGCTAGGATGCGTAAAGATGTGTAATGTATGACATTGGATGATAACAGCTAGTTAACCTTGCAATTTGTCATATAAGGAAGATAAATATCTGCACCACATTTCATGGCGATCCATCTAACACTTGTCAAGCTTAGGGATTTGCACAATGCTACAAATTAAGTAGTTGATACAATCACATACTGAAATTCTACAATTCATGATGCCTAACTCAATACTTCTGAAAATAACAAAACTAAAATATATATCCAATGTGCTTCAAGAAACACTATAACATACTGTATGCATGCTGTTTTTGGTAGGTTTAGGTCATATTTCCCTCTCTTCCATCTTATTTATACTGCTGTGAAAAAAATCCCCTTCAAATTGTATTTCTTCACAATTTTTGCCAAAAACTAAATTCAAGCAAGTTGCATTTGGCTCTGAGAAAGAACAGGCATTCGTCGAACAAACACACATCAAACATTGATGCAAATAATCCCAATTACAAAGACTAACAATAAATGGATGGAAAGAAAGGATTGTCATGTAAAATATAAATGTGATCTACTGCTTTGTAAGATTCACGCCAAAGAACTTAAACGCTCTTCATTTCAAAGAATATAAGGCTTGGGCGATCTGGGAAGAAATAATTCAACACAATCAAGTTTTATTTATAAAGCACATTTAAAAGCGATTTTTGGTCGAGCCAAAGTGCTGTACATGTAATAAAAACACATTACAACAATCCCAATAAAAGACAATAAATTACAACAGATATATAAAAAACACAGGAAATGTCAGTAATGTCAGATAATGTTCCTCACGTGTCGACAACAACAGAGCAATATTCAAATATGCATGACTGAATTTTTCAATATTCTCTTCTTTCTTTCTCCATGCTTCACCCAGTTGTTATAACACATAGAAATGACTAGGGTGGGCCACCTAGGTATAAATAATCATATGATTACTTTTCCTTTTTTTCTTTCTTTGAAATTAGCAATAATAGTTATTTTTGACAGAGATCATGAGCTTCAGTCTGATCATTCAATGCAGGAAAAGGTCTCGTTTTCTCTCTCTGCTCAGTTTGAATGCTCTCAGCCGGCGAGGTGCAGCCTTCCTCCCTCTCTCTGTGTCCTTCACATGTCCTTGCGTGCGACTGCAGCGTGCTTCGCCGTTTCTACGGGAGGTATCTCAGGGATCCCAGTGTGTCGGAGAGGACTTCTGCCTGGCTCCCCGTCTATCTGTCGCTTATCTCAATCATGCACATTCCTGCCATCCCTCCCACTGTCTCCAAATCTCTCTCTCTCTTTCTCTGCTGTCACACACGGCACAATATCATTCTTTCATTTAGCTCTGCCCTGATTGGCTTTGTTTTTTCAAACAATGTGGCATTTTTCCCTCTGTCACCCGGATGATGAGTGACAGGGAATTGAAGCATTTGTTGGCTTAATTCCTCTCAAATCTTTTTAATCTTTTTTGGCTACACAGAGACCAGACCACATTCCCATTTGACCGCCATGCTTTGTCATGGAAATGAGGGTTTTTACATCACTTTGGAAAGGCTGTCAGGCAGGTTACTCAGGTTAATGTGAGAAGATCTGTTTCCACTCTCTATATCACACCAAATGCTCAGCTGCATTAATATATCATTTGAAATATGTAAAGTTCACAATGACAATATAAGCTTTCAAAAGTGAAGCCGAAAAGTCTGCTGCTCAAATCATCCAGGCTATCATCATGATTAATAATTGTCATAATCACTATCCAACAAAATAGTCAGGATTGACACACACACACACACACACACACACACACACACACACACACACACACACACACACACACACACACACACACACACACACACACACACACACACACACACACACACACACACACACACACACACACACACACACACACACACACACACACACACACACACACACACACACACACACACACACACACACACACACACACACACACACACACACACACACACCATCACAGCCCATAGCTGCAGAGCATTTCTCCTGATTGAGGGTGCTTTAGTGCCAGAACTAATTAACAGCTTTTGATTATCTTGCCGCAGAGGTGGAAGTCATTACCATCACATTTCCCTATGTATTCAGAATACAGTATATAGTGGTAAAAGTCTTTTAGCAGATGTTCGCTATGGGAATGCACTGTGGATGATCCTAATTCACATATGCATTATACGGTGGCTGACAGGCGCAAACGTTACAATGGCCCAAAACACTTATTTTACAAAAAACGCTCTGCTAAAACGATGCAAATATAAAACCGCAAATGTGCCAAAACACATGCAAATGAAGAAACACCTTCACCAACTTGACGAAACAGACATTTTTTACTAAAAGCACTCCATATAAAAACGCTGCAAATTAAAACAAAACTGCAGAGGCTCAAAACGCACCGTTTTTTCAGCCTCTGTTCCCTTGCGCTGTGTTTGTGCTTCTTGCTGCATTGTTTTATTTGCAGCATTTTGTGTATGCAGCGATTTTAAGAAACGCTGTGCATGTGTGGTCAAGTTCGAAAAGATGTTTCTTCATTTGCATGTGTTTTGGCACGTTTGTGTTTTTATATTTGCATTATTTTTGAAAGTGCAGCACGTTTTACCTAGTTAGCCACCGTAGTATTTTGATCATATTGAAAAAGAGTGACCTGAATGCTGGTGCCAATCATAAAGCCCCTGTCACACTGTCCCGAAATTGACACCAGATGGACACACGAATATGGAATTGTGAATTTCGCACGAAGATGGCCTCTTAGTTGGTCAACAGCCAAGCAACAGCCGAAGCAAGTACGATGCCTACAGAAGGCCACATGATGGAACCCGAACCACACACGGAAATATGGTCGTAGACTTTACTGATGATTTAGAATGTATCCAGACTCAACGTAAGAGCTTGTGCCTCTTCGGGGGGTGCTAACATTTAAACATACACTTTATTCTTTACTTTCTCCGTCTTTATATGTAGATTAGAAGATATTACTTATCTCCGTCATGTTGTTTCCATAGCAACAACAACTTCCTGTCAACAGCGTAAACTCGCCTTCAAAATAAAAGCATCTAAGTAAAATAGGAAGTTAACCTAAATTACATTTAAGACATACAACTGCAACGAAAACAATGTAATATCCTTTTCAGTTTCACAGAACACAAATTGGGTTATTTACATAATATGTTTACATGATTTTGTTGTGCAATAAATGCAATCTCGATGTCATCGTACTATAATACGATCAGAGTCGAATTTGAACATTTCCTTTATCGTGTGTCCATCTGGTGTCAATTTCGGGATAGTGTGAAAGGGGCTTAAAGGAATTGAGAGAGGAAGTGAAAGTTTTGCTGCTTTTTCTTCCTGCCTATTTATGACAGTTTTCAGATGTATTGTTATGACAGTGAAAGGAGATACAATTGTTGACTTCGATCGATTCTAATTTTTCCACCACATATCTGACTCCGTTCACTTCAAACTCTTTTGAAATGTATTGAGCAGGCTAATTAGCCTCCCTGCACATATAATCCTGATAGGAACCTTTGATGGGGAGGGAGGGAGGAAGAAAGTGACTTTAAAAGGAAAAGGAGGAAAACTGAGTTGTACATTCCTCTCCCATTAGTTCCTCAATGATCAATCACTGCTACAGATTTCTGCAGCCTCTCCTCCATTTGCCCCAACTGAAGCCTCAAATTATTCTCATGGACATCAAATGAGCTCCATAGCACACACACACACAAACACACACACACACACACACACACACACACCATCTCCCAGAGCATAAAAGACTACAGCAATTTACCCAGCTAGTAATGACAAAGATAGAGAGGGGTGCGGATGCAGGAGCAAAGAGATTCAAAAAAGGAAAAGTGTTTCACAGGGCTGTGTGAACTGTTCTCTCAGGCTCCACTTGGCAGACAAAGTAGGCCTAAATGATTTATGAGAGGAAACAAAGCTTGCCAGTTGTTTGTTTTAGATAAATGCTACACAAAGCAGAAACTAACAGCTCTGATGATTGCAAACAAAGACAGATGAAAGTCTTTGGCCCAAAAAGGGAAGCACCTAGTTTTTTCTGAGCTCCACATTGCCATTTCGTGAGCGGTTCCAGAGTTCAAACCTGGAGGCCGTGCAAACCTTGGCGCAGATAGAGGTTTCCATGACAGTGCAATTGATTTAAAATGGTAGCTTTGGAAAAGAGGGGATAGCTGTGGAATTTAAGCGGGATGGATCCCTGCTTACCTCCTGCATCAGGATCCAAGGGTCCCAGCACCAATACCTGGCCGACTGCCCGCCCATCAGGTAGGAACACCTGGTAGTCCTCACCGTACATCCCCTCCCCCTGCACTCCCAGCAAACACCCCTGATCCATCCGCTCGGCCTGCGCAGCTTCACTCAGCTCCGAACCTCTGCAGCCAACTGAGTAAAGCATCGCAGTACCGTACCGTAACGTAACGTAATGTATTAAACCTGAACACCGCTATTCTCCCACAGTCACATCATGCCTCAATGACTGTTTATAAGAGATACCAACGTTTGCAGAGGCCAGATTACATAGTGAACACACACAAAAGAAGAGGTCCACCATCAGCACGTCGTCCTTTAGTTTTCACACACACACACACACACACACACACACACACACACACACACACACACACACACACACACACACACACACACACACACACACACACACACACACACACACACACACACACACACACACACACACACACACACACACACACACACACACACACACACACACACACACACACACACACACACACACACACACACACACACACACCTCTACATTCTTTTAACATCTGCGCTCTTCATCAGCAGCATGCTTATTCACAGCCAGGATCGGAGACGGTTGCTCGGGGCTGCAGAAGCACTTCCCTTCTCCTTTTCCTCTCTCTCCCTTGATCTCACTCTTTCCATCGCTCTCTTTCTCCGACTGAAAGGGTTCTGTGAAAGGCCCGAGATGAAAGGCTGCCCTCAATGGGAGCGTGATTGCAAAGACAGCGCTGGCGGCCCAAGGTGCTACCCCGAATTGCTCACTCAGAGTCGCTCCGCCCTACAAAGATGCACATGGCTATTGTCCTACAGTATTTGTGCATGGGCTACATTTAACAAACATTTATATTCCTGCTGTGTATATACCAGGAAATGATCTGAATATGAACGTCATATCTTATAGAGATGATGTAATGCGCAATGACGCACACTGGAGAAACACAATGATACATACCAACCACGGAGGGTAAATGTACACCTGCTGGGTAATACTGGCTGCTTTCTGGGACGGTGGAATTAGTGTCAGCACATTTACACAAATGCACAGTCAAGCCTGCACAGACGGACACAACACAAATACCCACACTTTTTTAGGTGACGAACTACTTTTCTAATCTGGTCGCAAAAAGCCTGGGGACTGGTGCAGAGAACAGCCAGCAGGACACAAATGCTGGCTTATGCAAAGTTCAGGTAAGCAGACTCATCAGGGAAGAAATAGGTCATAAAAATACCCTCTTGACCGGTTTATTCATGAACATTTGATTTTAAACAGTGTACTTGGGGAGCCCTGTTATACTAACTGGGGGAAAAGGTGCACTGTTTTACTATCCAACTATATTAAAGAAAATCACACATTTTAAAAGAAAGAATATTATATTCATTCCAATATTAACATATGTGACTGTCACACGGTCTCTTTTTCAGACTTGCAAAACTGCCAAGATGTGCGAGACAGCCAGAACCTCAGACAGTAAGAAAAATCCATATCCACCTCTCCCTGTGGTGAGATGAAATGTTTGGAGAAATAAAGCATCACTTTAGCCTTTGTGGGCAAAAGCCACAAGAAAAGCAGTTCAAAATCAATGCAAAGGGCGCTGTCACATTGTGTTAGTTACTTTGGCACAAGAATGATCGTGATAGGCCTGAGCACAGATAACATGCAAACGATGAAAGAAGTTTAGTTATGGTTGTTACATCTGAGGCTAATATCTGTGGATGTCATGACTGTAGCTTTGTCAGCCTCAAAAGTAATTTACATTACAAGTGGTGCTGCTAAACTTGATGCGAGCAGTCCAGCTTTGTATTTTCTCTGAGACAGACACAGAGTCCTCCTTGGTTGTAATAATAGCCACCGGTGTCTGTTCTATAACAAGCGATGCTGCAGATCGATAACAGTGTGATGTTGCCGTAATGTAACCACAAACCTACTTTTTTTCAGGAGCAGGATGATACAAAAATATGTTATTCTGCCAAAGATGCTACAGTGAAAATCTATCGGATGTGACTTAAATTAATTGAGCGGCGTGCCAACTTTACAGCATGTGTGTTTCTGTCATGATCCATGAGATGTTGTGTGTAGTGAAATAGATTTCCACAAGCAAGTGACAGGCGCTAAGTGAGAGACACACGAATGCTGAAACCTCCCCGGCTCTGCTGATGTTACACTGCACATGAACAAAATGCCTATAGGAAAAAGACTGCTGTCAAATTTGCAGGAACACGGACAATTACCCATTTTAATCCCATAAATAATATGCAAACACACATAACCTCTAAACACATTCATAAATCTGAGAGGACGCAGAGGATTTTCAACCCTCTTCTGACAAATGCCTCTCTGTTCTCTAATCCATCACAAAATAGCCTCTCTTTTTAGCTTCTGTCTAATTAACATGATTATGTGACAGAAAGGGAAAGCATAATATGATGATTATGACAATGACAGTGATAACCCGACGTGACTCTTTGTGAATGAGGTACAGGTGCAAAGCTAGACCAAAGCAGACGATTTGGCACGCCAGCCAGGAAAAAAATTCTGTCTGGGGGAAAGAGACGAGGGACAAATAATCTCAGCTATACACTGAATGAGGAAAGGAGATACAAGGTGTCACAACCCAACGTCTCCTGATTGCTTTTAGGCTGATTTGCTACAGAAGCTGGCGCCAGTGGCTTCCATTTTAGTGGTCCGCAGGGTTTAAAGAGTGCCTGGGAATCATTATGATGGATGACTAGTGTGGTATTCATTCCTGCAAAGCTATCAAAATTAACAGTATGCTCAGTGAATGGACATAACATTAGAACCTGGCATCAGATCAAATCCACTGCTTTGCTCTGAGGGCTGCAAATTATTATTATTTACTATGTTGTTTAATATGTTAATCCTATCAAAATCTCTTACAGCCCAGTGGCACATCTTAACATTTTATCCCTCGTGTATGTTTAACTTAAACGTCTGATATAGAGGGTTTCAGACATCTTCTAAACTATGTATCTCTTTATTTTTCCTGCCTAAAATGTTTTACAAACTTGTCAGAGAGTAATAACTATGTCATGGTACTGTTTGTGAATTACCTCAAAATACTATTGGCATTTCTGTGATGAAATATTACGTTGCATATCGGTTGATCTATACACAGATATGATATATCAGCAATAGTACCATTTCGGAACCGTCAGATTTGTAGGTCGGACTAAAGAGACTTCAATCCAACCATATAGAATTATGATGATATATAACAGAGAAGCAGGACATCTCATATTGAAGAGGGTTAAGTCAAAAAGCATTCAGCATTTATTTATAATGAGAGATTAAACAGTTTCTTTTAACTGCAGGATAATATAATCCACACATTTTAATGCTAAAGGGATAATAACAATTCAAGAAAAGTGTCATTAAACCATGCTACAATGTATCATTTGATATCAGATATGTATTATTCCTAAGGTTCTTAAAGTCAGCCTCTACAATTTGGCATGTATTGACTATGTGACATACAGGATGTCAAATTACAGATCTGAAACATCACTTCAGCCTCGCTGATTTCCTTGAATTGAATAAAGTTCTGTATATAAACAGAATGTCGCTGCTTTACACAGAAACCCACAGTGTCCATCTTGCATTGCTGAGAACTTGGTGATTGCTTATTCCTGGCTTGCAGCAGTAAATAGCACATTATAGGTACTCTTGGCTCTAATCTCAATTCAAGTAACTATATCGACAGCCATTTTAAACTCCATTAAGCCACTGCTGAATTTCAGCATTTTCCAACTGTTTAATATACATGGATTTCCAAGGCGCTCTGGAGTAAATCAGTGGGATATTTTCATCACTATTCAAAGACTCTGCTGAGATGTTAGTGTGCCCTGCTGCTCCGGTGGATAGTCCTGCAGGCCATGGAGGCAGACCTCGTTCTGTCCGGTGGGCAAAACGCAGAGAAAAGGGCCATTTAGTGATGTATGGATAGGCCGGACCAGAGTGAGGACGTGAAAAAAGGAACAAAAGGCCACAACGAAGCCAGGTGTGTCGCTGAACTCCTCCGCTAGACACCCACCAACAGAGCAGAGGGAAGAGAAATCAATATCGAGTCATGCTATGCCCAGGCAGCATCAGGTATATTTGATCGCGAAGACCAAACAAGAAAAGGAGAGAGCAAGAGCAAAGAAAAGATGAGGGGAGGAAGAGAGCGATGAGGCACATTTTGAAGAACACCGCTGCTCCCTTTAGTTATTAGACATCTCCCTAGTCTCCCTCCACTGCACAACGCTGATGTTATTTCTACCCGTGACCTTCTTCTGTTAGATCTTGTTGTACTGTCTTCCCCAACAGCTAATCTATTGCAGAGCGCCTGCAGAAAGGACTAATCTATTTTCAACCTGGTTTTCATATTGCTTTTGATCATGTATGCATCGTGACAGTGTCTTAAATTACAGCACACAAAGTATGTAAGCAAGGTTAAAATAAGTGAGGAACAATTAGGGAATTAAGAACTTGCTGCATGGGTTGCTAATTTTCGATGAAGCTTCTGGTATTTGGGAGTCGAGACAGAGACATGTGCAGGTGACCAACATCCCTGAGGACTGAGTGACACCTAAAGGGCACAGCTTGGCTTCTCCAAGACATCTGCAGCATGTCTCATTATTATTCAGCTATGAATCATTCAAACACAGCCGGCTGTCATTATCAGCAAAAGAAGGGGACACACGCCGAAACACACACACACACAAATATACCCGAAAATGTTCAAACTAAAAGCTGCACAAATATGGAAACCGAATGTGTCTGCACACTAAAGCTGAAACCAACAGAACATTTTAAAAATGTCATTACCATGCAAACATTTTAAATAATCACCTGTTCGGGCTTTGACAATGGGAGGACACGCTACTTTTTTATATTTCCTATTTTATTTAAAAAGGACTATGTACAATTTAAAACATAAATGTCACAATGTGATGTACCAGAATATATAGCCACCTAATAATCCGTATAGCTTTGTCAGTAATAATTGGCTATGTTTGGCCTTCGAGTAGTTGGTTTGAAGAAAAAAAGACTTGTCTTAAGTTACTTTGGTCTCCAGGGACATTTTGATTGCCTTTTTTACACTTTTCAGTGACATTTCAGAAACTAATCGATTATTAACAATATTTTAAATAAAAAATGTTAACAATTTATTTGTCAATTATTTTCTGAATTAACCTTTTTGTCTCAATTTTCCACAGCCAAAGATTAATTCATCAAATGTCTTATACGTATGTCCGACCTTCAGTCCAAAATGTAAAGTTAGATTCTTTTTCAAGATTGAATTGATCCCAAACATTACATTGTATTTGCTTGATGCTTATCCTACTGTAAACGACTTACGATAAGTGCAAAAACCAAAAAAGAATCAAACTCCGAACAACATACTTCCCCCCCCTGCCTGAAACGTCTTAATTGGAATCCCTAGTTGACTTCCATATCATAGTGACATCCCTATTTAATGCAATGTATCTATTGGCTAGAACTCCAACACATTGTACGTGATTGGCTAAGAGGTGGGACATCTCTAAGCGGTTGACTTAAAACAACAAAGGCGGCCAGCAGACTGGGCTCTGGTTTCAGACGGAGGGTGAAAAGAAGTGCTGCAGCACAGACAGTATGAGAAAAATAAACGTTTTTGAAAATTGAAGCATGTAAACATGTCACAGTAGAGGCACAAAATACCATAATGAACCTGTCAGCAAAATAGGGCCCCATTATGGATTATTTTTCCAACCTCGACTTCAGATATGAAATGTCCAAATGTGAAAAGATATTCATTGCTGTCATTAGAGACTGTGAAAATCTGAAAATATATTTACATTATGCAACAAAGAAACATGTTAATCACACAACAAAAGCTGTTTGCTTTCCTGCACAAGGTGAGACCTCCCTCCAGCAGAAACACATTTGCATGCTGTCCAATAACAGTTGGTGGTTAACATGCTTATACCAAACCAGAGCAGACTACTAAAACAGGAAGGAACTTCAAATGAAGATACTGCTCTCCATCTGTGTCTCTGTGTTTTATGAGGGTGAGTCACACAAACCGGCTCAGCGAAGATGCAAAAACTACAAAAGGCACCACAACTTTGTGTCCTCGACATTTTATCGCTTTACTTGACATCGATCGTCTATAGGCTTACATTATAATAAGCATTGCGCTGTGACAAAGCCAGGACAGTCAATGACAACCCAGTGAGCTAAAACGTTTGTCGATTTGCGCCTAGTCAGCACTTATTTACCACATCACATCCAAGGTCTACTGAGGGCTCCATTCACTTTATAACGCCACAGCAGCATATGTGTTTGCATGCCAATATCTTCAATCTTGTTTTATTGTCAGTAGTGTTAAATAAAACACACACGCTTATATGTTGTTGTCAACGTGAATGCACATAATTATTGTTTCTCCCGGCATCGCTTCAAACTGTATCCAAGGATGAATTTCTCCACTCCAAATGTGGCCTCAGTGTTCTCAAGCTGCACTTGAGTCTCCGCAGGATGTCAATATGAAACTAGGTAAGCAGTTGTGTAGTTTCAAAGACTTCACCATGAAGACACAAAGCAATAAGGAGAGGCCCACAGTGGCTACAACAACCTTTTTCTGGAATTTTCCACAGCTTTTTAATGAAACCAGTCAAATATAAACTCCCCTCCAAGAGCACAAGATGCAGTAATAATTCTACGAAGATGTGAATAATTGTTTCAGGGTAAAAGCTGAGCAATGTATTTGTAAAATAGCTGATGCCAGTATATTTCCTGCATCAGATATGGATAGGGAATAGATGCTTTATACCTTTTACTATAATGTTCATAAAGACTATCCATCGCTCTGTCTATTGTCTATCACTATTCTCTGACACCACCCACACAGCACCATGTATTATATCAGAGTATATTTAATTTGATAAATAGCAAGAAATAGAAGTGAAGAAATATTAAAAATAGGTTTTGAAACCATGCCACAAAAAAAAAAGATTTGACTGGATTATATTATCATTTTTGTTTAAATCTAATATTTGTATATGCCTTGAAAATCCTTTATACTGTCAGTTTATAATAACCAAAAATAAAAGCCTCCACTACAGATGTTAAATGTTCATAAAGAGTTGCAAAACAAGACACAAAACGATTAATATCTTCCACAGAAGCTAAACCATCACAAGCATCAACAAGGAGTTGCAAAAAAACAAGACACACAATAATCAAAAAGAGACACAGCCCGTGCACAACAACCACACACAGCGCTTTGCTCTTTCATAAAAGGGGTGGGGGGCATCTACATCTCTGGGTCCAGGAGCACATTGTTTCTGCCTATGCTTCCTTGCCAATATTCAACTCCATGAACAAATATCACGGAGAGCTGAATGACAGGCAGGGACCCGTCCTCAGAGCATCTGTTTGGCAGTGGGAGGGAGAGGGGCTGGGCTGGGCAAGCCCCCCTGCCAAACCCTGGAGCTTCTCACTGCAGCAGTCAATGGAATATTCCTGATGGCATCTAGAAGGTGGAGCTGATATTGTACTGTGACGGCCTCTTGGCATCCTGGTGTGCCAAGAGGAGAGGAAGCTGCAACACTGGACAAATAGCCTGCCCACAGCTCCTGGCCAAGCTAAAACACATCTGCCAAACCACAAGGAGCCCACTGCCGCACCCAGCTCTCTGCAGAGAGGGAGATTAAAATACACACAAATCTTGCACAAGCACTACCTAGAACATACGGACCTCTTCATCACTCTCAGTTTTTAAGAAAAGCCTCAAGACCCAACTGTTCCGCACCGCATTTGACTGACTGTCCTTTATTTTATTTATTTTTTTATTCTAACCTTTTATGCTCTTAACCTTTTTTATATTATTGAAGCACCTTGAGATGACGTTGTTTTTAAAGTGTGCTATATAAATGAAATGTATTATTATTATTTACCTGCCTAAAACAGAAAAACGCAGACACACATTCATTATATGCATGTATTATGCAGATCAACATGTAAAAGACCACGGGCATGCATCGACCAATCATTACATTACATTACATTGCATTTAGCTGACGCTTTTATCCAAAGCGACTTACAATAAGTGCATTCGACCAGGAAGATACAACCTTTAAGAAAACAGAATCATATAAGTACATCAGGTTTCATAGAGCCAAACATTTCAAGTGCTACTCAACTGGCATTTAGAAAGCCAGCCCTTTATTAGTATATAAATGCTTTGTTAGTAATTCTATCGCTCGAAGTGGAGTCTAAAGAGATGAGTTTTCAGTTTGCGTCGGAAGATGTGTAAGCTATCTGCTGTCCTGATTTCAATGGGGAGCTCATTCCACCATTTTGGAGCCAGGATAGCAAACCCACGTGTTTTTGCTGACGGGAACTTGGGTCCCCCTCGCAGTGCGGGTGCAGCGAGCTGTTTGGCTGATGCAGAGCGGAGTGCACGTGCTGGGGTGTACGGTTTAACCATGTCCTGGATGTAGGAAGGGCCAGATCCATTCACAGCATGGTACGCAAGTACCAGTGTCTTGAAGTGGATTCTAGCAGTTACTGGAAGCCAGTGAAGGGAGCGGAGGAGCGGTGTGGTGTGGGAGAATTTGGGAAGGTTGAAGACCAGACGAGCCGCTGCATTCTGGATGAGCTGCAGAGGTCGGATGGCACATGCAGGTAGACCAGCCAGGAGGGAGTTGCAGTAGTCTAGGCGTGAGATGACGAGAGCCTGGACCAGAATCTGCGCTGATGTCTGGGTCAGCTGGGGACGTATCCTCCTGATGTTGTAAAGCGTGTATCTGCAGCAGCGGGTTGTAGCAGCGATGTTTGCAGTGAAGGACAATTTGTTATCTAGGACCACACCCAGATTCCTTGCAGTCTGAGTCGGGGAAACAACAGAGGTGCCGATGTTGATTGTTAGGTCAAGAGTGGGACAATCTTTTCCCGGAAGGAAGAGCAGTTCAGTCTTGTCAAGGTTGAGCTTGAGGTGATGAGCAGACATCCACCGAGAGATGTCTGCTAGGCAAGCAGAGATGCGTGCGACGACCTGGGTCTCTGAGCGGGGAAAGGACATAATTAGTTGGGTGTCGTCAGCGTAGCAGTGGTATGAAAAACCATGCGGGCTAATGACAGACCCGAGCGAGTTTGTGTACAGGGAGAAGAGGAGGGGACCAAGAACCGAGCCCTGAGGGACCCCTGTAGTTAATTGACAAGGGTCGGACTCGGACCCTCTCCAAGTAACCCTGTAGGTGCGGTCATTGAGGTATGAGGTGAGGAGGGAAAGTGCAGTGCCTGAAACTCCAAGTTCTTGGAGAGTGCGAAGGAGGATCCGATGGTTCACTGTGTCGAATGCAGCAGACAGGTCCAGAAGGATGATGACAGAGGAGAGGGAGGCTGCTTTAGCAGTGTGCAGTTCATCAGAGACAGCAAGGAGAGCAGTTTCTGTTGAGTGACCTGCCTTGAAACCAGACTGGTGCGGATCCAGAAGGTTCATGCAATCATCATGCATTGCTGCAGTCGTTTGCTAACACCTGCTGGAAGTGGCTTGATGTATGGTTGGGTGGTGCAGCACGCAAGCACAATGAGGCTAATAGTACATTGTTTATCAGAGTGAAAGAACAGGTTAGTGCGGCCATTAGGCATGTGGACACATTGTACATGCCTTTTTTACATTTTTAGTGGGCACAACAAACAACATAAGAGTTTAACCCTTAAGAGTCCCTTAAAAAAAAAAGTGTTCCAAAGGCCAAAACATGCCACCTTCACAACAACTGCTATAAAGATATGATATATTCATATTTATTTCCACTTTAAAAGAGTTTTAACTTCTCGAGCCTAACATACACATATGAAATATATTTTGGGGATTTTAACCCTTTAAATGCCAGTTTGTTGAAAAAAACTCCAGTTTCTTTATTGAAAAAAACAAAAAAATTGAATAATTTCCATAAAATACATTTCAAGGAGTATTTCATTAGTATTATTATTAGACCCTGATATGGGTCAAGGATTGGCAGCAACATTGATTTTGATGCATCATTATTTTTTCTGCAGTGTCAGATTAAAGTTTAAAATCTTAGCCTATAATCATATATGATGATTTTCACGAGGCCATCTCCTACCACAAATAAAAGTTTTTTTTTTCCCACTAAATGCCTATTACCCTGTTTTGTGCTAAAATGAATAATACAAGATCATTTTGAACCAGAAAAACATTTATTTTACAAAGATGAACATTGAATGAAGAACACTGTGTGTCTGCCTGTGAGAGTCCAGCTCAGGTCGAGCAGGGGCTGCAAATCAAGAGCCTCCTCCTGCCGGGTTTCTGCTGCTGCCAGGATGGCTCAATTGATTTGTTGGCATGTACTGCTTGAAGCTGCACCTGCCTCTGAATGGGACGAGCTGTTCATTAGGGCTGCACGATTAGGGGAAATAATCTAATTGCAATTTTTCTGACAGATAATGTGTTTCGATTTGTGATATTTGTTTTTAAGCAACCCAACGGAAGTTTATTGTAAAATGCGGTCATACTGTATCTCCGACTAGGAAGGTCGTATCAACGTGCTCCCGTCTCTAGCACCCCCGCAGCCCGAGCTATGAGTGAAAGAACTAAACTTAAATGAAACTTCCGTTGGGTTGCTTTAAAGTCAAGCTTCAGTTTAAGATTCACCCTGTAATAGATGTAAATGGAGCATTACTAACCTGACTCAGATGGTTTGTTTCACCAAACCATCTAGGAAAGCTCTATTGGAAGCCATTTGGAAAAGTATTTCAAAAATACTTGGCAGGTGATTGGATCAATCTGTCCATCACCTACCATCATGGGCCACTTCTGATTGGTTAACAATGACTGGTACATGTGGAGCACAGCACTTCTGATTGGTGTGGATGATTGACACACAAGAAGAACAAAACATTTATTTTATTTTTATTTAAAAACAAACAAAAATCGCAGGCTTTATCATTTGATAATTTCAATACTAATACTTGGCTGCAGTGCACCTGCATAAACAACCTGAACGAGTGGTTCTCACAACTCATTGTTTTTATTATTAAATTAGATTATTACGCAGTGTGGCCTTCTTAGAGAAAACACACACACACACACACACACACACACACACACACACACACACACACACACACACACACACACACACACACACACACACACACACACACACACACACACACACACACACACACACACACACACACACACACACACACACACACACACACACACACACACACACACACACACACACACACACACACACACACACACACACACACACACACACACACACACACACACACACACACACACACACACACACACACACACACACACACACACACACACACTTTCCGTAGCAAGTCACCCTTGCAGAAAACAGTACAAAGTGTGACTTTTGCTGCAGGCTTCAAAGGGTTAAAATTATCGCCATCTTGTAGACAAATGTAAAAATACAAAATTGAATCCTAGAAGTTCAAAATGAAATCTTAACATAAAAGAAATCAAGAGTTGATATGATAAATGTGGAGTCAAAAAAAGCATTTTCAATGGGGCATTTTTTGCCGCTAGGAACAAATGTGTCGGTTTTTGTGTAGCTTAGCCATTGTAGGCTAATTTAAGGAACTGAGACGACAATTCAATATACAACTAAAAAAGAATAACCTCTGGCAAGTTTGAGCAATATTCATTCAACACAGCCAAAATGGCATGAACATGAAAACCCAAATGGCTGAAAAATGGCCCCAGGAACTCTTAAGGGTTTTAATAGCAGGGGAAGAGAAGGAGGGTGAGCTTATAGGCATGTGGTAATGTGTAATGCAGCATATGCAAAGGTGTCAGTGTAGAAGACAGTGAGATTTTTAATGTTTACAGCACCTAGCATTTATATCTAATTTAACCCCAGAGCCTCACTTCTTATTGTCACACATCACCCTTCGCCGCGTTACCGGTTGCACCTCCACAGACTCCAGCTCCCTGAGCCTCTTGTTTCCTAGTAACTGTGGGAGGTATGTTGGGCTTGATGGATGAGAGTGCTTTTCTAATAATCAGGTGCAAGTCAAGTTGTGTGCATGCATGCATTGATTGCCAAAAGATTGCACGTGCCTGTATGTCTACATGTGATTCTTCGTGCATTAATGATTAGGTAACATTGGAATATAACCTATCATTCCAGTTCATTAGGACTGAAAACCAATTGAGTCTAATAAAACACATTCTGCCTTTTAGTTTCACTTCATGGTTTATTCAGAAGCTACAGTTATAGTGCTGTTAAATTACAACACAATATGTTTCTAATTGTGTCCACACAACTCATAACAATAAGGGTAGACTTAATAATAGAAACAGTATAATGAAACAGTACAACACCAAGCATAACTACATGTCGCTAAATGTCTGTACATTTGAATAAATTACTCTCTAAAACGTAACATTATAACGTTTGTAAAAGGTAGAATTTACCATTTAATTTACAATTTATTTATAGTATTAGACTTAATGTGTTTCAGGTAGTTGTACCTAATGAGCGGGACATTTCTTTTGTTAAATCATTTATCAAACATTTTTGCCAAATATTCTCTGGTTGCAGCTTTTCAAAATGTATTGTAAATTGAATAACGTTGTGCTTCAGACTATTGGCTGGACAAAACTAGAAAGGTAGGGCTAAGGGATAAAATGAGGATCAATTACCAATGAGACTAAAGCTCTAAATAACGTAGTAAAAAACCCAAAAAACTGAAACCAAAGCCAAAGGAAGAACACATCCACACCGTGATAACCTTCAAACCTCCTTGTTGCAACCGACAGACCGAGCTCCGGCTCTGGCAGTGATTACCTCTGTGTGCACTCCTCAACAGAGCTCTAGTTATTGAACAAGGTCAAACATTAGCAGGCAACTCCTTGCTGCTGAATATATGACCATCAAGTGACTCACTAGCACCCCCAACATAAACAACACCTCGCACATTAACCAGACACATCCAGTCAGCCATGTTACTCCCTCGTTCCCTTTCTCACCCACTGCTCACTACAGTCAGAAAGCCAATACTTCCTCTGCCCATAATCTCAGAAGATCTCTGAAGGGTGTTCATATCTCTTCTGCCTGTCGGGTATTTCTGCTGCACACTGGCTATGTTTCAAAAATGCCAATGTCGCGCATTATGTTGGAGCCCTTGGTTTCCCATTAATGCTTCGGACCGGGGAGATGGATGCCACCCAGCTAATCGATCAGGAGACGCAAAACACAGGCAGCTTCGGATGAACCATGCAGGTCCGTCTCAGGGGAAAACAGAGCTGACCTTTTCATACTCACTGCTCTAATACTTTATGGCAGTGGGTTTGGGCTCATCCTTGGATTTCACATGCAATGTTTGTGCACAGCGTTACAGAAAATCCATCTCTTCAGCTCGGCTGGACTACTGGATAATGCATTACATGTATATTAGTGGGCGATAACGTGGGAATTGGTTTCCTGTTAGGAAGGGAAGCTCCTAGTCGGGAAAATGAGGAGGAAATGAAAATTGATTCAGAAGGTTGTGGCAGAGCCTATCCCTTCTTACTGCAGAGACTTGCAATGGCATGAAGAAGTGCAGCACACAAGGATTTACTCAAATAAATGAATGATTTAGGAGATTAAGGCTACCCAAAAAATGACAGTATATGCAATGGAGGTTTACATTTTGACTTTGGGCAAAAATGGAAATAGAATTGTAGATGATCCCCAAGGCAGTGCAGACAGATTGATTCTAAATCTCTCATTACAGTTTGATAAATCAACCTTTAGTCTGGAAGTAGAGTGTCACCAGAGAAGAAGGGTATAGAGGAAGATGGCGAAGGAGTCCATTGAGACACAAACCGGAATGAGATGAGGGATATTTGGAGCCAGTCATGAGCAGAAGGCGGCTAATCTGCCCAAAATCAGAGTCTGTGCTGCCTGCTTTGTATTCCTGCCTGAGCAGCTTGGGAATGAACATCAGACGTGATGGGAGGAGAACGTAGGAGGAAACGATCTGAGTGAGAAGAAAGACCATTGTTACTGCTTCTTCCAGTACCTCACTAACATCCCCATCTTTTTATCCTCTAACTCTCCCCATCTATTTCTTCTGAGGAAGTTTTAGGGAACTGTTTCTCAGCTGCTTCACACTTCAGCCCCCTTTGTGAAGATACAGATGCCAGTCTTTAAGCCCAGAGGTATCTGAAATGTAAAGCTGAATCAGGCTCCATAAGATAAGATGCACTCCAACCTACACTCAGGAGCTGACATATCCATATAAGTGATTCACCTCAACTCTCTATGAACCATATTAAGCATTCACCTGGCTTTGAATGTTTGATTATAACCACAAAACATCTCCCTGGAACAAAACACATCCTCGTGGGCGGGAGAACGGGGCAACACGATCTGCATCTCCTATGTTTAGACTACAGATGTCCCGTGCAGGGAGGAAGCAGACGTATCTGACACTGGGTGCCCTATTTATTCTGAATTTTTTAAGAAAAGTGTATGCAAGTTGCTATTTTAGGTCTGACAAAACACCCGGTGAGGCTCGTATAAGTGTTAGACCTTTTTGTTCCACAAGAAGAGAAACCACCTGTTTCTACCCGTACTAATATAAAGTATATAGTATGTACGAAGGTAGTCAGTGAACTCATGACTCAAATGATGTTCATTCTTTGTCTCTTATTTCTTTCCGCAGCCTAATTATTAAAGTCTACACGAAGAAATGAAATGTGTTTTGTTCCATAATGACAAAAACAAACACACAGATGAGCAGCCTTTGTTATCTCAAAACCAAGCCTAAAACGACACTATTAATATCATGACACGCTCCTGATTTTTTGCACACATTTGCAAATATGAGAAGAGAATATCGTTTGTGTTTCACTATACAGTAATGTAGTCTACTCCTTCAACACCACTTACTACAACTTGCAAAATAAACATATGATTAAATGAATACCCTACGGCAGGGGTCGGCAACCCCTGGCACGCGTGCCAGCAACCAGTGGCACACTAGGAATAAGTGGAATAAGTGTGCAAAAATATTTAAATTGTATTTTCGGATCCTGAACGAGACCGCCGCCAGAGCGCGTCTCCCCGTTACCTGCAGAAGGAAGCCATGCACGCAACGCAGCCCCGCTCTCTTTATCTCCAGGTGACTTTCTGCCGCTTTCCTCCGTGGTGCAGTGCTGATCGTTTCACCACGGAGGAAAGCACTTCACTAATTGCAGTACCCAAAAGGAGCTGTACAAATGCCGCAGTTTTTGCGTGGCTGTGTATTTAGTTGAAAGCCCAGTGGCGATCAGCTCATTTCTCATCGAAATAATTTGCTACAAAGGGGCGGACTGGCCATCTGTGTGTTGAACTTTCCTGTCGGCTCCCAGACCGTAGTCGAGGAGGGCAGAAGCAACAAGCTTCAGGTTCAATAACCCACTTTAGCTTCAATGACTGGAGAGAGGCGAGCTCTTCTTAGGAGGCCGTTGCATTTATTTAGCTGTTCTTCTGCTTCCTCGTTTCACTTCCAGAAACATACACACGTTCCCTCACTGTCGCTCTAACATCCACAAACACACATGCACAAGCCACACCCCTCTTTCTCTCTCTCTTAAAGGGACAGCGATCTCATCTCACTCTGCATGACCCTAATATCATAACATGTGTGCTCTGGAAAATCACAGAACGGACGATCGTCCTTATTATTATGCCGTTTAAACCAATTATTTAAATGAGTTAAATTCGGTATCATGTAAGTTGCGCTGACAGGTCCGCACACTGCTTCCCCTCAGCGAGGCTCCCCCGCCCTCCTGCCGATAGTTCACGAGCATCAAGCTCCTCAACCGCCCCCCCCCCCCCCCCCCCGGTGATAATTCTCGATCGTTGGCACGCTGATCAATTAATTTTTTTAAATGGCACTTCATATCAAAAAGGTTGCCCGACGGTGTCAACTAAAACAGCACATTACAACATCATTTGTTAAGGTAGAATATGTGTCAGTCCATACTGGATTTCATTAAATTGTTCATGTAACCAGGGGCATGTACAAAATGAAATCTTATTATTGGCCTGGTATTGTATTCATGTTTTCAGTCTTTGCTGGGCTCTGTAGGTGACTGAAGATAAAGAAAGTGAAGATTGCGCAATTATCTGGCAGAGAAGATGTATCATAAATTGAAAGCAATAACATAACATTTAGATTGCTGCTGTTACGTAGCTAAGGGACAACAACAACAACCTATCAAAAACATCGCTAAAGCAACAAAATGCTTTTACATGCTGAGAGTGAAATTAGAAAAATGTACAGTATACCAGTCTCACGTATGTCCGGTACAAATGTTCAAAGATAAACTGTAACTAGCTCCGCGAACCTGCTGCCTATGTCTATTTTCTGCTTATGTCTGTTTAATATTTTTTATATTTGTTGTTTCTTGATTTTAGGCTGCCAACTATAGCCTCTTGGCTAATTCTGGAATGTTAACAGTGATGTTGATTAATATGCTCTGAGAAATAAGCAATATAAATACAAATGTAGCCAGAGCCAGCAGCCAGTTATTGAAGTTTAGTTTAAAGACTGGACTCCCGTAAAACGGTTTGACATAATGAGTAGACCTGTCAAGTCAAGTCAATTTTATTTACATAGCCAAATACCACAAATGTGCCTCAGGGGGTTTTACAATCTGTACAGCACACAACAGCGTCTGACCTTGCACCAGATAAGTCTCTCCCAGGGAAAATATGGAAAGTCTTCAGGAAGACCAACTCTGGGCATAATGGGTTTCAGAGGTGCTTGCAGACAGATGTTTACCTTTCTACAAAACCAGGCTATAGCAGGCTGCTTCCCCTTTGTGGTTTCAAACTCTTAATGCATTTTTCAAAGCGTCTAACAATTCCTTTTGCATTGATTAAGCTAAATGATTGAGATAATGATTGTGTTTCTCCAGTTTGTACAACAGGACTGACTCAGAAGGTTGATGAAATAATGTTTGAAAAATCTGAGTTAATTCAATTACAAGACTAAAATAAACTGTAAACAAATGTTGCATGCACACAAACACTCTTCAATGAGCTGCAAGTCAATTTTAAAACCGCCACAAGCGTGTTTCAAAAGTTGAAGATAAATGAGTACGATGTTAGCATTGTGAAACTCTGACAGTCTACTGAGCACGCTGCGGTTAATCATCCCTGTGCTGATTGCCACAGGCTAGGAGAGAAAAGGCTTAACTCTTTTATAATTTACCAAAATTAAAATGTCATTATCTAATCAGGCACACAGACTGGCAAAGTATTTCATTTTTGATTTAGAAAGATTTTAAAAAGGACAAATTAACGACAATCTATCACTGCAAGCAACATTAAGTTCTGAAGCTTGACAACTACCTTACGTCTAGCAAATTTGAATATTTACCTTATTATGTCCGTGATTTATACAAATTGCTCTGCACTGTCACAATTGACGATAAAGCAGAAAACAGCCTTCAAATATCATCTGGAAGTGTTGCAATTACTCCGTACTTTAAACAGACGAATAAACTGTCAAAAACTCAACAAATACAAACGTTGAATTTGGATCCTTAATATGCATTGATGTGTTATTTGAGTAGCGTTTTGTTATACAACACCACTTACAAATGTGGATCGTTTTCTCGGATTTGTCCTGCTGCAGCACAAATGCTATAGTCAGCAGAAAGCTTACTTTTGATTTAGGGTCTGTTTTGTTATGTCTCAGTACACGCACTTTAACACACGACAAGTTGTTTTTATGACTCACAGGCAGGAGCACAATGGGGAAGCAATACTGTTCCACAGATCATTGTGGACTAACTACAGTGATGTGAGCAGGGGAAATCTAGAGGATAATGAAGTTAATATTGTTCCCCTGGACCCACACTGCAATCGCTTTACAAGGATACAAGCCTTCCTGCCATCTTTTGGAAATGTAACCACCCAGCTGCAGCCACTTAAGTTGTTTAAGAGGAGGCTGACTAAAGGTTGTACCATCCGATTTGATTTGTGTGCTGACATACGATCTTTACTAGCTGACAGGAAGTGACTGTACCTGATTGTGAGAGACAGCCGCTGGAGGACAGTTTTATAAATTATTCATGTTATCCGAGCATCTCCATCTTTTAGCATCACATGTTCAGCTCTACCCACTCACTCGGTGGAGGTTAAATTGTTTACATGTGGGCAGAACACATTTTTCAACCGGGAAACTAAAATGCTCAATATGAGGCAATCCCTCATGTCAAACACCTGATGAATAACAATGCCTAAAGGAACATTTTTACTGAATTCAGGTTTTCTTTATCTAAAGATAAAACTGGATCTATATTAGATGGATAAAATAACCTAAACCTTCTTTAGAGTGGCCAGTGCGCTTTTACACAGCAAAAGGTTAGAATAGTTCCTAGCAAGAGTAACTGCTTAAAATCTTTACTTTTAAAGTAAATGAAACAAGAAGAGGTTTTAATTTCCATTCTATGAGAGATTAAAACCTGGTTCTACTAATCTTACCATATTATTAACATGCATGACTTTCATAAAAACAGAATTAACATGGATAGGGATGTCCCGAAAACCCTTTTTTTGCTCCCGATCCGATTCCGATCATTTGATTTTGACAATCTGCCGATACCGATTTTTCCCGATCCGATCTTTATGCAATGCATTGAGAGACAAAAAAGGTAACAGATAACGGCTGGTCATCCAACGCGATGAATTCAGCTCCCTTGGCTGTTCTTTTTTTGGCTTTTTCACTGTTCTGGGGCAGTTTCTCTTTCCTTTTAAAAGTCTCTGAAAGTGTCGGTTGTTGGCTGCTGTGTATTCGTCGTGTTGTTGTTGGTGTTTGTTTCTCAGGTGGCGTATTATATTGGTCGTGTTGAACGTAGCTCTGTTCTTTCCACCACGCGGAACCTCCGCCATGCAAACATTGCATCTGGCTGTTACACTGCCTTCGCTTTCAATTTTATAATACTTCCAAACTCCTGACATTTTCTCTGTCCCGACTCCCGAGTCACCAGCTGAACGTAGCCTCTTGTTAGCTTACTAACTATTAGACACTGCGCCCTGCCCACTCTGTTGCCAGATTTGAGAGAAATAAGCAACCAGCTCTATGAAAACAAACCCAAAAGAAGCAACACATACATGATGTTGTGTAATTTTAAACCAAAACTAAGTCCTCATGATGACTTTAAGACGTGAACATGGTCTTTTTTGTTTTGTAACATTAAATAAAATAATTAAAATATTTTATAAAATAATTTTTAAAAAACATCCCGATCCCCGATTTTTTCCTCCCGATTCCGATCTTTTGAAAATCACGTGATCGGCTCCGATCCCCGATCACATTATTCACATTTTCAGAAGTGTTTTAGTGGAAACAAGGACTTTTCATTAATGGATGTGATCAAATCAAATCAAGTTTTATTTATATAGCACATTTATAAACGATCTTTGGTCGAGCCAAAGTGCTGTACATATAATAAAAATAGCCTACAGTAGAGACACTTTACAGCTAATACAACAGCACAGATTGTTCAGAATATCAGTATGAGAAAATACGACACCCTCTGTCCTTAGACCCTCACATCGTACAAGGAAAAACTTCCAGAGAGAAACCCCAAAGTTTAAAGGGGAACATGGGAGAAACCTCAGGGAGAGCAACAGAGGAGGGATCCCTCTCCCAGGACGGACAGACGTGCAATAGATGCCGTGTGTAAAATGATATTTAAAGTCTTGCATCATAAATGACCTTGAGAGCCAACTAGTGTGATTAACACTGCAGACGTAAAAGGGTCATCATACAGACCGCTAACCCTGGGCCTGGAGTAAAAGCACAAAGCATTTACGATGCGTTTGATTTTTGGCTCGCAACCCTCATTCACATTAAGGATCCCTAAACTGTGAAAGAGTAAAGAACCTAGAGTGATATGTAAAGATACTCCCAGCTCTGTAGTGGTCATGTTATCACACACAAATCAAAGCACGCCTTACTTCTTGTATATATTGAATTGGTTCTCTGTACACTAAGCACATATTTGCACAAATGCATATAAGTGCACATATGAGAGTGAGCTAAAGCCCTGGTGCATTTACCACTTGCTGTGACAAGGACACTGCATGAAGCAAACCTAGCATAAGGACCGGCTTGCTGGTTTGCAAAGGGAAGTCTGGCATCTTCCCATCATTATGTGCTCAGCCCTCTTTATTGCACGAGATGTTGTGCCACAGAATGCGGGTCTGTATATCATGTTAATATTTTGCTTAGCAGATCTACTTGAGCATCCGTACAACTCTTGTATGGCTATTCCCAGCAGGGTCAATTACTTCGGAAATGCCCTCAAAACATGCAGCTCTTCTGCCATAAAACATTGCATCATCATCAGCCAATCACAAGGCGGCATGCATGGGGCTTTGTTTGGCATAGAACTAGGGAATAAGCAGGTGCATAAGGAGAAAACAATGATTCCACAAACACACCGAGCTCTACAGATGACTGCATGTTGCTGTCAATAACAGATGGGGAAAAGCTTTGATCAAATGTGGATTCAACAATAGGCAAACATTTCTAACAAAAAAACTCTTATTACTTGTGATCTGATCCTTAATTAAATAGATTTCAGCAAAAGGTTCTGACAGTCAAATTGAGGTTTTGTCCTTGCACAGTCCAATTGTCAGTTGCTTTCAGTATTGTCCTCTGAAATGAAAGATGGTAAACAGACCGTCAGAGCACAACCGGTTTTAAAACAAAAGATATTATCATTTGAAGGAATCACTTATCTGCTGTTTTGCATAACTTCCATCAGTTTGGCACTAAATGTCAGGAAAATGACTGAACTCACTCACCAAAGTCTACAAAGGTTTATCCTTTCATTTGCACTCCTACAGTTTATCCATCTGTGCAATTGTCAAGCCTAAATCCTCAAACTCAAACCCATCAGAGAAAATACAGGATACTTTCTTTGAGTTTGAATGTAACCGGATTTATATGCAGAAAAAACAACATGGTACCATACAAACACATCCTATTCTTCATCACAATTCTTCTACACCCACACCATGTTTCTGTCTTTGCCAGTCCTCTTCTTCCCCACAGTATAACATCACTTTAACATGCAGTATCTTAGTCGCTGCGGCCCCTCCCAGTCACACTCTCACTGTAGAGAATCAGCTAATAGACAGACATGTGTGTTGACATAAACCTGAGCTCAACATACTAGGTATACCATGGAGCCACAGAGTTACCAGGATCTGCCGTCTCTGCACAATGGTGACAAGCATTAGCTCTGCGGCAGCCTAATACTGGGCTTAAGGCTCGACTCTGCTTAATCTATTCTTCATGGTTTAGCCTGGCAGTGTGAACTACTACTCTAATGGGCTTATAAAGACGCTTCTATTTTCTGCAATGATGGTTAAATGGTGTGTACCAAATGTTAAAGGTCTACTTCTCTACTGGCAAACTTGGCAAAGCTATGCCTGATCTGTCTGGCTCACTTGAGGTGTTGCACGGACTAATCATTAGCATGGTTTGTGCCGGTGGTTTTTGGCTGAATTAAGGTAAATTAGGACCTATCAATTGCCAACTAGAGCAATGGAAATCCAAAATAATGCAGGTCTAAACAGCTAAACATCTTTGGCTGCTCGATTATGGCAAAAATCATAATCTCGATTATTTGGGTCAATAATTGATATCACGATTATTAAAAACGATTATCCATTTACTTTGAAAACATCCATTTATTGAAAAATAAAATGTGAACAGTATGTTTTTAACACTTGATTACCCTGGACTTTAAGTATAATTCAACTGAAAAACCAATAAAATGTAAAAAAATAAATAATCTTTTTATGTCGATTATGTTGTTTTCAGAATCGTTGCAAGCCAAAATCATAATTGCGATTAATTGAGAAGTCCTAAGTTTTAGTAAAAACTATTGTGCTTTTTGGAAAATACACTATTGCTTTTAGAATCAGCCAACTAACGGTCTGTTTTCGGAGGGAAAAGACACCCGTAGCTCAGTATCTACCGACAGAACTCCAAGGACAAGCTTTACAGTGATAAAGCAAAACAAACCCATTTGACACACAGACATCTGGCTTGTGAAAAAGTTATAATGTCTACAGGTCGAGTCTGCTTTCAACTGAGCCTCAAAACATTTTCTTCTGCATTCACATAATCTGACAAGAGAATTCAAACATCAATTTAGAGAAACCTTCCAAAGGTCATCAGGCAAAACTCTAAAGCTGAAAAACTGAACAGAATAGTTTCGGGAATCAATATTCTTCTACACCAAACACATCGGAGATGAAGCTGACCAAACAAACAGCCGTTTACTATTCCACTGTTGAGCCCCTTGCAATCATCCGAATAATGGCCTCATTTAGGAACTCAACACTTTTCAAAAGAAGGATGTTGCTGACAGACATCAGCACAGCAACTTACCTATCAAACGAGCCAACCCTTTTTTTGTCTTTCGTTCTTTCAAACTTCCTTTCATTCTTTCACCTTCTTTCATATCCTCTGTTTTCTAGTCTCGGTCCACTTCTCCACACTAGCTAACAGACTGTCCCTGGGTGAGAGGCAAGCAAGGGATGAAGAGGAGGAGGGGATGAAGAGAGGAGGGGGAAATACTGTAGGTGAGGGGGAATGCAGAGATAGAGCGAATGACTGTTGATCAATGAATTCCCACAGCTGTGACCCTCTCTCGGAGTGTGTACCCCCTTTCTCTTCATTTCTTTCTAAGAATATTAATAGTGGAATTGTTTTGTCTTTTGTCTGTCAGATTAGGATATGCCTTTAAATCCCAGGAGTGTTTCAACATGCCTCCACTATATTCTCCCCAATTCTTTCCTAGTGTAACCCCCATTCCAATGGCACTCTTTTTTATGTTTGTATCTACATTCACACTCCCTTTTCCCGAATTACCATGAATTCAATTATGAAAGGAAACTGCATTCAGGAATATAGTGCAGATATAACTAGAAGCAAACACCCCTGCTGCTCACCAAGAAACGCCTTCTGCTTTAGTTTATTTAAGGAACAGCATTTTTAGACATGTAAATGGTATTTGTACCAAAGGGTTTGTAAAAGACAGTGAAATAGAGAGATGTAAAGGCTCAGCAGAGAGAGGTCTGAAGGGAATAGCGGGAGCATTACATGAAGAAATTGACCCACCCGATCATCCGTTTACAATACCATCCCCCATTCACTCAAACAGCACAGTCCCCTTATTAAGTGATCATTACATCCGCCATTTCTTTTATTTGTGTGTTTATCTTTTTTTTCTCCATCTTATAGTCTTTCACACACACCTTGGAGCACTTCACTTCAAAGAGATCTTCCATGTGGTTGACAGCCACCACTCCAACACACACACACACACACACACACACACACAGGAAGGCACAATCACACGTTGCACTCAGCTACACACACAACAATAATCGCTCTTACTATTCACCTTCCTCACACACACTTCACACCCACCAGCTCCAGCTGCTCCACTGATGGTTTTTCTGCTTTTCACCAGCCCCCTCCCATTTCTTGGTGCCTCCACCCAGTGTTCCCAGCTTGTATTCAACATAAATGCAAGCCTCTTTTCCCCATGAGCCTCATTCCTAACCTTCTACCCATTAACCAATGCTACCTTTCAGCATCCCTCTCCTGAAGCGATTCTGCGCTCCAAGAGCCCCTCAGCCCAACCCCCCCATCCCCTGCTCACAGAGTGTAACAGGAGGACAGCCGGCTGGTTGGGAAGCACAACACGCAGAACCAAACGGATACCTGCTGTACAAGTAAGCAAGGAGATTTTTGACATGCCTTGGGATGGTGCATTGCCCATGCTGCGACACGGACCGCTGCAGCTGAAAGTGATCGCGTTTCCTGTTCCCCCTCCTCTTTTTTTCCTCTCTCCTCCTCCCTCCTCCTGTCCCTCGTTTTCTGTTCTTCACAAAGCGCCGGGTCTCTCCTTCCTTTTGCCGGTCCCCGCGCTCCTATTCGCTCCTCTCCTTCTGCCGTCCTCCTTCCCTTTGTCTCACTCTGGCGTTCTCTTTTGCCTCAACTGGAACCTCCTTTTTGCGAGATGGCTGTGGTCCAGCAGCGGCGCTCCTGACAGCACTGCGCGTGTGTGACTGCGAGCACGTGTGTGTGTGTGAGGGAGAGGTTGAGTGGGAGAGCCTGGGTGTGTGTGCGAGAGTGTGTGAGTGAGAGAGAGAGAGAGAGAGAGAGAGAGAGAGAGAGAGAGGGGCGTATTCTTCAGCTGTATGGTCCTTGCATGCCGGTGCAAGGATGCTCAGCATGCAGCTAAGAATTAAGCAAAAATCTTTCCCATAAATTCACACTCTCACCCACTCAGTCTCACTTGCTCACTCTATGCCTTATTTCCTCTCCATTACACATTATATTTTCTCCCTCTCTCTCTTAAAGACACAGGCGGCGGCACGCTGCATTGCTACACGCCTCGGGCACATCTCATGATATGGTAATAAAGGGGAGTCCAGGGACACGAATGGTCCTGTGTGGGGCTCAGCAGCTGAGCTAGCAGGGTGGGTGGAGAAATGCTTCAAGTGTCTACTGTACCATGGGGGAGGATGGGGGAGGAGGGTGGTGGGGAGAGAGAGAGTGGAAGTGAGAGACAAGAGCGTACACTTGAATATACCCTAGTGACAACAGCAGCTAATGATGAAGCTGCGCTGGGCCCCAGGCGAGGCTGTAATGTATTGGCATGGCAACCAGCGCGCAGTGGCAGGTGAGGGTGACGAGAAGGACGTCACATGAGGGCGACCTCAGCATCTCTGTGGCCTGTGGATCTGCACTGCTGGATGTTTGTTCGCAAGAACAAATGATCCCTCTTAATCCGGGCGACTATCACCTTCACTTCACAACAATCACACTTGAGAATAAGGGCAGAACCCAGCGTTATGTCAGCTATTCAAAAAGCCTTTGAAAATCAACTGTGAAAAAACCACACTGAAATCAGTCATGTACAATACCTGGGTATATGCAGGAATCCTGAAGTCAAATGTAATTTGTCTTTTTTAAGACCCTTTCCATACATTTTAAGACCTCATCGCCACTTGAGTTGAGTTTTAACCGGTTACATTGGCGACACATTTTACCTCACATTGACTATATACAGTATTGATTGTCCTTCCTCCTAATCTTCCAACCATTTGGACGCAAACTTGCATTTCCCCATAACGATGTTGTTTCACAACCGGCGTAAACGGGCCTTAGTGCGCTATCAAGCAGTGAGCGTGCGATATCCTGTTCAGGTGACATCAAATCCAACAGGATGCCATAAATAAACTACACACCTACGCAATGATTACATTCAGGCAAACTGTAGAATACAACCTCTTTGGACAATTGATATACTTATTGAAAACAAACTACAAAATGTAATAACTTGGAAAATGCCGTTTAATACTTTTTAATAGCCTTAATTTTCACTAAATTGATCTATCAACTTTTAATACTTTTTAAGACCCCGCGGACACCCTGAATACTAAAAGAGGACAAAACAATACAATACAATACAAATGAGCTACAAGTGGATAAGGGGAGCAAACAGATGGAATGAAATCAAAGAGTAATAGTGAGCATCATGGAAGCTGTCAGGTGTTGCGCAGCACAGAGATTCAGAGCATTGCTGTCAAGCAGGGGAGGCTTTGTTTTGCTGTAGTAGCTAATGGGTGTTGATGAGTTAAGAAAGTAAGAGCAGCAGGGGGAGAGAGGGAAGAAGAGAATGTAAAATGCCAGGAGACGGAGAGATAAAAGAGAAGGGAGCGCCTCTTCACGATGAGTTCTATGAATAATGTATGGCGCACACGACTTACACAGCACACTGGCCTGTCCGTCACGTCCAGCTGGCTCACGGGATCACGGAGGAGATACATCGTGCAGTCAGCTGGCGCCTGTCTTCTTGAGCTAAAAGCGTGCACGCAAAACCCTGCAACAGCACGAATGTACACGTTATTTTAATTAAGTTGACATAAGGTGAGTCATATATTATACAAAAAGAGACAGCCTTTATTCATAAGTGTCATTAAATGTACCCTAGATAATCAAATGTCATCATATTTGGTATAAAATTGCAGGTGTATGAGCACAAAAACATTAACTTATGGACAAAAACCACATTCATGGCCAATTGTGTATTGATGAAATGCTTAGGGAAATGAAAGGTAATTGTGATTTACTGTTTACTGTCAATAGTGAAGAGAAATGTCACATAAAAAATGTTGTGTGGTAAGAGACACACTGTTCTATATACATGTCATCCAGCTAAGTCATATGAGGACAACATATAAAAGGAGTATTGCTCATTGTGTGGACATGTTGGACTGCATTGTGAAAGATCTACATTAAAGCCATGCTGCAGGGTGCTACTGCTGGTGCTGAATATGGTATTTCCCAGCAGGTGATGGTTACTATCTTTTTGCAAATGATCTCTTATTGAGATTGGAACAATTCTAAAATCAAATTAGTTGGAAAGTGGAAAGTTAGATTGTACTTCTCCAAAAGCACAACATGATGTGAGGGCAGCGGGTTGATAGGTTTGCTGATAACTGAGTTATTATACCAAAGGTGTTTTTTGATGCCGGCAAAACTGTAATCATTAAAGTAAACAGCAAATCTAGTGCAGAGTATCTGGAAATTGAAACAGGTGTAGCCTACTGACTTTGGCACACTATTCTTCAAAAGCTTTCTTCACAAAATGATCTTTGGCCGACAACAGACACGGCTAGCAGAGAGCACTTCAAGTGAACAACAACAGCCCAGTTTAATTTTGGCTGATTATCAAGGACACACAGATGCGATCGCACCGTAGGCTGATGTAAAAGATAGTGGACCAAACAGTAGAGTTTGGTAGAGAAAATATCTGTTTTTCAGCATAGCACAGACACAAAGACTTTGAAATTGTGCATGTAATAAACAGGAGGGGAAATATATCCCTAATTATGGATCTAATATTACATTTGATGCATTATTATTATTTATGCTGTTTTGTTTTACGGTATAATGAAGTGCAGACTATAAAAACTGTTCCGTTATTTTTCTTTTAAATTAACATGTCTTTGTCTCCCTGGCACAAATAGGGAATAAATAAACAAAACAAAATAAACAACAACAAAAACACATTGGTATCCGCCAAGAACATTTCAATTGGTGCATCCCTAAATACAACAAAACGTGCTGTTTACATCACTCACACAAAGCACGTGCACGCAGGCAATATCAATGCCAGTTTGAAATGTCATTACTCCTTATATAATGCTGTGAGTCTTTATTTAATGTGGGGAAAGAACACAAATAAAACTGCTGCAGTAGATCTAAGGGATTATCGGCCAAGGACATTGTTGTTATGTTGAGGTAATAGCTTTGACCTGCATTGTTTGGGAAACAACATTTTACTGCCTTGTACAATGGTTAAGACGATATTATTGGAGGTGTAAAGTGATGATGGCCGGTTTTCCCTGAAGGCTTCTGTATTTTACAGAGAAGAAAGCTGCTCATTGCAGAGGTGCAACTTGCTGAGTAAGTAGCTTTGTTGAGTTGATGAGCACGCTCAGCAACTGCTTTATAATAAAATGGCATATGCTGTTTTATTGCTGGATCTAGAACCTACCGTTTGGCAGTGTGAATTATCAGGCTGCTCAATCTAAAATGGATTTGGCCTTTCTTAAATAGCATTTTGCAACTGTTCAATTCATGGCCTTGAAAAACATGGTCTGGTTGTCCCCTAAGGAGTCAAAGGAGCACAGTTTGTCCTGTGTCCTCCTTCTTTCTTTCCATCTCAGCTGTAAGAGCCCATCGACCCAGAAACACATTCTGTGGCACAATAGATCTGCGCTCGCTTCAGTGGAAACTGGCCATCTGAGGTTATTAAAGGGGCGCGGGGGATGAATGTCAATGACAGTGTGACTTGGATGCAGAAAGACAAGGCAACCTAGAAAAGGTGTTCTTAATGTGTTAGAGAGAGAGAAAGGTCAATATCGTAGCACATCAATCATCATTCAAATTCCCTCCACGACATACACTCGCATGCACAAATGCACACAGTTGCTAATGGTGCATCGTAACCTTGAGGGACCTTCTCAATGACACTGTGGGTTCAGAGCAAATTGTGGGTTGCCGAAATAGTTAGTGTTTCCGGTGTTGTGTGGCATATGTTTGGCATACGCTATTACTTTATTATAATATAAACCCAACATGGGGATGTTATAGACATAACGAGTCAATCTTTATATATTTGGTATAAAGATCCAGTATTATAAACTCAACCAGAGGGTCCGGAAGGTACAAACACAACCAGCATTTAGGATGAAAGTAAGCACAGAATATATTTTCTGGTAAACTAATTATTATTTGTAACAGATCACACTTATTATTAGTGTGACCTGTGATAAAGGGGTTTTCAAGAGTAGGGAACATTCCATGCCATGACATCCCTAATATGCTTGTGGTGTAAAAAGAACAGCTAAGAAGTAATGTATCATTTTAATTGTCAAATATGAGGACAATCCTCTCTACAGACCTCCAATACAGTGAACCAAGACTGTTCCAATTATAGGCAATGACAAACATTTATCATCTAACCATTTCAAACTTTGCAGATGTCCAGCAGAGTTAATGCTGCTAAAGCACTTATGACCCTTTGTCCAGTGGAGACAATAGAGACAAATGTTTATGGGAGCCAATGAGCCATATTCTGTCAGCTGGCTCACAAAGAGCAATACTAAATGTCTGCTATAAAACTAAATTAGATACAGAACCAGACTATTATTGACAATCTTCTGGGTGGCGCACAGACAGCATGGCCAATACTCTTCTTGGCTAGAAAGGGGGGGTTCACTTTGAGCTACCACTGATTGTGAGGAGTGGGCATCAGTTGCCCATTGAGATTGATGGGATGTCAGTAAACCACCTGAGGCCCAGCAGAACACCGAGACACATCAGAGTCACAACCTGTTTTTAACGGCGGATATGCTCATGCATACAAGGAATTTGACTCTGGCATTTGATTATACCTTAACAACACCGCCAAAAGTTAAGAGTAAGGAGCAGACCACCTCTTCTTAAGAAATATATATAAGAGCTACAGTAGGTGACCACCAAAATATGGTTGCCTAAATTGAGCAAGGAATACAGCGGACTGTAGCATAATTGTAAGCCCTAACAAAAGAGAAAATATTAAACCACAGAAACCATACAATCTACTATGTTTAAGACAAAGATGTTTACATCCCTTAAGTCAAAACCATGGTCAAAACACATTATTACTTTCTACTAGAGACCATTATTTGCCAATGGGCAAGCCCAAGAGAGACAACCAAGAGTTAAATGTACTGCAAGTCACCAAAATATCAACATTTAACATGAGAAAACAACTAAATGTAGGTACTTTAAAGTTACTTTAGTACTGTATGACCATTTAATTTAAACTTGCTTTTATCCCCAACATTTCAATGGAAATGTTGTATTATTTGTTTTATTGTGTTGACTTTATCAATAGTTAACTGCTGCAGATTAGGATTTTGCAAAGGATATGCTTAGTTTATCAATTCAATTAAACTACCCAGCAATATAGATTTAATTCCCATATAGATTGAAATTAGCTCCGACTTGACCAGCGACAGCAATAAAAGGCTGCTTTCAATTATGTGCGTCACCCAAAAAACAAAAAACGATTATTCAAGCATATAATATGAAATAATATCTACTTGAAAGTAACGTTACACTAGGCCAACTGTACTAAGAGTTTGAATGCAAAACTTGGACTTGTTTACTGTTCTGCATATATATCAAACAATTTATGAAAAATGAGCACAGCAAACTACGATGAATAATGAAGAGGCGTAGGGCAGTGATTAGCTAACACGGCAGGTAGCATTTAGCTTAGCTAGATAGGTAGCCAACATGGTAGCTAAGCACAACCTCATAATTAAGTTCGATACTTACTTTAAGACATGATAATTCTGCCATTTGGCATTTGGCTTGTCTTGAACTCTGCTGCGGGTATCTAACATGAGGAAGAACCAAGTAACTGAGTTAGCAGCGATCAAATGACAGGTAAGCAAAAACAGAGGCCAAACAGGGTGCGGAGCTATTTAACTAGACCTCTTCAAATTAAAGGGTTACAGCGTGTGCCGAATATCGAGTATTGATGACGATTCCTTTTTCTAAAATTATTATTATTATCACAATCAAAGTGTTTTTTAAAGTGTTTGCTGTAGGTCCTGCATTGGGAAATGTACTGAAGTAGGCTACAAAAGTCTGAAAATGTCATACTTAAAATGCCAAAAGCAAAAATAATATAGAATAGCACATAGGCCTATAGGCCAAGGAGTATTCATAATAAGTAGGTAGCCTACACGTAGAACAAAGCAGAAGTTGCCTATGTGGCTTAAAATAGATATGATGGCACGCCCAGATATGAAAAAACAAAAATAAGAAGGTCAACAATACAAAAGGAGTCACAAAAAAGGCCAATAATAGGTTGCCTTCCCTAATAATTGTAGCAATAGTTTTATTTAAGGCGACATATATTTTATCCACCACTGCTCATTGGAAGAAACTTGGAGTTCAGTTTCTTACTCAAGGACACAACATGTGAAAAAGCCTGAGTTCAAACCATCAACTGTAGGAGATATTGATGACCTGTGAACTCCTATGTCCAATAAATAATTGTTGTTGTACTAAACCACAACAAAAAGATTAACGGTATATAATAAAAAGTGCATGTTATATACATTGGGTAAATACTAATAGGTCTAAAAAAAAGTCCAAACTAATACAATTCAATGGGGACTGCATTTATTGGCAACGTTTTATTTATATTAAAAGATCTGTCTTTTCTCTTGCAGACATCTTTCTTCAACTGTCTTCCAGACGGATTTAGTCATGTTGTGAAAATAAAGAGTTCTTGGCCTCAACGTCAGTACACTGCCAATCAACTTGACAAATCCTGTGTTTCCATGGCAATGTTAAAGGCTAGAGATGAGTTGTCTTTATGGAAAGGTGCAGTCCCTGCTGGTGAACTATGTTTCCTTTGTGTTGTGTGGGTGGCTGGACAGGATTTGAAATACCAGCCCAGCAACAGGCACACTGCTGAGCGCCTTCTGTGACTTCTGTACGCCAAGAAAATGTGTGAAAAATGACCGGCATTACTGTTACACATACACAGAGCCTGTAGAGAGAAAATGTTAGATGATTTACCTGCACTGTCAGAAAACGTAATCCCTGCAGCAAATAGGACCACATATTTATGTTATTCACGCATTAAATACATTTAGCTAAGCATAAAACGAAAACCATTTAGACTTTGTTGTTGTTTGTTGTTGTGCAACATTCATATGAGGCAAAAGTCAAAGTGATGAGATACAAGATAATGTATTGGGAATTACTTCATCTTCTGCAGCCTCCTTTCCTTTTTCAATATATTAACAATATCCTTTGAATGATCTTCACAGGTGGATAATTGATAAAGCTGGTCGATGACAATCAATGGCGCAGTGCTTCAGCTCCCCTGGGATAGAGGTCATCAGTGGTGGAACACGGAGCATTTCAATAATGTCAATATATTTAACTGCAAGTAAAGCTATATACATTGTTAGATTGTCGATGTAGCATTGCATAAGCAGCAATTTACTTGTGTAGCAGAACAAGGTGCTAGTTTTACCTAAAATATATAGGGAAAGAAAAGGGACCCTACATAATGACACAAGATAAAGCTAAGGAGGTTTGAGAGGACGGGCCGTAAGAAAGAATAAAAAACAAAGTTCTGCTAAACAAATTTTTTTTGGTTAAATCATCTAATCGTAGATAACTGAATAACTTTTAATGCGAAGTTTAGGGGGAAATTACATGACTCTAATGTACCTAATAACTAAAACTGCAAATTAAATGTTCAAATAAGTAGTTCAATAATTCCCTCTTAAACTGAGTTTAAAGTTGCACAAAATGGAACTTGGAATAAAATTCAACTTCAAGAACTACTCTTCACCAGAGTACTTGAGTAAATGTTCTTTGCTACTTTCCACCACAGGAGGTTACAGTGTTTGTGCAAATAGGGATGCTGAAAAGTCATAGTGTGGTTAACAAAGGCTTAATCAATCAGTCAATCAATCAATGTTTATTTATATAGCCCAATATCACAAATGTTACATTTGTCTCAGTGGACTTCACAGTTTGTACAGAATATCAGTATGACAATACAACACCCTCTGTCCTTAGACCCTCACATCGTACAAGGAAAAACTTTCAGAGAAAAACCCCACAGTTTAAAGGGAGAAATGGGAGAAACCTCAGGGAGAGCAACAGAGGAGGGATCCCTCTCCCAGGACGGACAGACGTGCAATAGATGCCGTGTGTAAATTGAAGAGATTATACATTTTACAGCGTAGGTAGTCCAAATGTTTGGAAATGCATGTGTCTATAATAAAAAGATGAATCCACGAGGATGTCAACAATCCTGTGGGAGCCATCAGGGAAGTAGTATGATGAGAGTCAGGCAGGACCACAGTGATAGGTTCAGCCACGACTCGAAGTCCAGGACTCAAATCCAGAACTCAGGATAGAGGATCCAGGACACAGGACCGCAGCAACAGGATCAGCCACGACTCAGGATCCCGACGTAGATATAGACACCAAAAAGAAATTTGGGGGAAGCTGGGTTAATCGGAACATGAGTACAGGTACAGACAGACAGAAGGAAGAAGTAAGGTGTCCCCCGACAGTCTAAGCCTAGCAGCTAAACTAACGTGTCTACGTACATGCACTCCCTTAGGATAGATTGAGGGAAAGGGGTAGCAAGTAAGAAGTAAGGAACAGAGGTGGAGAGGCACAACGTGTCTACGTACATGCACTCCCTTAGAATAGGATGAGGGAAAAGAGTAGGAATTAAGATGTATGCGCCACATCTATACCATGAGCGCATTGCTCCTAAAAAGTTTTTCTGGCACTGACACCAATCAACAGTTGTGCGTCGACTCGGCAGGGATCAAGGCACGTGCATGCCCCTCCCTGCTTCCACCGTCTACACACACAACCAAATTACATCTATACCATCAGTGAGGGAAAAGAGTAAGAACTAAGATGTATGGGTGAAGAGGCACAACGTGTCTACGTCAATGCACTCTTATTAGATTATTTTATCAACCATAAGCTTTATCAAAAAGGAAGGTCTTAAGCGTACTCTTAAAAACGGATAGGCTGTCTGCCGCCCGAACACAAACTGGAAGCTGATTCCACAAAAGTGGAGCTTGATAAGAAAAGGCTCTGGCTCCCATTGTACTTTTAGAGACCAACAACCAACAACCCTGCATTCTTGGAACGCAATGCCCTAGTAGGACAGTAGAGTATAATGAGTTATTTAAGGTAAGATGGCGCCTGCCCATTAAGGGCTTTGTAGGCGAGAAGAAGAATTTTCAATTATATCCTGTGTTCTATAGGGAGCCAGTGTAAGGCAGCCAGAACAGGAGTAATTTGGTCCCTTTTCCTAACTCTGGTTAGTACACGCGCTGCAGCATTTTGAATCAGCTGAAGCGACTTAACTGACTTCTTGGTACACCCTGATAATAAGGAGTTACAATAATCCAGCCTTGAAGCAACAAATGCATGGATTAGTTTCTCTGCATCGTTTTGAGGCAAGATATGCCTGATTTTTGCAATGTTACGAATAAGAAGGCGGTCCTTGAGATTGATTTTATGTGGGCGCTAAAGGATAAATCCTGATCAAATATAACACCAAGGTTCCTTACAGTCTCACTGGAGGCCAAATGAATGCCATCCATAGTTAATATATCTTTAGGTAGTTTGTTTCGTAGATTCTTTGGGCCGAGTACAATAACTTTAAAAAAAAGTTTTAAAGTCATCCACGTTTTTAAGTCCTTGAGGCAGTCTTGAATTTTATTTAGATGATTGGTTTCATCAGGCTTGATGGATAAATATAGGTGAGTATCATCCGCATAACAATGAAAATGTACAGAATGATTCCTTATAATATTGCCTGAGGGAAGCATATATAATGTGAACAAAATAGGTTAATATGCTGTAAATGTATACATCAATGAAAGTAGTGGATTCACAGAGGGCGCCTGCCAAAGGTTAAGTGTAGAGCAGTGTGTTTGAGTCTACATATCCTTTTAGAATTATTCAGGTCACTTTTTTATTTGACAGTCAGAGTGTGTGTGAGATGGAAATAGATGATGGCGCGGTAGATGTGGTGATTTTGATTGCAAATGTGTTGAACCAGTGTAAGACATTCAGATCCACAGAGCTGTCTGAAGATGATATTCACATCTGCTCAGCCTAATTACAAAGTTCTTTCATATAGAAATATGATAGGATCGGGTCATAGCATCTTCTAATTCCAATAAAAGGGCAGCTGTTGCGAGGTGAGGGATGATGTGCCTTCAAGGATGTAATCATAAACTATACCCTGTAGTCAATTAGAGAGAATGAACTAAATAAAAAACTTAGAACCCAGTCCCTATATCTGTCTGCAATCCAAGCTAGATGGATCACGGTCTTGTCTCCTGCTCTCCCTTTTCCATGTCTACTCATTCTCTCTCTATAAATACATAAGGTGCTGTTTCCAAGGTAACAACTCTATGGAGAATTGGCCCCCTGAAATCTAGATGGAGCGGAAGAGGAGGGTTAATTGTGGTCTGTAGGCTCTCTGATCTTCGGGAGAAGACCCTTGTTTCACTGTGCCACCATCTGTCCAGCTGTACCCTGAAGTCTGGATCCTGGGACTAATGTGTTTTATTTATAAATATCTCATCCTCCAAGCAAATTGTAATGTTGAACAGAAAAAAATACATTCTCAATATAAATAATTCCATTTATTTTTCGATACATTTCCCATAAAAGAATATACATTTATTGCTGAATGGATCATTTTAAATATTTCTCCAACAAGTTTCTGCATTCAAGATCTCTCTTATAGTGCAGTGTGAAGCCACATATACTTACTTATTAGCAAATTAATGTTCAATGTGTCATTAGTGAAAATATTACAAATGAGTCAACAGTTACTTCCATTTTGTTTTTAATTGTATCTATGAAAGAGTGGTTCTATGGTGTGGAGATTGGTCGACAAGATGTTCAAACCAGTGTCAAGGCAATATGGTATGTCTTTCGGTTGAATATTTGTTCCTCTTCTGGTTGCTTTATTTTGAAAGTATTTGCCAGAAATGAAATGTCAGTGAACTATTCATCTCCTCTCTTTAATTAGTATGTACTGCCATCCAGTGGTTATATTCAGGAAATGCAACAGTACCTTTATTACTTGTCCATTTACAAAATATGTATATTTCTCCTGCTAATTGCTTATGACAAAATTAAATGAATAGAATACTGAGATGAGGTAAATAATGATTTTTTAAAAAAGGTATCGATTCTGCCAGATTATTCTCACACTTTTCATCACATCACCAACAATCTCTCTTTAGGAAAATACTCTAAATACATTATGAGCAGCACACAGATTTAGGATTCAAACAACAATTCTGAAAGATTAAACTGACTAAACACTAAACAGGATCAACATACTGTGTAATTATTTGAGCTTAATTGTGCTGTTGGATGTGTGGACACCAAGGAAGAAGGAAAGGAGGTTGAGGTAACTCCTTACTCACCTTCACAAACACCCCTCTAAAAAAATAACCCTACATTACACCAACGTAGGGGAGCAGTGGCCAAAATGTCCAGTGAGGAGGAGAAAAGAATTAAGGAATAATCCAGTAATTCAATATATATGATTCTAAATTGGGACATTACGAACAGTAAGTACTTTGACTATTGGTAATTTAACAATTTTTTTATGCCAATACGTCTCAGTTTATGCTTCTTTATACTTCTACTGCACTACATTTTAGAAACTAGTATTGTATTTTTTACTCCATTACATTTATTTGACAGCTTTTAGTTACTAGTTAGATATATATTATTAGATTATTCAAAAAGATAAATCAATTATTAAATACACTTTGACATGTATTTATAGGTGAAGATATCCAGCAGCAGGACATAAAGTTATTCAAATTAGCTTTACATTTACTTACTGTGATAAAACACATCAATAATCATTATAGTAAAACTCAATATACAGGACTGTCTCAGAAAATTAGAATATTGTGATAAAGTTCTTTATTTTCTGTAATGCAATTAAAAAAACAAAAATGTCATACATTCTGGATTCATTACAAATCAACTGAAATATTGCAAGCCTTTTATTATTTTAATATTGCTGATTATGGCATACAGCTTAAGAAAACTCAAAAATCCTATCTCAAAAAATTAGAATAGTTCCTCAGACCAAGTAAAAAAAAAAGATTTATAACAGCAAAACACAATAAAACATTTGAAAATGTCCATTAATGCACTCAGTACTTGGTTTGGGAATCCTTTTGCACGGATTACTGCATCAATGCGGCGTTGCATGGAGGCAATCAGCCTGTGGCATTGCTGAGGTGTTATGGATGCCCAGGATGCTTCAATAGCGGCCTTTAGCTCATTAGCATTGTTGGGTCTGGTGTCTTTCAGCTTCTTCTTCACAATACCCCACATATTCTCTATGGGGTTCAGGTCAGGGGAATTTGCAGGCCAATCGAGGACAGTAATGCCATGGTCAGTACACCAGTTACTGGTGGTTTTGGCACTGTGGGCAGGTGCCAGATCATGCTGGAAAATGAATTCCTCATCTCCATAGAGCTTTTCAGCAGACGGAAGCATGTAGTGCTCTAAAATCTCTTGGTACACAGCTGCATTTACTCTGGGCTTGATGAAACACAGTGGACCAACACCAGCAGCTGACATGGCTCCCCAAACCATCGCTGACTGTGGGAACTTCACACTGGATTTCAAGCAACTTGGATTCTGCTCCTCTCCAGCCTTTCTCCAGACTCTGGCGCCTTGACTTCCAAATGAAATACAAAACTTGCTTTCGTCTGAAAAGAGGACTTTGGACCACTGTGCAACTGTCCAGTGCTTCTTTTCCTTAGCCCAAGTCAGACGCCTCTTCCGTTGTCTTGAGTTCAGAAGTGGCTTGACCATGGGAATACGGCTATTGTAACCCATTTCCCGGACACGTCTGTGAACAGTGACTTTTGATACCTGGACTCCAGCTTCAGTCCACTGTCTTTGAAGCTCCCCCAAATTCTGGAAGCGACTCTTCTTCACAATGCTGTTAAGGCTGCGGTCATCTCTCTTGGTTGTGCAGCGTTTCCTGCCACATTTCCCCCTTCCAACAGACTTTTTGTGGATGTGCTTTGAAACTGCACTCTGTGAACAGCTTGCTCTTTGAGAAATTTCTTTTTGTGTCTTACCCTCCTGATGGAGTGTGTCAATGACGGTCCTCTGGACAGCAGTCAGATCAGCAGTCTTCCCCATACTTGTGATTTAGTTTACTGAACCAAGCTGAGTGTTTTTCAAGGCTCAGGAAACCCTTGCAGGTGTTTCGAGTTAATTAGACGATTCAAGTGATTCGTTGAACACCCTACTAGTATACTTTTTCATGATATTCTAATATTTAGAGATAGGATATTTGAGTTTTCTTAAGCTGTATGCCATAATCAGCAATATTAAAATAATAAAAGGCTTGCAATATTTCAGTTGATTTGTAATGAATCCAGAATGTATGACATTTTTGTTTTTTTAATTGCATTACAGAAAATAAAGAACTTTATCACAATATTCTAATTTTCTGAGACAGTCCTGTATACGATTCTGAAAAGGGCCATTATGCATAAGGAGTACTTTTATTTTTGGTCGTTTAAGTATATTTTGATATCGATGCTTTTGTACTTTTACTTGTAACACAGTCGTTTTACACTGTAGTGTTTCTACTTTTGTTTTAGTAGAATATCTGAGTACTTCTTACACCACTGCTACCATGAGTGTGGAGCTGTGTGCTACAAAAGCCTGAATTTACAAGAAATATTTTACATCTGAAGATTATTTTCAAATGTAGAACAGGTTGTAAGCGAGGCTCCGTTTGTAAATGAGGAAACAGTTCAGAGTGTCAGCGCTGCTCCTCGTCCTGGAATGAATCAGAGTCGGATAAACCCTCCCTCTTCTTCCTGCTCTCAGACACAGCCAGCTCCACTCTGTATTTCCTGGTTCCTCCCCTTTAGATCCACACTGAGGAGGATGGGTGTAATAACATGTGGGTAGAGTCCAAGAGCTGATAGGCCACATTCACCGTTCAGATTACAGCTCACACTAGTTTCAGCTCTCAGGAAGTGAAACTCAGACACTCGCTGCCACTGAGAGGTGAAATGGCGCAGAAAGGAGTTCAGCTGGACCAGGAAATCTTATCTTGTTCCATCTGTCTGGATCTACTGAAGGATCCGGTGAGCACTTCCTGTGGACACAGCTACTGCATGAAGTGTATTAAAGGCTTCTGGGACGGACAGGATGAGAAGCAGATCCACAGCTGCCCTCAGTGTAGGCAGAGCTTCACACCGAGGCCTGTCCTGCTGAAAAACACCATGTTAGCAGCTTTAGTGGAGGAGCTGAAGAAGACTGGACTCCAAGCTGCTCCTGCTGATCTCTGCTATGCTGGAGCTGAAGATGTGGCCTGCGATGTCTGCACTGGGAGAAAACTGAGAGCACGTAAGTCCTGTCTTATGTGTCTTATATCTTACTGCGAGAAACACCTCCAGCTGCATTATGAATCACCTGCCTTTGAAAAACACAAGCTGGTGGAGCCCTCCAAGAAGCTCCAGGAGAACATCTGCTCTCGTCACGACGAGGTGATGAAGATGTTCTGCCGCACTGATCAGCAGTGTATCTGTTATCTCTGCTCTGTGGACGAACACAAAGGCCACGACACGGTGTCAGCTGCAGCAGAGAGGACTGAGAGGCAGAGAGAGCTGGAGGGGAGTCGACAGAACATCCAGCAGAGAATCCAGGACAGAGAGAAGGAGGTGAAGCTGCTTCAGCAGGAGGTGGAGGCCGTCAATGGCTCTGCTGATAAAGCAGTGGAGGACAGTGAGAAGATGTTCACTGAGCTGATCCGTCTCATGGAGAAGAGAAGCTCTGATGTGAAGCAGCAGCTCAGATCCCAGCAGAAGAGAGAAGTGAGTGGAGTCAGAGAGCTCCAGGAGAAGCTGGAGCAGGAGATCTCTGAGCTGAAGAGGAGAGACGCTGAGCTGAAGCTGCTGTCTCACACAAAGGATCACAACCAGTTTCTGCACAGCTACCCCTCCTCACTGTCAGCCCTCAGTGAAGCTACACACTCCTCCAGCATCAACATCCGTCCTCTGCGCTACTTTGAGGACGTGACGGCGGCCCTGTCAGCAGTCAGAGACAAACTACAGGACGTCCTGAGAGAGGAATGGACAAACGTCTCACCGACTGAAGTGGATGTTTTACTGTCAGCAGCAGAGCCCACCACCAGAGCGGGGTTCTTAACATATTCACAGGAGATCACTCTGGATCCAAACACAGCGCACGCATATCTGTTATTATCTGAGGGGAGCAGAAAAGTAACATTCATGGAACAAAAACAGTCTTATTCTAGTCACCCAGACAGATTCACTACATGGCGTCAGGTCCTGAGTAGAGAGGGTCTGACTGGACGTTGTTACTGGGAGGTGGAGTGGAGAGGGAGAGGAGTTTGTGTAGCAATCGCATACAAGAATATCAGCAGAGCAGCGGGTAGGATTGAATGTTTATTTGGAAACAATGAAGAATCTTGGTCCTTAGGTTGTGACCAAAACAGTTATACATTTCGTTACAACAGTATCCGCACTCCCGTCTCAGGTCCTCGGTCCTCCAGAGTAGGAGTGTACCTGGATCACAGAGCAGGTATTCTGTCCTTCTACAGCGTCTCTGAAACCATGACCCTCCTCCACAGAGTCCAGACCACATTCACTCAGCCGCTACATGCTGGAGTTTGGCTTCATCACGATTTTGGAGACAGTGCTGAGTTGTGTAAACTTAAATAGCCCGAAGTCCTTTGAGGAACTCTTCTACTTTTTAAACTCATTGTGTGTCCATCATTGTTGCTGAGAGCTGATTGTTCATGTCTTCACTGCAGAGAGATCAGCTATCAATCAAACATTATGGGATGTGCTTTGACATCTTCTCATGAGTCGCTCTGTAAATATTGAAGTTTCTTTAGGCGGTGCTCCTTCCTGTGTCTGTTAGTGTTTAGCCATGGAGGCTGTCACTGCTCAGGAGGATTTCTGTTAACCTCAACTGATATTTCTCTGAATGAAAATGTAAATTTTACTTAAAAAATGTGTTGAATATAGACATTGATGTATTTGTATGTTGTTGTTTCTCTTGTAAAGCATGAGTCTTAAGAGAGAAAGCACCTGAGCTTATTTCATTGTAGATATTTTATTCTAAATGTCTTTTATTTTTTACTAAGTATCAATGTGTTGAATGTATAAATGAAAGTTGGAAGAATGAAATAACACAAATTAAAAGAAAAGTCATGAAAAGAAAAGCTAACAGGTTGAGTTTGTAATAAATTGTGTTTCTATTTTCAAGATGTGAGATGAGTGCCACATTATCATATCTGTAAAAAGAATTGGGGTTTTTCTTGTTAATAAAAAAGCTAAGAGGACAAAGGTGACATTTTCAGCCTCTTATTATAAAAATATCTCTGAAACAAGATATTTGAAATGTTGCATATATATATTTAATTTATTTGTAGGACAAAGAAAAATTTAAGAAATTCAGATTTTCTCAGAAAAACATGTGTTGTGGCGCGATTGCACCTGCCGGCCATCGTAGTTTGTATATCTGAAACATCGATTTTAAAGTAATAAAAGGTCAAATAAATGTTATTCTTTTTCAAAGAGTGATGAAAACTGCTGCAACACTGTTAGACCGTAAAACCGGGATGACATTGAAACCAGAGCTGGAAAAGGTGAACTTGTGGAAAATGAAAAAAGGCATCTCTTGCTAAGATGTAGCAGGAAATAAATAATGGAGCCTGGAGCTACACCAGCAGAGTTCTTATTATACATCCATCTACACCAGCAGCAGTTTGATGTCAGGCCAGGGTGACCGGAACAGGAAGGAACTCCTGCATCATGTTGTAAACGTTAAAGTCACACAGGGAACGTAGTGCTTCTGTTCTTCTGTGGGTTTGTTTTGAGTCTAATGTAAGAGTATAAAGCGAGGTGTGTGTGTGTGTGTGTGTGTGTGTGTGTGTGTGTGTGTGTGTGTGTGTGTGTGTGTGTGTGTGTGTGTGTGTGTGTGTGTGTGTGTGTGTGTGTGTGTGTGTGTGTGTGTGTGTGTGTGTGTGTGTGTGTGTGTGCGTGTGTATTTTTTTTTTTTTACTGCCTTGTAAATCCGAAACAGGTTTATTACCAGGTAGGTTGACACGTACGAGGAATTTGACTTGGTGTCATGATGCATACATAAAAGTAAAACAAAAATTAAAAACACAGACAGAGAACTATTATAAGGAAACTGTATTAACATAAAAAAATAATATAAAATATATTAAAATATAGCAGTATTTACATTGAAATAGAATGGAATAAAATATGTGCAGTAATACAAAAAAAAACAGATATTGTGTACATTGTGTACATTAATGTAATACATAGAGTCTATGATGTGGCTGAGGTAAAGTGTCAGTTGGGGTCCCGGGCCTTGTGGATGGGGTCCCGAGCCTTGTGGATGAGGACAGCAGATTTGTACCACCTCAGGTCTGCAAAACATACAATTGCAGGGGTCTTTCTAATTCATTAAAGAGCTAAAAAGACCACAAGTGAAGTTGTCATGAACGCAGAAAGCTCGAGATATTGTCAAATGGAGTCCCTCATTTAAAACAGCAGAAGTTGTGGTGGATGTGGGAAATTGTGAGAACTCTGAACATTTCCAGACTCAGGCCTTCACTTTCTGACTCTCATACACCCTTTCATCACCTCCCGCCTGGACTACTGCAATGGAGTCCTGTCCGGGGTTCCAAGCAAAGCCCTGGAGAGGCTCCAATACGTCCAGAACTCTGCCACCAGGCTTCTCACCCGCACCAAGCCCTGGCAACACATGACAGACATGGCTACCTGTATGTCAAATAATTGATTTCAAAATACTGCTGCTGGTTTATAAAGCATGGAATGGTTTAGGGCCAAAATACATTTCTGATCTACAAATGATGAACCATCCAGAACTCTCAGGTCTTCTGGGACGGGTCAGCTTTCTGTCCCCAGAGTCAGAACTAAACATGGTAAAGCAGCGTTCAGTTATTATGCTCCAAATATCTGGAACAAACTCCCAGAAACCTGCAGGTCTGCTGCAACTCTTATTATTTTTAAATCCAAGCTGAAGACTTTTCTTTTTGCCGCTGCTTTTAATTGAACTATTCATATCTTAAACTGCAATGTAACTTTTATTCATGTATTTCATATATTAGCATGTTTATTTTTATTGTCTATGCTTTCGAATGACTGTTTTTAAATGCCATTTTTATGTGTTTCTGCTGCAGAACTTCTTAATGCTCTTAATGTCTTTCCTTTTTGTAAATCACTATGAACTGCTGTGTGTTGAAAGGTGCTTTATAAATAAAATGGCCTTGCATACAACTGTTTTTGCAAGTGTTGTGTTAAAATATGCAAATAATACATTTTCTTGTTAAATATTTAATAATTTGCATTCATTTACAGATTATAAATCTGAACTTTAGAATCTGAAGCAAGTTTCATTTTGTCGACATGTTAGAGTACATTTTATGTTGTGCTTTTTATCAGTCCATAAATCAGAAAAAACTATCATTAGCCATTAAAAAATCAATTGTAAACATGTTTTTAGGAATAAGATGGCAATCATAAAGTAATGAAAAAGACAAATTCATAAAACAACTTTTGACTTTTAACCAAGTCAACTATTTGCTTATTGTGGTCTTTTTTGTTTATTAAACCATTTAATTTGGTATACTTGAATTGTGCACTGCTGCCTGGGTGTTTGATCCAAAAACATGTTTCTGTTTGTACTGAATATGAATCTCAAGAGACAAATTGTTGGCTACTGCAAGGTAATTTTAAAATGATTATCTGTGGGGCATTCGTTTTTTTTAGTACTTTAATTAATATTGAAAAAGTATATTTACGGTATTACAATGAAAAGGCCAGTAAATCTCTTTACTATAGTATTTACATTTATCAAATGTCAAAAGATGAGCTTAAAGCAATTGTTGAAGGTAGAAAGACAAACCTTTGTACAACCTTGTCATCTGCACAGAAAATTCATCTCAATTAAAGCTGACCAACATCTGAACAAGGACTTCAAGTTAAAATACATTTTATTACATTATACACATTTCTATTTCTTGTTGTACACCATATGTACTCTACTTGTGTTGAAGAAATACTTGGAGTAAAGACAAAGAAAACCCCAAGACAGTCGATCCATTACTCAAACTTCCCAAGAGAACACTAATTCGATCAATTGGTCCCAAAAGCATTTTCATCAAAAGACTGCAGACCTGTAACTAGCTGCCAAGTAAAACAGGTTGTACGTGGAACAACAGTAACAAAAGAGGAATACAAACATTGAAAACAGACCAAAAGAACTGTAAAAAACTGAAAATAAGAAATAAATACAAAAATAAAATAAAAAACAGAGTGAAGTGGAAAAATATCCTATATGATTGATATTGCAGTTGTGATGTCGTTCACAATAGAAAAGGAAATTATGACTTTGGCATCGTTTTGCTTAATTACATTGATTAGATAAAATAATCTAATCTAATGAAAATATATTAAAATGATCATGGTGTGATTCCTTTGCAAGGATCTGCACCAAACAAAGTCCTTAGGGTATGATTTGTAGAAAGGGACCTCTATAACAATACAATACTTACTTCAGAATTGTATACATATTTAGTTTTGAACAATTATTGCAGCTCCGGCGATTTTGATATTGCACTAGTCCAATTTTCTATTTTAATAATTGTTCAAGGGCTCACCAGTCAGTCAATGGAACTGAACAACACAGCTTCACTCAATACACATTCATATGTGCAAACATACCCTGTAACAGTTATAGACTTTCAGACCCAATTCATTTTAGACATGGGTCTGAACTTTATTTTAAAACTGAGGAAATGATTCAACAAACAGGTACACATATCTGTCGTTCTTAGATTTTAGTTTTGTGCTGTGGGACTTTGGAACATCGGAGTACGGGGTTAAGGTTAACAGTTCAATACACAACATGGCTGCTCTGACTCATTCGCCCCTCTAAAGAGAGACAATGCGGGGGAGCGATGGTCAAAAGATACAGCGCATTAATGAAAAGAGAGAAAAAGAGAACAAGAGAGCAGTCTCCTGTTAAACTGTAGAGAGGAGATGGAGTGATGATTCATTTCTTTTTCTTTATCGTCATTGCAAGCCAGTTGAGACCCTCGTAGATACCGTCTCCAGTAGTGGCGCATGTTGCCTGGATATACCAGTTGCGATTGCACAGGGTGTGAAGGGCCAGCTTGTCTGTGATCTCAGCTGCATTCATGGCATTGGGAAGGTCCTGAAAGAGCAGTAAACACAAGACTTAAATAGCAACTAGAGAAAAGGGCAAACATCATTTCCTGGTGTTCTTCCACTAATGATCATACAATAACACATATTTACCTGTTTGTTGGCAAAAACAAGCAGCTTTGCATCTGCCAGTTCATCTTCAGCCAGCATCCGCATCAGCTCCTCCTTCGCCTCACCAATTCGCTCCCTGTCATTACTGTCCACTACAAAGACGACGGCTAAAAAGGGAAAAGACGTGAGGTTTGTAAGGGAGAGTGGTTTCACAAGCAATGGAGGATACGAGCAACAGACTGAGAGATCTGGTCAAATTAGGGAGTTTCTGACCTTGTGTGTTTTGGAAGTAATGTCTCCAGAGCGGCCTGATCTTGTCCTGACCACCGACATCCCACACTGTGAAATTGATGTTCTTGTATTCTACCGTTTCAACATTAAAACCTGGGGATGAAGGGTAAAACAAAAAGGGATTTTTTTTAATCTTGGCATTGGTAAGAAGACCATGCAGTTGGAAACGTGTGAAGATGCAGCAGAGGACTCACCAATAGTAGGGATTGTTGTAACAACTTCTCCCAGTTTGAGCTTATACAGGACGGTTGTCTTTCCAGCAGCGTCCAGTCCTACCATCAGGATCCTCATCTCTTTACTACCGAACATACCTTTCATCAGGCTAGCAAAAGCCCCCATCTTGACTGACCTGCAGAAAAATAAACCATAAAAACATTTGTAAATGTCTCCGCCATGGGACTAATAAAGGAATTCTGATTCTGATCGAGTGATCATGTCTTTCAACGAGGATACAAAACCATGCCAAAGAGATCATGAATCAAGTATTAATGTATTCATGTTAAAAATGTAATGAAAGGCCTTTCTGGGGATTTTGCAGGTTGACCAAGAAAGAGACTTTTCCTGAAACTGAATGTAATGCTTGGAAGAACTGTTAGAAAGGCTGTTGACTGTGGTAGCAGTGCCCCCCACTGGTAGAATGGGGCACTGCACCGTAAAGATTCTGCACAGTCAGGGAACATGAAAAGAGACGAGGCTCGGGCTCAACAGACAAAGCGTTTCGAGTCTAAACCACATCCAAGTGGTGTGAGTCGTGTTCCTCTATGATAAACATGTAGTGACACGAACCACTTACTTACAACGGAATGGGGCATTTACTGACTTTACTAAATGTGTTGTGTTCATTAAGGCTGGTATTAGTATTTTATTTCACTGTACAATATTTGAATTTAAATTCTGTTCTTGTATACCTAAATATATTTACATGACTCCTGCATTCACTTGGTCGCTTACAACATTCTTTGCATTATTTAGCTTATTGTATTTTATGTTCCTTTCTGACATGCACAGTATAGTTTACTTCATCTGCATTACTTGCACATTATCTGCACTATTTGTATTCCACTCCGTTTCACTTTGCACAATTTTAATTGAATGTTATTGTTTATGTCCTTTATATAAAATGCTGAATTGTTGGAGGAGCTCGGTACTTAGGATTTTCATTGCCATTTCTACACTGTATCTACTGTGCAGTGTGCACATGACAATAAAGCCTTTAAATCTTGAATCTTGAATATTTAGATGCTGTTTTTGTTATAGACCACACGAAAACCCCTAACCTGGACCCCTCTGGTCAAGGCCGGATTAGTACCTCCAGGGGCCCCTGGGCACTGAGCACTCATGGGGCCCCCCCCCAACCCACGTACCAACAAGTAACACCACGCCTACCCAATCCTATCAACATGACCAATATTTAGAATTTTCAGTCAATCTGGCATGTCAAATCGCACACCTATTTGTCAAAAGCAGGGACGGAGCCACATAATTCAACCAAAGTAGGTCTAGCCTTTTGCCCTTTTAGTCAAAAATCACAAGACAAAGATACAATGGATAAGATCTCAAGACAGTGTATGGCTCAAGAAGACCTAGGTAATATCAATCAAAACCTCAGAACAGCACCCCACTTAATGCCAAAATATGACTGGCTGGCTGTACATGTACACGACGAGTTCTATTTGTCACAAACACAGAGAGTTACAAAAGTAAAATATGTAGTGAAATTGTGTGGTTGCTCAAGGGTGGAGCTGTGATTCGGCTATACACCTCCGCCGCGTAGTAATAAAGTTGAGCGCATACATAGTCAGACCTACAGTACAGAGACTTACAGTACAGAGACCTACAGTAATTTGACCCTATGGAAAAGCTGTGTTATTTATGGCGAAGAGTGAGTGTCATTTAAAACAATGTATGATGAGAGAGGTTGTGCGTGGGAAAAAAAAAAATTAAAAGATCTTTTTATTTATTTTTTATCTTGTCACTGAGGGCCCTCTTTGCTCAAGGGCCCCTGGGCACTTGCCCAGGTTGCCCATATGGTTAATCAGGCCTTGCCTCTGGTTGTAATCAGAGGTGGAAGAAGTACTCAGATATTCTACTTAAGTAAGAGCAGAAATACAAGAGTGTAGGAATAGTCTGTAGTAAAAGTCCTGCATTGAAAAGTATTGGCATCAAAACATACTTTAAGTACCGCGAGTAAAAGTACTCATTATGCAAATTGGTCCATTTCCGAATAATGTACATTATATGTTTTATAATGATTGATCATTAAAGTGTTGTCAAAGCTGGTAAAGGTGCAGCTAGTTTGAATGACTTTGTATTCTGCACGGTAGCTTGTGAATTTACTCCAGGTGGAACTAAAGTCTGATTTAAGTGTTGATTATATTTCACGTCATTAATCCAAATCTGTACTAGAGTAACTTAAGGAATTCAATAAATGTAGTGGAGTAAAAGTACAGCATTTACCTCTGAATTGTAGTGGAGTAGAAGTATAAAGTAGCAAAACATTTACATTTACATATTCAAGTAAAGTACAAGTAACTCAAAATTGTACTCAAGCACAGTACTTGAGTAAATGTACATAGTTACTGTACAACAATGGTCGTAATAAGGAGCTTTTGTGTTTGAATAAAAGGGAGGAAGAGAGAATGAACCATACCCAAGCATTGTGTGTGTCCTGTGATGGACTACCTATGTATGCAAACAGCAGTTCAAACAATATCTTAGGTCAAATGTAAGAAACAGCCATCGTAGCGCCATGAAGACAGGATGAATAACTAATGTGGACCAGTTCATCCAGAATTGAGTTGAACCTGTATCACTGGATCGGTCTGAAATCTGTTCTACCTGTCATGAACAGTGAGGTTAAGATTCATCATTCATTAACAAGAACGAGCCCAGGAAGCAAATCTTGCTCTGTTCAAATGCAGAAATATGAAATGTTAGCTTCCTATCATGTCTCCCATCTACCTTAAGGCCTATTTGACTTAAGAATGGTAAAGCATGAGGAAAAAAACATGTCCCATGTTTGAAAATACTCAGTTGGGCAAGGTAAAGTGTTGTGAGTTAAGGTAAACTGATAACGAAAAGTAATGTTAACTTTGCCTGTAGCTGTGTAAATACCTGCTTTTATTTCCTTAATGACTCATTATAGTCATGAATTAAAGAAGGCGTTAACTGGGCTCGTGGAAGTTTTAGGAAGCATAGGTAAACGTTAGCATAGGGAGGAATATCCGTCACAAAAAACGACACAGATGTATACATTCTGATTAATATGTATGAGGAATTTATATTAAAGTTCAAATGTTTTAAAATGTCCTGAGGAAACACAGTCGCAATGAAGTTAAACTGCCAGGGAAAAGCTCACTACGTTTAGCGCTAGGTTTTTACGTTCCAGCAAACTGTCGACGTAAACCGTTTTTATATCTCCAAACTTAACGTTATTAAAATGAAAATGAATATCCACGAAACAGTAATGATTAATTACACATAAAAGTAATCTACCTTTACTTGCACGTCTCAGTCCTTCTTCCTGGTCTTGTTCAACACAAATGTGTCTTTTTCCGGTGTCGTCTTCTTCTTGTTTCTGTCCCCGCCCTCTTAATGAGAAATTACAACATCTTGATAGTGCAGGTGAGAAAAACGAACATCCCTTTCGATGAGCCTAGTTATTCTCAAACACTGAAAATCAAGTCATCTACTGGACTTCTCAGCAAAAGTAGGTTACGTTAAATAAACTAAAAATATCACTCCTGAAATGAAAACATATGATTCCATTAAGATTGTAATTTGAAGAAATTGAGGGAGAAAAAGAGAGAGAGACATTACAAAAAGTGTAAGAATATTGGGCATGCTTCTATTCAATTTGTCACTGTCACACTAAGTTTGAATCATTTTCATTATTCAAAGGACATAATAAGTTCTTCAATTATAAAACAACTGTGTTTGTAGAATTGAAGCCAATCATTCATTATAGAGAATAAAGAGACTGTGATGTGACGTGTACCTGGGGTTGTTCAGAGGCCTGAGGCCAGTTCAACCAGTGTGACCGGTACTGCATTATGTCAGCTCAGCGTCACTCAGGCTGTAATAGGAGAGACACCCCAGGTAAAAATGTTAACAGAGTTTTCAGAAAAGCTTTGTTTAGATTACGCAAATTATGCAGTATCATATTAAATATTTGCTTATTTGCATACATTTTCATATCATAAATCTGAACACTGGATAAAGCCAGGTTGAAATGTCTCCTCAACCAAAAATATGTGTGACCATATAATATATACTGTTTAGATATCACATATCTTCTTTTGGTGAAAATAAAATAAAAGTTTCAAGCAATTTTCAATGCCCAATATTAAAAACTAGTATATTTTGCTACATTTCTTCAGGTTTGGTTTAACATTAACTACATAAAATCCACTTACGTTCAGAGATGAATTTACATACTGAATCCACTAGATGGTGCTCTATCCATGTTTTCTTTTTTTATCTGAAGGACCAATGAAGTTACATGACTGTGTAGTTTTCACTTGAAGAACAAGCTGTCGGCCCTTTAATAATATATTTGTATGTTGTTGTCCTTCTCAGGTTGCATGGGTCTTTTAGTAACTTATCTTTTGGGTGAATGCTGTGTTTTGAGTTGTTTGTAAGATTTGTGGATTTTGTTGCTTTATTGCAATGATTATATTTTAATCACTTGTAAAGTGTGGGAAATCTCTTTTTGGTTTCTCCATGTTCAAGGACACTGCAGATATGCTGCCATTATGGGTCATGAAACCACCATGTTGTTTTAAAAAAAGCATCCTGCTCAACAGTAAAGCTGACAAATAAAAACCTCTGACTTCAAACAAAGTGTTTTAACTACAGACTTTCCTTGGGAGGGGGAATAGGAATTTAGCCCAAACAATGTCTTGATCTGAGGTTTTGGTTCCAGTGCTTAACCAGGAGGACCGGATAGAACATGATGGATAGGTACCCAGGTGTATTGGAGCTCTCTACATCACATCAGGTAAACACACTTTGCAGCTCCGTCCACCTGGGTGGCGTAACAGTGGGAGGGAACATACAGTAACAATATTGAGAGAATCCAATGAGGGTGCAGCAGGACGATGCCCCCCCTCCCCTATTCCCCAAAGGGCCCTGCCTCCCAGCGGACCACTGGGACCGGTGCAGCGGATTGAACGTCTGAGTGCATGTGGGGCCGCTTAAAGAGGTGCGCCGACCAGACGGCACAGACTTTCTCCGTTGAAGAATCAGCGAGATGAAGAGCAGCAACAACCCGGCACCATGCGCTCCAGGCTCCCACGGACCGCCTGCCTATTGCGACTCGTTGCACTCTGCATCCTCCTCTCGAACACTGCAGCTTATTTTGGGTCAGCTGATGTGTTTTTTTTTACTTCTGCCAAACACATTAATTGATTGCCCTGTTGTTTTAACACTTAGAGATAACAAAACGGCAACCAGTAACCTTAAGCTAAATTACGCACGCGTAATTGCGCAGAAGCCAGTAAGGTGAATTGTTATTATGTTGTTTGAAACCACTGTAGTCTTTCTAATTGTCATGCTAATGTTTGTGGGTTATCATCACTAGTGTTATTTAAGATGTATATCAACAACATTTGTGTTTTGGCTGTTTTCACGCATTTTTCTCTGAGTTTGTTAAACTACCGTTGACGTTTTAACTTTATACGGACTTATCCTATATTGTTGACAGTATTTTTACGAGTCCAAAAACTGATATCTATTTGTGTTTTTTATAACATATATATATTTGTTTTGTTTTGTTTTTATTTATGGGGAGAGGAAATCATATTTTCAGGTGGCAAGCAAGTAGAGGAGTAGACAGCGTAAAACGAAGTTACAAATTCATCACAATCACATCTTTTCTTTAGGTATAAAGTAACTGCAGTGATGGAATTATTAATGGAAACAATATCACCTTGATCGTGTTGACATACTTCATATCAAATGCTACATGAATGCAACTCACCTCATTTGTTTTTCTTTGCATCCCCAGGCTGACAGGAAGGGAACCCTTGGTGTTTTTACCTGGTCCGTTTTCCAATGAACCTCCGACGGGCAAGGCCCACCTGAAGCAGTGCGAGCAGATGACTCTGACCCGGCGGCAGAAGAGGCTGTGTCGCAGGGAGCCGGGTCTGGCAGAGACGCTGCGGGAGTCGGTGCGCCTCAGCCTCCTGGAGTGTCGCTATCAGTTCAGGAACGAGCGATGGAACTGCAGCCTGGACGGCCGGGGAAGCCTCCTGAAAAGAGGTAAGACTTAAACACCAAGTATTTTTACAGTAGAAAGCATTAACCCATCATCCAAAGCGGGTAGTGCTGGGTTCGAACTCGTGACCATTCACTTGCGGATTCATGTCTTTAATCTTTATTTTTTCTTGAGTGACACAGCTGCCAGATTTTTTTTTTAAATCTCCAACCCTGACATGACATGCAGTATGCTTTACATCTTTTCAGCTGAGTGTCTCTGAACAGGAGAGCAATATTGGTTGCTGTACCTTGAGGCAATGCAAATGATCTAAAAAACAAAGTGAGACAGGCCTGCAGTGATTGAAGAAATATGATAAGCAGTTGTTTGTCTTCAGTTGAGATATTATGAAAGTTTGGAGGCACGCCAGGAGAGAGTTATCAAACATTATTGTTGTTTAACTTTAATAAAACGTTTGTACTGATGTGAAAAAAGTCACATGACAACACAGGGATAAGGTTTAAAAAATTTTTTTTTAAAATTCAAAGTAAAAATAGAAGTGTGTATTGTCACAGAAAATAATATAAAATTAACACCAGTTATTGTATTATGTCTATCTTTTAAAACACAACGTTTTTAGAATATTAATTAAAATGGTTGTGTTGTTAATGCCTTACTTATCGCCTTTGTTTCCTTCCTGTCGCTGATTTTAAAACACAACAATACATTTTAACTAATTTTGAGATATAAGTTTCCTTATTAATTTGACAGGTGACAGTCTAAATCCTTTTTAACACTTTATTTTGTGTTCATTAAGATGTTCTCCACACGCTTTTGCCTTCATACCTCCCCTAAAAAAAGTTTTCCAAAGGTTGTACTTAAAAACTTTTTTCTATGACATGCTACAACCATTGATTAGCTACACTTCGGAGAAAAGATCAACATATTGGATATATCTCAAGTCCCCTGTAGGTCTGCTGTGCACAGAAAATGCTTTATGCATACGGATATCAGTGTGTGGGAGAACATGAACAGGTCAGCATGGAGATAATGAGGGAGTAGAAACCCATGAAATGTGGTGCGGTGGACAAGCGCTCAAGCCCGGTGGTTATTTTTATCCCGGGAAAGCGCCCATTCCCAGAGGAAAAGGGTGGCATGATTAAACCACTTTCATCTGGGAAAATCCTTCCTAGTCAAAATAATAATTAATTGGATCAAAATATACCCCAGTGACGGCTCTTGGTGAGGCAAATAACAGTGCGTAACCAAAAGGAAAGGTCAGAAGAGGAATTATGACACCAGAAAAACTTGCAGAATAATGCTGAGGTTGTAGCAAACCATGACAACGTAATGAGTTCTCTGTAAACATTTTGATGATTGTAAGCCATGAATGAATCCCTTAAGCTATAGACAGTTTGCCTTCAGGAGGCTTGACACAACTTGCATTTAAAGCTCTGCAAATGTAGCCCTTTAAATGTCCTATAGTTTTACACAACATGTTCTAATCTCTCCTATATCTGTCCCAGCATTCAAGGAGACTGCCTTCCTTCTGGCAGTGTCCTCTGCGGCGCTGACTCATGCACTCGCCAAAGCCTGCAGCTCAGGTCGAATGGAGAGGTGCACATGTGACGACTCCCCCGGCATCCAGCATCGAGAAGCGTGGCAGTGGGGGGTCTGCGGGGACAACCTGAAATATAGCACCAAATTTCTAAAGAAGTTCCTCGGCCAAAAGAAGGTCAGCAAGGACCTGAGGGCTCAAATCGACGCCCACAACATCAACGTTGGAATTCGGGTGAGTGTGAACAAATAAACCCCAAAAAGATTAGAAAACATTGAATGTGATTCAGCAAAAGAGCCGCCCGGTCCCATTATGGGGACGTTTCCTCCAGGGGAATCGCAAACATCACCTATACCTGAGAGCAATTAGTTGGGCTGCAATTTTACTTCACAATTATACCTCGTGCCCCATCAGAGGATACAGGATTGCGATCCTCACCTGCATATTTTCCCAGTGCCAGCCAGACAAACACCCCCTTATTTTCTGCTGTCGTTGGCCTTGGTTGGTGGATAACAGAGAGGCAGAGGCGCTGCAACAGGAAGACAACATGGCTGTGGAATCGTTGGAGCCAGGTGTTCTCAGACATGATAAAGCTTGCTGTGCGGGCCTACAGAAAATTAAAGGTCTCATGTCGGAGAGAACGATTATAACCGTGGCCTCTTTTTAATATACGAGCGAGCATTTTTTCCCACTTACTGGATCACTGTGCTCTTCATAAATCCACCTAATGTTCATAACCACCACTGTGTAGCTCTGAAATAGCAGGCCCCGGGGTCCTGAAGCTCTCACCTAGGTAGAGCCAGTGGAGACAAAAAGAAAAAAAGAAAACAAGAAGGGGGAACTATCTTATCTCATCTTTACTGAGTTAAATGTTTTCCTCACTTTACACCGATGTGGCCAAGAAGAGCTGTGTGAACAACAACATGAGGTGGTTGGCGCCCCCCTCACCTCTCAGTAATGGTGCTCTGAAGCCCCTGAGGGGTTCATACCTGCAAAGGGAGGAATTGAGCAGCACTTTTCAACCAGAAGCCCCCTCTGGCTCCCTCTGTGTGACCTGTCTCTGGCCTCCGTCAAGACAGCGGCTCTCAGACTGAGTGATCGCGTTCTCATCGCTGACCATCAAGCTCAGTGAACTATTAACCCAAACATCGTCGCACAACCGCCGCTGCATTGTTTTTGGCACTTCTTGCACAGAAATTCTTATCAATGTTTTCCATGAGCAGGCATGTACAAAGAACAGGGTGGAGAGATTCCACTGTCTGCACCGTTTGTCACCTATGCCTCGGGCTTCAGGAAAGAGAGACAGGAGAGAAGCAGACAGAGCTAGTTTCAACACATTGAGAAACAAAAAATTGCAAGAGCTGTCCAAGTGAAAAATGCGAGGTGAATGAAATACGACATTCTGAACAGTCCTCCTCAATCCATTATGTCAACATTTTTGACTGAGGTGGGCTAAAGGCGCAGAATCCGCAGACCACCACCCCTAACCCCCCTACCCACCCTTCAGGAAACTGTCTCCCTCAGTCCAGATAGACCCAGATAAGAGGCCAGGTAATGAATCAAGCTGAACCAACTGACATCTCTGCATTTCCGCCCCCCCTCTCCCTTGCTTTTCCTCTCTCCCATCTCAGGCAGTGAAGAGCGGGCTGAAAACAACCTGCAAGTGTCACGGTGTCTCCGGCTCCTGTGCCGTACGGACTTGCTGGAAGCAGCTGTCTCCTTTCCACGACACTGGACGGCTGCTGAAGTACAGGTACGACACGGCAGTGCGAGTGCTGAGTGTCACCAACGAAGCCACCGGTGAGACGGAGCTGGCTGGGCCCCGGCGCCACGGCCAGAGCCTCCGCACCACTGACCTGGTCTTCCTGGAGGACTCCCCTAGCTTCTGCAGGCCCTCGCGGTACTCCCCGGGTACGGGGGGCCGGTCCTGCGCCAAAGACACCAGCTGTCAGAGCCTGTGCTGCGGACGGGGTTACAACACAGCCATGCGCCTCACCAGCCTCTCCTGCCACTGCCAGGTCCGCTGGTGCTGCCACGTGGAGTGTCAGACGTGTGTGAGGGAGGAGGAGGTGTACACCTGCAAGAACGCATAGAAGAAAGTAGAATGATCCTTTGGGAACAGAAACGTGAGAGAGACATTTTGACGTGGATGAACTATAAGCTCCAATCTCACACAGAGTATGTCTATGCAAATCTCCATTCAGACCTGCATGTTATTTGGAGAGGAATATACACTTGTAATATTATAATATTGCTGTTTTTTTTGCTAATCGTCACCGAATTGATACGCAGCAGCTTTCCTGTAAGTTAGGAAGTTTTTAAACTCTGCTTTGGATGCACTGAAATCCCATTTCTTATGGGACTGAGCTCTTAAAACAGGTACTTGGACTGGATGTCACCAGCAGTACGTCGTCTCTAACAGTGATTTTGCGTATTGTTATTGCATCGGCCCCTTCCACTTGACTATTTATTGTATCAGTCACTGTTGTACTGCTGCTTTATACCTTAACCTTCTTATAATTGCCACTAAGGCTAACATGGCCTTAAAGGGAATCCACCTGTCTGTCTTTCTGCCTGCTGTGGAGACATTTTAGGAGTTCATTTTTGATTTAAAAAAAGCACTTAGATTGCTCTTGTTATGTATGATACAAAGATAATAAATCATGGTATAACTATTTAAAGTATACGTTTAAACCGAATCACTGGAAGCTTTGAGGGGTGCCACTGGAATACATTGTAACATGCATAAACAGGGTTATTGTGTAAAGAAACAAGCTGGGTTTTCAGTTGCTCTTATGGAAATGTCTATGGAAATGTCTACATGTAGCCTAATGTGTGCTCAACAGAACAAAAGGAAATACCTGGGGTAATAGTCAGGGAAACACCAAACACTGTCTTTGAAAAACAAAAAAGAATGTTTCATTTCTGAACATACCAACCCTCCTCTCTATTTATAGAAGCATGCTATGCTTTCAAGTTTAAAATTGAACTATTTAGTCTTCAAAGTCTAATTTAGCCACATCTTTGTTCTAAATGCCTTTGAAGTGGGCTAATTGTTTTCCTTATTTTCCTTAAATGCTAATTAAAGTAAATCCCAGTGTTTACTCGCTTATCCCTACATCCACGACAACTCTTACAAGTCCATGTGAGCAGGTCAAAAGTGCACCCAAGAGGTTTATTTTATTGGCCAGTTTATGTTTTGTTTGAGTGATTCTGAACTTTATATATTATATGAATATAACTCATGTCAGGGCTCCAGGCTTATGACAACATGGAATCGTAATTTTTTTCTACCTCACTTCATCTTTTGGCAAATATCATTAAGATTTATGAGCTATGCAGAGTTATGTCCTGTCCTTTTTGCATTTGTTTAAAGATCATAATTTAGATTTTCTTGTACAGTTCTTTTGAATTTTGCTTCAACACATCTCCAAATGTTGTTTTTTAATCTTGTTGCATTACGTTCTTATTTAAAATAAATACATACATTTGTAAGAGCGTTGTGTGTGTGTTGTGTCTTGTTCAGTTGCTGTAGGCGGTCCCCTTCACAAACATGCACACACTCCACACGCGAGTGCAATACACCTGCCTGAAACTCTGCACCCTGCACCTATGGAGCAAAACCACTTCCTGCTGATACTGCCCTGCCCTCTTTTTCACCTGAAAGGCCTGTGGTCTCGATGCATCACCCTCTAACCGCCCGGTAAAAGGCACGGGGTGGGTGGGTGTTTGGCACGCATACAGGTGTTGTGCCTCTAGCCAGCACACCAACCACGATGAAAATCATAATGACGATGATGAAAAAGACGATGACTTAGGAAAATGCTGTCTAACCGAGCGCTTGACCCCCGTTTCACCATTGGAAAGTTACTTTGGGCTGCACCAGATTGACGATGAGAGCCGTTTACATGCTATTATCCCTGAATCATAACTTTTCCACTCATTTGCAGAGCATCAGTGAAGCTGCAGAACACAGAGGGCTATTGTATGAAGTATTTATAGTGTGTGCTCTGGTGCTTTTGATGTTGCTCTCTAATTACTATGATTACACATTATTATTCCTTATTAGAACATCAACATGAGCCCCCAAGTATTGCAGTGAATTATAGGGCCATTTAAATTGACTCTCAAAGGTTTAATAACATTAAAAACCTTACAATGGATGCACAGTTTATTATATTGTTGGAGCAAATTATCTCTCAGTGTGATGAGTTTACTGCTTGCAGCTATACCACGAGGAGCAATAAGGAAGGTTTGGCTGATTTAGAGACAGACATTAACAATCTTTCTACGTGTATCTTAAAATCAAACTAGGGCTGCAAGTATTGATTATTCTCATTATTGATTTGTCTGCCAATTATTTCTGGATTAACAGTCTTTAAAGTATCAGATGATTGTGAAAATATGAAAGTTATGTTTTTAGATGTCCAGTTTTGTCAGTGCACTGGTCAAAGATATTCAATTTAATATGATATAAAACAGAGAAAGCAGAAAATCTCCATATTTTGAGGAACAAAACAGCCTTTTCTGCTACTTTTTGCATGAAAAAATACTTAAACGGTAAATCCATTAACAAAATAGCTGGCAATTGAATTTTTGGCCATTTGACCAGAACAAGTAGTAGGATTATTGTTAAAGCTTGAAATAAAAAATGGTCAATTACGCATATATAGAATTCTTTGAATGTTTGCTTTGCTTTAGAATATTCAGACGTGACCAAAAGAAAAAAGCAAAGAATTGTATTTTCCGGCATAATAAAAGCATGTATCTCACAATTGTTTTAATTTTGGGGGTTAATCAATTCTCAAAGTTAAATAAACCATTTTAAAACCTGAACAATACATTGTTACTAAGCTGGAAACAGGGCTGTTTTACTTGGCTCACCAAAAGTGGAAATGTTTTGAGAAATGTGGTTTTAACTGGAAAGCAACAACATGCTTTTGTCTATCTAATAAAAAGAAATATATTACCAATATCAACCCACGCTTTTATCCTTTGCTTCAATATTAATTTCCCCTCTTGGACAATAAAGTTGAAATCTTCAGTTCAGTGCTACAAGTGCGTCATCCGTCAGGTCATCCAAGTTCATATGCCGAGACTACTGACTCACTATATTAACTCGCCATATTATAATATTGCGGATCAATATTTAACTTTATTCAACATGAATGCTGTATTTTCATAAAGCGGCGTTCTTCTGAGAAGAGCGGTGGGATGAGAGAGAGGAGTGTGTCGCAGAGAGCGGGTGGACGGGGTTGAGATATTGAGGGACAGAAAGGAAAAAGATGAGGATGGAGGGATGAGAAGGGATAGTTTGTGGCCCCGGGAGGCCTATCCCCTGCTGCTGCTGTTGTTGTTTTATAATGAACTCCTAAAGCCTTCATTTCCCTCACTACCCCGAGTTGGGGTGGGGGGGTGCAGCGATGGGGGCTGCTGAGTCCACAGCCGGATTCGCACGCACAAGCCCAGAGGGTAGCTGCTGCTTTGAGCGGGGTGGGGGGTTGGACGGAGCAGGGGTGCAACAGGCAAGCTCCTCTGTGTGTGTGTTTGAAAAAGTCCTGACAGCAGACAGGTGAGGGCAGAAAAGGTTTTTGCATATGTGTGTGTGTGCATACTTGCCCTGTGCACACCTGTGGTCACTTCAGCAGGAATGATATGGGAGTGTGTGTTTGTAGTCTGGTTCTCCTGTGCGGGCAGTCAGCCGGCTGTATGCTGGAGCTTCTCTCCGTCACCCTGAATGGCACAATGTATGGTAACGCTGGTGGTAACAATATCTCTTGTGTCTGCACTGGCCTGGTTCAGGTAAAGGTTACTATACTCTGATGGATGAAGATGAATTGGCACACCGGGGCTGCTGAGGCATTTGTATGAGATATGTATTATATTTGCATTGCTTGGCGAAAAATAAATATTATCCAAAGCAACATACATAGCTTTCGGGGTTTATACATCACTCATTTGTGTAAGAACAGTAGAAGTTAACTGAAGCGTAGAAGGCTTAGATACTTTGCTCAAGGACACAAAGCGCAAGGCCGTTCCTGTAATCGGAACCTGAGCCTCGGGTCAAACTTCTACACCCTACACGACTTCCGCCTCTGAGGAGAAGGCGCTGAGATAGCATCAGTACGGGGCCTAATCCCTATAAAACACTCTGACATGGCACAGGGAAAACATTAAATGATGAACAAGATGAGGAGGGACACAGATTTGGTGCAGAAGAAGAGGTGAGAGAGTGAGAGAGGCAGAGTTGTGAATACGGCATGGGGTAGGAATTTGGAATGTGAAATGACTAATGCAATTGCTCAACCCACAACAAGAACATGCACTGCCTAGAGCTACGACAAGGCTGAGTGCATACCTCTATGGGGGGGCCTAACGCAGAGGCCGGGGTGGACGGGGAGGGTGGCTGAGAGACAGTGTGTACCTGTGAGACGGTCAAATGAGCGGGCAGCACGGTTGAAATTATGGATTTACGTCTGAGAACAGAGAAGAGATGATTAGAGTAGAATAGATATTTAGTGCAGTCAAGATAGTCCTGTAATACCAGAGTCTAGCCTCTACAACTTGGAGAACAGTGTCATGTGAGATGTACATTTGATTAATTTACCAACAGAAAATGCATATTTCTTCATAACGGATAAAAAGTTTAAGTCTGTATTTTAAGCAGAATACCCAAAATGTATACTTCCAATTTCTCTAGGTTTGTTCCTACAACAATACCCCTATATGAATTCAACAAAAAATATTCGGGATTTAGACTGTTACTCGAACTTTCAGGAAATTATGACAGCATTTGGCAATGTCGGCCTAGATTGAAAAATATCAACTGTTAGATGGATAGCCATGACATTTTGTACAGACATTCATGGTTCCCAGATGATGAACCTTAGTGACTTTGGAAACTTTTGATCTAGGGCCGCCATCAGGTCAATATAATATTTGTCCAATACTTTGGTTTATGAACAAATATTACAAAATTCATGACATTCCCATCGACTGTGGCTGACAAATCAACACGTTAGCTTTTTACAATCTGAGGTGGTTATCGTTACACCTGCTATACATCAGTTTGTTAGCTTTGTACATGTGAGAATGCTTGAGTAGAGCCTGAGTCATGAGTCTGACATTTGATTGACCAGATGATGAATCAATTCTTATAAAAACGCATTAACCGATTGATCAATTGTGAAACGTAACCTTGCTACATCTTTACTCTGTTCATAGAGACTGACAGAGTCAGCAGTGTCAGACTCACCTGACACTGTTGCACATCATTTCCTATGCACATATACAAGCAAATGTAACAAATGTATAAAATATAAATACATAAATAAATTAAGAATAGGGGTTAAAAGTCAAACATGGATATAACGGGTTTTTTGTTGTGAATACATAACAATTAGTTATATTCAAACATAATCTATTAACTATTTCTAAAACGAAAGATTACTTTGAAAGCCTCTTTTAAAAAAAATAGTTTTATGAAAGTTTTGTAAAATAAAAGTTATATATCATGGAATCAATATATGACAGAAACTTTCAACCGACCCCTTGGCAGAGTGCCACACTATGAATCACTGTGTTACATTATTAAATCAACATTATAAATAAACATTTTCAATCAAAACATCTTGCCCAGCTTGGTAGAAATTGTTTAAAAGATTGAGATGGAGGCTTGAGGGAGGTGGCTAACTACAGAAAGAAGAAGCGTAACGCAGTAGTTGGGGCAGCACACTGCAAAGTGTTGTGACTAGATTCCACACAGCAAAGATGCCTGGCATATGTTTACTGGCATCCGTCTTGACCAGTCCCTGGTTACCCCCCACCCCCACTGGGAAACTCCTGCAGGAGACTGTTCCCATGCTACTTCACAGAAACACCTGCAGCGCCAACAAAAAGGGTTTACATAGCAGCCGCTGTGATAGGACATGATATGCTCCCATATGACTGACTCCCAATGCCCATTTTACCGCACTCCTCTGCTTTTCTCTCAGCTGCAAACACCCCCCCCACACACACCCACACACACACACACGCACAAACACACACACACACACACACACACACACACACACACACACACAAACACACACACACACACACACACACACACACACACACACACACTGACCTCCATTACAACCACAACAAAACGTTCCCAGATCAACAATATCCCATAAAGGAAAACACAGATAAAGGGAAGAGCTATGTGTTCCCTAAACCAGCAACATCTCCCGGAAAAAGTCTAGAATGTCGCTGTGCTTTTATGCAGAAATATCTGCAGCTACACAACAAGCTTTATGTCAAATCAGCCGTGAACAGATTATGAAAGAAAAACGCAATAACGCAAAATGAAACAAAAACTGAAAAAAACAAGCGTAGTTGTTTTGAGTCATTTTGTAGTTGTTTTCCAGCTCTGTTTCGTCCATTTGCATCTCTAGATGGTAATTTGTGTCTTATTTCTAATCATTTTGCATTTCCTTTTGCATCAGCTTGTTGTTGTTTTGCATTGTTTGGGTTTGTATTGCATATTTTAAGAGCCGTTTTCCTACTCTTTCATGTTCTTTTAGCGTATTAATTAATTATTAATAATATATTTGCAGTAGTTTTGCAACTCTTGGTATTCATTTTGCATCTCTTTCTAATATTTATACTCTCTTTGTGGTTGGTTTGCATATCTTGTGCTATCTCAGGTCATTTTGTGTCTCTTTGTAGTGGTCTTGCATCTCTTTGCGGTAGTTTTGAATTGCTCTGTCGTTGTCTTGTGTCTCTTTGTTTTTCTTTTCCCTTTCTTAGTGGTTGTTTGAGTTTCTTTTTGACGTCACTCCATAAAGAGGTTTTGATACTCACAAGCCAACTGCCGATCACGTTCTTACTCTGGTACTGGGGGGGAGGGCTGTGCCACCCCTGGCCCCCCCTTCGGCCCCGCCTCTGGACCCCTTTCCCACCAAAACCCACAGAGACACTGGGAGCTTATGAGTTTCTCCTGTCATCTCCGACAGGCCCTCATTTGCTTTCATTCATCGTCTCATCACGGCTTCAAAGACGAGTGGATCATCTCCCTCGGGGGGAGTGAGAAGATCAGTGTGCCTCCAAAAAATGACTGGTATCCAAAAATGGTTGACCCAGGGCGATTTTGCTCCTCATAATTGGCTTCTTCACTTTGTCTGTCTTGGGCAATCATTGGAGAATCATGATGTATTATATTGCATGGAAAACATAATTAAGTATGTTGTTTATAAGATATTCAGTAACGTATAATTTTCTCTTGATGAACAAAACATTGTTATAGCGGGGTTAGTCACGTAGTACACAGAGTGCTTTTTTTCCTCTACCAAATAACAACTCTGCTGCCATGTTGTCTAACCAGGACAGGCAGACTGATCCAGCGCTAAATCTTGTTTGGTTCCAGCTGGAGCCCCTAAAGGAGCAAAGCTTCGCACCAGGAAATAGCATTCTTTGACAATCCAATGAGGTGGCCACACACAAACAGACACATACAAACACACATATAGGCTATGATATTATACACTTTACTTAATATTCTTAGATCAATCACAACATTGTAATACTCTGCCAAAGCTCTAAATTGGTAAACATATTTATGGTGGCCCTGAAGTGCAAGTCAAAACAACATTTCACAAAACATTACAGCTATTTCAGAAAACACCACAGAATTTCAGAAAACGCTACAGCATTTCAGAAAACACCACAGCGTTTCACAAAACACTTAAACATTTCAGAAAACGCTACATCATTTCACAAAACACTGCAACATTTCACAAAATGCTACAGCATTTCATAAAACGCTTCAACATTTCATAAAACACTACAGCATTTCACAAAACGCTACAGCATTTCACAAAACACTTCAGCATTTCACAAAACAACACAGCATTTACGGAAAGGGTATTCGTTGAGGGAGAACACTTCTTGTTTGTGATTGGACAGAGCCAGCCAGAGAAGCACTGCTGTCATTGGTTGTTTTTGCTGCCATTCAAGAAATGATGCTTCGTGATTGGTCAGAACCTGACAGCGCAACATGTCCCAAAACATCAGCCCTTAGCTGTTAGCACACACTCAGAGCTCACAGCTCCGTTCAGAAACTGTACAAAAGTTAAACCTGTAGAAACCACAGACTGTCTATATCATGGCGAATACAGTCGCTGCTTTATTTCTGTCTGTATGACATTGTTGTGAGTTTGGACGGAGCAGCTACAGGTTAGTTTAGCCTGATCGATCCGATCTCCATTCAGAAAACACACATTTTAAAAGGTTTTACGTCTGCCGTTTTGTCTGTACTTGTCAAAGCATTAATTCGTGTTTTTGAATTACCGGTATCAGTATGTTGTTACTTCAGCATCATTTTAAAACGTGTATTACAATTAAATCACGGTAAAATATGTTAATTTTGTTGTAGTTGGTATCTATCAAAGTATTTGCATGGATATAAGCCCCGCCCCCTCTCCAGCGCGTCTTGTTTGAATGACAGCAGTAAACACAGCTGACAGCCGCGGTTAGACTTGAGCGATTAGAGATGCGAATATTCGGGGCTTATCTCCATGTAAATATTTAAAGCTAGCTATTCCATAACACTATTCAAAATACTGCTTATATGTAAACAAATCAACAATAATATTACATTTATATTATTTAATAATTAAACTGCAATTTGCTGATAATACCAGAGATGTTTAACCTGTAGAACATATTTGAAAATACTATATAGTGACATCTAGTGGTGAGGTTGCAGATTGCAACCAACTAAAATACCCTTCTTCTCACCCCTCTCTTTATAGAGTGGTGAAGTCACGCCCACTTACTTCCGCATCATGGGACCTTATTCCGAAAAAATAATACATTGAAGTCAATGGAGAGAGAAAACTTATCTTTTGATCCGTTTGAATTGTGCCATGAATTACACATATGTTGTTTGTCAATCTTAAAAAATCATTTCCATGTCAAAAAATTCAAAGTTTGTCTTAAAACTGTTGAAATATAAGACTATGAAAAATACGCAACTAGAAAGACTACAAATCCCAGAGTCGTGTAAGTGCTGTCATAACTGATGTATTCCCTCCAGATAGCTAAAAATACATTTACTTACTGTACTTACTTACTTTAACAAGATGCCTGTGTGCTTTGTACCAGGTTGTTATCATACCAGTAATAGTACCTCTTGCTCGTTCTCAACTAAAACAAAACACGAGAGTGTACCTTGTGAGCTAATGTTAGCTAGCTGACATTAACGTTACACATTACACTCGTGTTACTCACCGAAACCTTGTAAAGCCGGTCCCGCATGCTGGCTCTTACGGAACCGACTAACTCCCCTTTTTCGTATGTACAGCTCTCAACATGCCCAGACTTGTAGTGATTTTCACCTCTTTTAATACTTTTCGCCTCATTCTGAAAGAAAGAGGTGAAATGTACCAACGTGATGGCCATCTTGGTGTTGGTGACGTGTGCAAGACCAGAGTTGTAGTTCATTTAGCGCTTCACACAAATAAATGTGTAACTTCACAGTTTTACGACACATTTAAAAAAATTTGACTTGCAAAATTATCTTTTAAATTGACAAACATCTATTCGTGGCACAATTCAAACGGGATCGAAAGATAATCTTTCTCTCCCCATTGACTTCAATACATTATTTTTCCGATATAAGGTCCCATGGAGGTCCACCGGAAGGGGAGGGACTTCGCCACTCTATAAGTGAGACGAGGAACTACGTTGACCCATAGGTAACGTAAACCTGCAAAGGCACTCCCGAGAGCCAACATTTGGTTTGACTGTTTTGGGCTACAGGACTTTATTATTATTTTCAGTCTTTGGTATTGCTAATTTTACTTAAGTAAAATATCTAATAGTTTTGCACTAATGAAGCGCACTAATTCATGAGGAAAAAGGAAGAATCCAATATTCAATCTGTACTTTGCTTTGAAATCTGTAAAAAAAAAAAAAAAAATTATACACAAACACAAAAGGAACCTAAGATGTAGTTTCCATGGTGGAGGTAACAGCTGGACAAAACCCAAGCTTTGCATCGTGCATGTGCATAACACTAAAATAGTGACGAAATAGGTGTAACCACATTTGAGCTCTCGGTCAGTTGGAGTGGCGTGATCACACCCCACACCTGGAGTCTGGATTCTAGTTTGTGCCCGTGGTGCTCAGGTGTGGAGGAAAAGCAGTAAGCTCATCTCATCCTTTCCTCAGGGCTGAGAGATAAAGGACAGACAGAGAGAACCCCACGACCTTCAGAAAGAGAGCGCAGAGAGAGAGAGAGGTAAATGTGCATTTGTACTGTTTGGAAATGTTTAGAAGGGGGGCCTTACTTCTCCCTTCTTCCACCTCTTTCCTGAGAAACAGGTTAAAGCCTTGCACATCCAACCACTGCCCTGGGGATGTGTTATGACAACCGAAAATGGTGAACAGCAAGAGCAAGAAGTGGCATGAACAGATCCCAAGGTTGCTGACATTTGGGGGTGGGTGAAAAGGACCTCTGTTGAGAAGTGTCTAGCCTGAAGATACAACCATCAACTCAAGTACCATCAGGCAGCCGCGGAAGACTATCTGGGCCGACTTGTGATTGCTGTGCTGAAGGAGGTAAACAAATACGGCTATCATTGGCACACAGGAGCTTGAAACAGCTCACTGCACTAATAAGGATGCTTGAGTCTACTTTGCTGGCTCCTGCGCCGTGATGGAGGCTTGGATCGAGGTGATTGAGATGTGGTTTTGTGAAGGTGCCAGGCAGCGCCCAGGGATGATTTCCCTCACACTAAATCACCAAGGAACTGCTGTGAAATTCTCACAGCTTGTTCTGGGAAGTCCTATCATGCCACTTTCACACAGTACTCACAAACACACTTCCTCTGACTGACATCCTCTCCACCGTATGCGGGGACTTACTGGGAAGTTTGATATCATTAGTTTTGGTGTCTCTGACCGCAGGCTAAAAGAAAGCCTCTGGATGGACAGGCAGGAATATCCTGACACCTATCTGTGGAAAAAGAGGATAGCCTTATTAGACTGAATCAGGGCGAGCTGACAAAAGCTAGCCCGAGGACATGTTACACAGAGTCTTTCCTGTCACATGTCTAAATGTCAACAGATTATGCTATATGCTCTCAGAGTTTGTCTTAGGTTAGGGGGAAGGATCTCTGCAATCACACCTGTCAGCTACTACGCTGAAGAGAATATCAAATATAATGGAAAATATTGCCTGCAGCCTAGATTTAAATTTGGGAAGTTTAGCATCAATTGAATGACCTCAGCGAAATGTCGACTTGTTCACAAAGGGGGTTGTCAGCCATCATACCTGGATTCAGTGTCTGCATGACATTCAGTGGTAGCATTTGGTGTTTTGTTCCCAGAGACCTCATTAAGAGATGAGCTATTTTTGCACAAGTGGACAAAATGGTCAAAGATCCATTCAGCCACTGTGGGGATGACAATGTCTATAGTAACTGTCTTGCCATCAAATTTGAGGCTGTGAGTCTTTAATTGTCTAATAGGCTACCATAGGAGAGCGATTGTAATATATTGACCCGGGGATTCATACACTGAACATTTGATATGATGTTATTTTTAAATAAGAATAAATTGAAGTCTCCTCAATGTGTAATTTAAAGAGGATATTAAGCTGGGGAACATAGTACTTCCTACAGATTTACCTCAGCAATGTATCAAAGGATTAAGGATTTAAAATAAGCTTTATAAAAATGTATATAGTATTTTGCAAAAAATAAAATGCGGCTCAAAATGCTTACAAGAGAAATAAACAACACAAAGACACAAACAGTATAACCTAAAAATAAAGTCCTAACAAGTTAAAAAACAAGATACAAGATGGCTGCTTGTACTAGTGGAATTTAACTTCTTTTGAACTACAAATAGAAGCTGCTTGTGTTATTTGTGATGGGTGTTTTTTTTACCAAACTCTTCGTGCATAAAAACAGAACGCTGCACCGCCATACCTTATGTAGGTCGATGACAGTACACAAACCAAGAAGAAGAATTAATAAAGCTAAATATCCATGGTTAGGTTTCTTATCAATGTGTCTGCTACTGAGTAGGTTTTTACATAATGTTGTACGAGCGAAGATCGTTAATTCAAAGACTAAAAACATATATCAAACTACTCTTGTCAAAAAATAGTATAAGTTATGGAGCGACCTTCTCAAATATTTTAAACATTGCATTACCTCAATGCAATGTCTGAGAAACAGCTGCCACCTGAGCAACCTGCAACTCCGTTTCTAAAAATCGAGTCAGAGTGAGCTCTCTGTATTTTCCCCGCCGCACTCTCTCTCTATCAACAGGTGACGCTGCACAACTTCCGCTTTCCCATTTCCGTACACAAACGCTCAGCTGATGACGTGTACACTCTACCACCGTTAGCTGGCTAGCTAGCTAGCCCAGACACCTGTCAGAATAATAACGGTGTTATATGAGAATAAAGCAAAGTTACATCACATAAAGAAACACGGAGGAAACTCCAACAAATCGCGGAAGATGGAGGCGCTTTACCATCAGACAAACAAGTAAGTGTATCTTCTGTGGAAACTGTAGACTCTCAGATAGCTAACGAGCTAATTACATGTGATTGAACTTCATTTGATTGAAATTTAGCAAATAAATATCACCTTTGTGGGGTTTATATGGTCGCTAAAAGCTTCACAAAGATGATTGTTCACGTCCATTAATGTTATCGGGTTTGCAGTTATGTACTGTGTTTGTTCCGATCCATTAACGTTATGTTTTATTCTTCTTTAGACAAATCCAGGAGGTGCAGTCTTATATGGGAAATCTGGAGAGGACGGATCGTCAGTCAGTCCACTGTCAGTAGAAGCTACACCGTTTAAACTGTCCCACTTTTATGAATATTAGTGTTAATGCAGTCATTTATAAAGTAGTTGAGGATTGACTTGTACTAAAAGATAAATACAAGCACACTGACAATAATTTAAAAACAATAAACTAAAGTTAACCAGCCTGCTTTTGTGACAGTTTCAAAGAGCTATATACTACATAGAAAGTGTCAACTTATTTAACACATCAACATGTAACAAACAATTAACAATATAGGCACCCACTCGCCTGAGTTATGAGCTTGGACACAAAATTAGAATCAGAAGGTTTTATATCCAAGTAGGTTTTCTATCAAGAAATGTGCCTTTGTTTGGATACAATGATGTTGAGAGAAATAAAAAAATCAAGAACATAAACAGAATGGGGGGGAAAAAAGAATAAAAAAAGTAGGCTACAACAACATATAAAAAAATGCTATACAAATATGACAATACATATGAACAATATGTTAGTTTAGTGCAGGATGACCACTTTACCCTAACGCTGGGAAAATAGTGTTCAATCATTTCAACCTAATTTATTAGGGTATAGGATATTATCTCAAAAGCCAGCACTAACTATTTTTGTTGATGCCACCACTTCTGGCTCGTTTGTTCTTTAAATCCTTAAATTCTAATTCAGTGCAGACTCCTTGTTATGGCTGCCTCCCCTGATATAATGACAGAATGAAAGGAGGGGAGGTGGTGTCTCTGGAGGATTGTTCTCTGTTCGGTGCCGACTCAAATCAGTGGTGGGCCAGGCTGGTGCCAGGACAGGAAGGAGCTGGGTGGGTGCAGTGACTGAAGCTGGGAGGGCTTCTTCTAGATAATGGTGGGAGCCAGGCAGTAGACAACCCTCCCTCTCCTCCCCCCCTTCCTAAAGTGTGACATCAACTTGTGTTTTAACCCAGAAGAGGATGTAGCATTCATGACTAATGGGTATTGGATGGACAGAGAAATAATCACCTACTAAACTAAATAATTGATAAAGGATTTGTTCATGCTGAAACAGCAGAAAATGCTAAGCTCTCAAATATGAAGATTGCCTTATTTTCTCTGTTTTATTTTCTAAACTGAATATCTATTACATTTGGACTGACAAAACAAGCCATTTAAATCCAATCCTATTTCCCACAATGTTCTTACATTGTATGGACTAAATGAAACATTGATAATAAAAAAACAGGACAACTATTGTTAGTTGGCACCTAACTAATAAAAGAGAGTTATTCTGCTAATTAAAACCACTGAAGTCACTCTGGAATAAAAACCCAGAACGGAATAGTAAATCTAACTTTCACACACATGTATTACATTTATGTTGAATGGATCAAAATGATAAATGATGTCTTCTTTCTTGTAATTATACCATATTTATTGTATTCTTTTCCTCATTATTCAAGTGTTAGAGAATGAGCTACAGGCTAGAACCGACCAGATCTTCAATCATCTTGAACGCCTGGAGATCCTGGCCAGCAAGGAGCCACCAAACCGCCGCCAGAACGCAAAATTGTGAGTTTGCAGTGGCCCAATTGATGGTGACCCCCAAAGCCCCAGAGCTGGCAGGGACAAGCCATATCTCATAAAGGCACAGAACAGGGTGTAGAAGAGGAGATGCGTAGCCCTGTGGCGACGTGGCTCTATGAAAACATTTCCTCAGGAGCCCCGTCATCACCAGCATTCCTGCTGCATTGGGCGAAGACTCGTTTCTGAGCTGGGTAAACAGGCCTTAGGGGACACGGTACACCCCATCCCACATCACTCCTCAGATCTCAGCACAGCTCCAGTTGGGTCCGAGTGAAACCATGGAGACCGTGAGAAACACCACATGAGATCTGAGGGGGAAAAGATGTTCTCATCAGCCGAACAATTACAAATAGTTACAATAAACTGAGGTGCAATGACGCGTTGTCATAAAATATGCTGTGGAGCGTTTTCCAACTTCATATCAACGATGAATCACCAGTGTTCTTTATTTGCTTTCCCTCAGGCGAGTGGACCAGCTGAAGTATGATGTCCAGCACCTTCGCACCGCCCTGCAAAACTTCCAGCAGCGACGCTACGCCAGAGAGGCCCAGGATCGAGACCGGGAAGAGCTCATGAGCCGCACCTTCACCACCAATGTAAGTACCTGAAAACAGGGTGGCATGTAATACAAAACAATACTGTTTGGCACAGTAACGTTCCCTTTGTTGCACCTGAATGCAGCATACAAAGGTCCAAGTCCTCTGATAAAAACATGTTGGTGAAAATGTGATAGTGCTCCATGAACTTTGATTCTTCATCTGGTTGTCACACGTGCTTGTTTCCGCAGTGGAGCATGTGATAACTCACGATGATAAAGTGGAATTCTATTTTTGTTCAATAGGACGCAGATACCTCCATCCCCATAGATGAGACCCTACAGTTAAACTCCAACTTGCAAAACGCACACACAGGCATGGACGACCTCCTGGGCAGCGGCAGTAGCATGCTCAACAGTATTAGAGACCAGAGATCTACACTGAAGGTGAGTGTATGACTTTATACAAAATAGGCAAAATAATCTATCTTTCCCCTCCCTTCTTTCTAAATAATGGCCCACTTCAAAAGGTTACATTTGATGGATCTGCTGTTTTAAATTGTATGATGCTTGACCCAGTTTCTGGTGTCCACATTGATCATAATGGTCCTATTGTTGGTGTGCGTATGCTTGGCTAGAGGGTGAGTCCTTGTTTCCAGGGAGGAGATGGTCTTCCTGGCTGTGCCTCAGGCCTCGTCTTATCAGGGTGTGTCTGCTGATCAGCACTCATGGCGCGGTTGTCTCGCCATGAGAAACTACTGACGGAGTGGCGCGTCAGACAGGGTGTTGGCACTCTATGTCAACCAAAATCAAACTAATTAGTTTCGATAATTACACTGTGTTTTTATAATGCCTGAATTGTCCATAACATGTTGTATTTATGGCTTAATCTAACTTGTGTGATCATTAGTGTTTACATGGCTCTGTTTTGGCTCTGCACAGGGGACCCATAAGAAGATGCTGGATGTGGCCAACATGCTGGGCCTGTCTAACACAGTGATGAGACTGATAGAGAGGAGAGCCACCCAGGATAAGCTCATCATGGTTGGAGGCATGCTGCTGACCTGCGTCTTCATGTTCCTGGTGATCAGATACCTTGGCTGACCCCCGGCCAATGACAGTGGGCGTTTTTTTGATCTGTCGTGGACATTTCTGCATGACATCATCCCTCATGATATGAAAGAACTTAATTTTTATTAGATTTGACTACATTTCTTGAAATAAATTGTGCCATTAGTTTTTTTTCCACAATTTAAATTATTATTGGCACATGAGAAACAGTGAAGCCCTTGATTACATTCAGTATTTTTATTCCACTTGAAGCTCCAAAAGAGCATTGAACTCTGTCTCAAATTCATATTCTATTGTTTTTATCCAAACCACTCCGATGCTGTCAATCACTCTTGTGAATGGACCCAAATGGCTTTTTCTAAAGAATTCACACTGATCTTCACTCAACTTGCTCTCCTCTCCAGTGAAAAGCTCTTTCTGTGATTTGTTCCTGAATCTGTCTGTAATGTTATTCTGCCTTCATAGAAATACATACAATTCTCCATGTTTCATTATAAGGTATCTCAAGAATAATCCCTAAAGATGTTTTGGTTTTATGTGTTTTAAATAACAGGGTTGCAACAATAATCTGCAATGTAAGCTGCAGTTAATTTGTTGTTTATATAATTTCTCTAGGATGTAACCTTGGGTCAAATCTCACTATGTGAGTGATTTAATTATCTTAATAAAACAAAACATGTTTCATTACATTTTGTATTGCTTCAACTGACTCGTCTTGTAAAAGGAACAAAGTGAATGAACTGTATATATCAATATTAAAACCTTAAATTCCTTCTAGGATGTGTCAATAATTGGCATCAACATTTATTTTAATGCAGTTTATTTTTTGGAGCAGTAACCGGAAAATAGCATACTTGCCCAACATGAGAAAATGTCTCGATCCAGTGGAAAAAAACAGACATTTTGAAGCCAAGGCTCTAGCTTGCAAGCCTAATATAATAGAACGTTCCTATGCTTATGGCTTCACAGTTCATTATACACTCATTAAAGGAGCTGAGGTAACACAAAAATCAAGAAACGGTTAAATCTGAGGTTCTAATTCTTCTGCTGATAAGTTTCTTGTTGATCTACAGCTTTCACAAGTATTAAGGCAGCTAGGGCGCCACCTAGTGTTTAATATTGGACACTGATCCCTACAGGGACTGATGCTGGCGTTTATTCTAATGACTGCCGAGTGGTTGAAAGATGAAATGTTAACATGTGAATCTCTTTAACCCCGCATATTATGGAACAACACACATGAACTCAAGATTTTATTTGCTGAAACACAGAGGCTGCTCCCCATCAGAAGATCCCCATCCTTTGCCATCCCAGCCACTGTTAACCGGGTTCATTTAGAAACAAATTTGATAGAATACATTTCACGTGACCATCTTCCATCCATCTTGTAATTCTGCTTTTACCAATACCAAACTGCTAGAACGTTAATAGGTTAATCTACAGCCGCTTTATTTACAAAATTACACAAAAGCAAAACACAACCCTTCTTTTGAAGAGCATTTTGGAAAATAATTTAAAAACAGAAAAATACAATTATTGCAGTATACTACAATCTTATTGTTACATGATGCAAACGCACCATCTCGATGTACAGATTTTCAGTGCAATTTATTCAGGTGCACCCCCACACAGGGGACATGGGCTTTGCCTCAGAGCATCAGGGATGTTCAAACCCCTCCTTCAACCAACCACCCCCCCCCGTCTTTCCCACTAAGAGAATGATTCATAAGGGACATTGTCATACCGACTTGGGACACCATAGCGGTCATTGTATATGGTCATCATTGGTGGGATTCTTCACATTACACACTGATATATGTACACGTTACTGCATTACAAATGAATTGAGACCAAGGATCCAATAGAGATCAAGTAGTCATATTAGAACATAAACAATACCAGTAAATATGAAGTAGTCTGTCTCTGAAGGGTACATTATAGAGTCAAGGCCTACCACGTACTCCTCATCTTAACATGGTTCAGCTTATAGCTTCAGCCAGCACGTCACTCTATGGCTGCCAAGATGAGCAAAAAAGTCCGAAATAATATTTATATGGAAAACAAAACAAACTCCAGTGATTTCTGTTATTCATCATTCAAAAGTAAATGGGTTGTGTTAATTTACCTCAAGTTCGAATACAAACCATGTCTTTAAGAAGTCTCTTTAAACTTGAACTTCTTTTTTAGAAGTTCAGGGCAATGCATAAAAAAATATCTTGCAAAAGCCAGAGGAAAATGTCAACTCTGAGTGGGACACAAGCACCACTTTGTGGCTACAACTCCTGCCCTGTGTTGGTCAGTAGAAGGGCTGCTTATTGACAGCTTTCTGTCTCAAAGACTTCATCCAAACCCTGACGTAAGCCGGTTCAGGTCCAGTCTTTCTTTCTTTCAGTGGTTGTGGCTGTGACTATACTTTGCTTGTATTACTCAGGAGCCATGGTTAGGTGGGTGCTGGAGGTCCTGCCCTGAGAAGATGGGGTGTAGCAGCGGGTGAAGTTGGAGAGCTGCTGCTGCAGCAGCCTGTGAGGGGCGGGATGAAAAAAGTGTGGGGTAGAGTCCATGTGGTACATGGTGGAGAGCTAAGGGGCCGTGGTGAAGTGCAGATGCTGGGATAATGTGTATGGGCTGACCGGAGAGGAAGGCGGTGTGGTGGGCAGGAATCAGTCCTGCGTGTCCCAGTGAGTGTCCCAGAGAGTGTCCCAGAGAGTGTCCCAGTGTGTGTCCCAGAGAGTGTCCCAGAGTGTGTCCCAGAGAGTGACTCAGGGAGTGGCCCAGAGGAGACAGGGAGATGGGGGTGAGGTGATGCTGGGGAATGTGGTGTACCTGGGCTAACTGGGCATGTGCAGGGTGAGGGTGGTGGGCATGTGCAGGGTGTTGGTGGATGCCCATGGCTGCCGCTGCAGCTGCGTGGTGCTGCAGGATGGCGTGCTGCACTGTGGTGATTGATGTGCCGGAGGCCATGGACATAGTGGGCTGCTGGATGTGGATCTGCTGCATGGTGGGGGGAGGGGGGGGCTGAGCCAGGCTGGCAGCGGCGGCAGCAGCTGAGGGAAAAGTCTTCACCTGCTTGGCCATTAACTGCTGCTGGATGTGCTGCTGAGCAGCCTGCTGCAGCTTGCCGTATTTCTCCATCTCCTCTGGTGTGAACGTGATGGGCTGACTCTCTAAAGGAGCCAGGCCGTCTTCCTCCGCCTCCATGCACTCCTCCTCTAGGCTGGGTGGGGGGTAAGCAGGGTAGGCATGCATCTGATGCTGCTGATGCTGCATTTCTGGCATGAGGGACTCCATCATGGGGTTCTGAGAAGGGTCCTGTCCAGATTCTGCTTGGTACTGGGCCATCGCCATGGAAGGCTCATCGGGTTCGAACAGCGGCAGGGGTTCTTGGTGAACAGGAGCTTCTATAGCGGGATGCTGTGTCTCTTCTTGCACAACTGTGATCTGTGGGGCCTCCTCGACCTTCTGCATCGGGGGAGCTGGTGGTGGGGGGGGAGGAGGGAACTCCCGTATAGGCTCTACCAGGATCACTTCTGGCTCAATACACTTTCCAGCTCCTGATTTCTCAACCTCCATAGGTCTGGTGAGGGGAAACAGGGGTTTCTTTCCGGCCTGCAGCTTACCAAAGAGCGGCAGCATGGATTTGGTCGGGGGTAGTTTGGGTCCAAAGTATCCCTGTGGTGGATCTTTAATCTTATTCCCACATTTTGTTCCTGTGGCAGAAACATCAGAGCTCCTTTTGGACTGAACCTTCTCCAGCAGCTGGCGTGCAGTAAGGCTGTTTTTCTGTTCTCCTGCATCCCGGGACCCCCCTTGCCTCAGAGACTGTGAGCTGGATGAATGGGTGTTGCGGTTAAGGCCTCGTGAGGAAGATGAACGCGGAGACTGGGAGCGGTAGATGCACGAGCGGTTGAAGTCTCTGCGTTGTGCGTCGGTTTCCACTCGAGCCCTGGGAGCTCGTCGGCGAGAAGAGCCCTTGGTGGAGCTGGAGGAGCGGCTGGCTGAGCTGTGGCTTCGGCTGTAGCTGCGCCTCCAGGATCTCGGGCTGGTGCTGCGGCTCCAGCTGCTGGAGCTTCTCGAGCTGCTGCGATGGTGCCGCCGGTGCCTCTTCCTGCGGCTGTGACTGCGTGAACGTGATCGGGATTCTTCTGAGGAGGAAGAGGAGGAACGATGTCTCCTGGATCGTCTACGTCCTCGGCTTCCTCTTCGCTCGTACTCAGAGTCTGAGGAGCGTTTGGAGTGCCTCCGCCTGCGGCCCTCTTTGCTGTAGTTGCTGTAGCTGGAGTTGCTGCGGCTGCGACGGCTGTAGGCGCTGCTGCCTGCCGAGGAGCGCTCGGAGCTGCTGGAGTACGAGTGGCTACGGGAGGTTTGGCCATGATGGCGCCGGCGACTGCTGCCCCGTCTCTCCCCCCGCCTCGAAGAGCGGCTGCAGGACCGCCTCGATTCCTCGCTGCGGTGACGCCGTTGTTCCCGAGGACTTGACCTGTGGTGCCGTGAGCGCTTGGTATTAGAGCCCCCTCCTTCTTCACTCCCGCTGCTGGGAGGTCGACCGGGACCGGGATTCTTTTGGGCTGAGGAGGAGCAGGAGGCACTCTGAGATTTCTCACTGGAGTCAGTCTTTTGACGTTTTGCGCCACTGTGCTCCTCTGAGGAGTTGACTTTGTCGTTGCCTTTTCCAGCTCCTCCTTCCTCTGCTCCTGACTTACAAGGCACTTCCTTATTAGCACGTTTCCTCTTCCCTGTTTCCACTGCTGTGTTTCCTGTAGCTTCTCCCCTTCCAGTTGTCAGCTGAACAGACGAGGCCACGGTTTTATCTTCTGACTTTGGTTTGGCTTTTTCCTTTTCATCAACAGCTGCCTCGTCTGGATTGGGATCCTTGTTTTTGTTCTTCTTCCGTTTGTGTTTTTTCTTCTTTTTGGGCTTCTCTTGCGTTGCCTCGGTCTCGCCCTCCGCATTTTCTTTGGCTTCCTTCCCATCTTTTCCAGTCTTGCGTTTTGAGTGCTTTGCAGACTTCTTGTGCTTCTTCTTTTTCTTTTTTTTCTTGGCACTAGTGCTTCCAGTTTGAAGCTTTTGCTCCTCACTTTCTACTTGCTCAAGCTCTCCTTTTTTTGTTGGCTTATCATTGTCAGTGCTGGTCCCAGGTTTAGTCTTTGCATCTACAGTTGTTGTTGTTGTTGTTGTTGTTGTTGTTGAAGCCGCCATCTCTTGCCCCTTGTCATTAGACGCTTCACAAGGCTTTGGAGACTTGGTTGCTTTCCCAGCACGCACTCCTTTGTTGCGGGACAGCTTGAAGTCAAAGTAGAGGGGATTGCAGCTGTAGGACAGGGAGGGCTGAGATTTGGTGAATTCGAGGAGCTCAGAGGGCCACTGCAGGGTAGTGCTCTCATCTTTGCTCAGAACTGGGAAGAAGGGACCTGTGGGGATCTTAGGACCCGAGTTGGAATCCTTTCTATCCTGTGTGCTCTCCGCTTTCTGAACAGGGGAAGTGGGCAATGAGACTCTATCTGCTGCGGGGGTAGAGACATCCTCCGTCTTTGCTTTAGGCGACGGAGGAGTGGGCTCTGGGTCAGGGGATGGAGGGACATTATCTAGTTCTTTCTCAGGTCTGCATTCCTCTGTAGCGTCGGGCTCTGTCTCTTTAGTCGTTTCTTCAACCTTCTTCCTCTCCTCCTGCCCCTCTTCCTCTTCGTCGTCTGCTTTGATCAGACACTGATCAGTGGCCTTCATAAACAGCAGGAACTGGAAGTGAGGCTTCACCCGGCAGTGAACAGGAGGTATATAGTGATAGTACTCCGGCTCCTGTCCTGCATACCCTTCCTCTTTTTTCATCATCATCTTTAATTTGTTGAGAGTGGAGGCGAGAGAGGCTCCGTCATCAGGCTGCTCCACCTCTTCTGCCACTGCCACACTAACGCTCTCTCCTGCTTCACTTCCTCCTTCACCTTCTCCTTCACCTTCCTTAGGGCTGTCTGAGCTGCTGCCAGAAACCTCCTCTTGCCCTCCAGCCTTTTCTCCATCCTGTGACTCTTCTTCCTCCATAGCCTCCTCGCCATGATCAGCAAACACTGCGGCGGCTGTTTCCAGCTTCACTGGGGCTTTCTTGGCAAAAGAAAAGGACACACTAACTTTGGATGCCCCACTAGGGGTCGGGGATGAGGAGTTGTTCCTCCCCAGAGAGAAGCTGATGGTTGGAGCTGGTTTCGGGGAGGCTTCCTCAATTTTCTCTTCAAGGGGTGCTTCCGGGACACAGTCTGTCAAATCAGTGTTTTCAGGCATTATGTCGCCATCTTCTAAAGTCTCTCCATCCACAGCCACTGTGGTAGGTTTGAACATGGGCCCACTTCCTGGAGTGCTGTAACACAAAAGCATGATAACAATGAGAAGTGGGATAAATGTTTACAACTGAAGAAATACAAGACGTTACTTCGGTGATGGGTTAACTGGATGGTTGCATGCTTCATCTTTTGGTTTGTCATCACAAAGGGCTTGACAGGCTCCTGGTTGTTTTCAGTATCAGGATACAGTTTGATCAACATATTGACTGTAATAAGGAGTTACGGTCACATTGTACAGATTTCTATTCCCATCTTTTTCTGTATTTATGTTCTTGGCATTTGTAGTACCTCTCCTGTCTTTTCATTTCCTCATAATATATTTATTTTTAGTGAATGCCTAAAACCCCCAAGGCAAATTCCTTGCAAGTGAAAACCTTGGCAATAAACTTTATTCTGGTGTCCTTAGTACAAAACGGAACATTCATTTCTATATCTTGTCCTGTGAGATTGAACTGTTAAAATAATAAGAAATCTATGGCTGTGGTCTTAGTTAGCAAGTTTCATGATGATCCTTCAAGACATGCACCTGTGTGACCACTACAGATATATTTTGAAATCAAGCCAGCAGAGGGCACTCAAGGAATAAGCTCTTACCGGTCCTGTTGTTTCCTCTGCTCAGCCAACTCGTGCAATCTGCGCAGCATCTTTTCTTGCTTTTTTCCACCTTTCCGGGAGCGAGATGACACATTACGAGCAAACTCTCTCTGTTTGAGCTCTTTAAGCCTCTGCATTAGACGAAACGGGGAGAAACGAAACACATCAGGAACTTTTCTCACACAAAAAAACCACAAGATATTCTGACGCAAAAAAGATCTTCATTAAGCACCCAAGAATTGATCCTCTGACATACCTGCTTGTGAGCGTGGTCGTAAGAGTTGATGTGGTTGTCAAACTCCTGGTGTTTGGTGTACTGTTTTTCACATAGCTCACAGAAGAAGTTGGCTCTCAGGTCTTCCAAAGCCTTTGCAATGGCTTTCTCCTTTTCCACCTGGTCCTATTGTTGATGAGAAAAACAGAAAGGAATGAGTGAGTGTTTTTGAAAAGTAGAAGATTAGACTCAATTAGAGAAACTAGAGTACTTGCTCTCCTGTTTCTTTCCATTTGAGATGTACTACAGCAGCCCTAGTAGAATCAACACTGATGAGGATGGAACCAGCTCACCTTGTATTTTTGACGTAGTTCTTCTGTGTCTTCCTTCTCAACTTCGAGCACTCTTCTCTTCTCTGTGGCGTCCTCTGCATAGTCCAGCTAAAAAGCATAGACAGCAGTTACAGCACTTGCAGACAACACGGTAGTTTAATTCATCTTATATGCCACTCATCATAAACTGTGTGAACAAGCAGTTATGCTGCAGGCCCATACGAGCTCTGATGGTCACTTTGTTTTACTTCTGTTTTCCTCCACTTGTTTCTGATGGTGACAGATTGTTCAACTGAAAAGTTACTTAGTCATCCCTTTTTGCAGGTGGCTGTATAAATCCTCTTTGTATCTAAAAATTGCAAAACATGAAACCAAAACATCTGAAGTATACATTTCTCTTTAGTTTTTTTCTCAAAGGTGAACACAGGACAGGACTAATGATTTACAAGGCAGTTATGCATAATGTAGCAAACATAAATATATAAAAAAAGCATAAATCCTCCTGAAGGCAAAGGCATGATATTCAGCGAAAATTGTGAAGGTCAAATGCAATTTACGAAAGGAACTGAAAACCCTGGAACATTGTGCAGCCAGCAGATTCAGCAGAACATCTTCATGTGTATTTAGTCAGACAGTATTACTGTATCATAATGTTTGTGGCATTTGGTTTAAGATGCCATGACAGCTCAACTAAGAACTGGTCTTGTCCAATATGAAAACAATCAGAAATGTCAAAACATCACACTGTCAGTGTAGAGCAAATTACGCATTTTTAAACTGAAGCTTTTATGTCAAAAACAACATATAAACAAGTGATTGGGACAAAAAGAAATGAATCTCACCTCCATCTCCATGCGTCCCATCCCCATGACATCATATTTGAGGGTGATGGGTACAGGGTCGGTGCGTCCTGAGGGAAAAGAGACAGAGAGAGGACGAGGTGAGTTTTTGAGACTGGGACATGGGGCCAGCTCGAAAACAGCCTGCTTTCATAGCATAGGGGGCTGGGGTTAGAGAATTTGCCTTGAAGTGCAAAGAGACCAGAAAGCTACAGTGAACCAAACACCAGCCATTCTCACAGCTTACTGCAGCCACCGAGTATAAAACACTTTATCTTACTTTCCTTACATTTGACATGGCTGCTGGTTTGCATTTTGAATGAGTCAAATTAGCTGCAAATGTGTTGTTGGATGAGGTCAAGGGCAACAGGGCTGTTTAGCAATATGTCCTACAAAAGAAAGTAACTGGAAACAAGACTGTCCGTTTAGATCTGTTGGCATTTATTTTCAGTGTAGTCGTACAACCCACCGCCCCTCCTCCACCCATTCTTGTTGCAGTGCTGTCAAACCAATGCCAAGTTTATCAAGGACATTACAGCTTGAGAGTGTGTGTGTGTGTGTGTGTGTGTGTGTGTGTGTGTGTGTGTGTGTGTGTGTGTGTGTGTGTGTGTGTGTGTGTGTGTGTGTGTGTGTGTGTGTGTGTGTGTGTGTGTGTGTGTGTGTGTGTGTGTGTGTGTGTGAAGGGAGTTGCAACAGGCCTGCGCAGCTGCTGCGACATCACCATGAGAGGAACAAAGCCACCTAATATTATCTGCAGCCTAATGCATTGTCTCTTTCTGGACGGTCCGCAGGCCTGCTGACCCTTCCACTGTCCTCGGGTTCAAATGTGTTCCCTGGCCCCCTTCCTCATCATGACTTAGAGTTGAGAAATGTATTTTTCCCTGTCTACTTCAGCTATGTTACGTAAGCTGTGAAAAGAGCTAGATTAGAAAGAAATTAACTGTAGAAAAATAAACAAACAACCAAAAAAAAACCATTACAGATATAAAATATATAAAAATCAAAACTACTCTGGAGATTGACACATAATTGCTTAATCCACTCATAATCAGCCAAACAAAGCAGAGAGAAAGACAGAATAAAAAATTAAAAAAGGACACAAGCACTGAACTACAGCAGAGTGACGTCACAGGCCAGGTATCGCCATTGTGACAGTGCAAGGGATGGGGATACTTACCTGGTAAAACATGGGGATGGGGGGTAAGGGGAGGACAGACAGACAGGTAGACAGGGGAATCTCAAAACAAAAAGGCAAAAGAATTTGGACTAGTTCTGCTGCTTCTGTTGCCAGCCAGATACAACAATCAGTTGTTACTGATAGTGATTATCAATTCGGTTTGGTTTCAGTTTTTTCCTCCCACATTTTCAAGTTAGTTTTTTTTCATGAATCAATGTTTTATATATACCATTGGGCATATGGAATGTATAATCAAAGTGTATCTTGTGAAATACCGGTCACAAGTATGGTTTAAGTTTCTTACCAAATTGAGTTTAAATTAAGAGTTGTTTTCTATAAGACAGAAAAACTGAAGGCTAATACCATACATGTTTCATTTTCTGGCCCAAGTTATACTTTGAGCCAGAGTTACTTAATAAGCATTTGAAAGCTTTAAGCTTCCCTTAAACTCTGAATTAATGCATTTCAATTGGAGAGAAAAGAACTTCCTGGACACATTTTGATGTTAATATCCGGTTCATTCCTGTATTGTTTTTATAATATTGTCATCACAGCCCAATGACATATTAATTCTGAAATCATAGATGCATGGGCATTGGAACATAGAATGGCCTGCCTGGACTCTCAGTCCCACTGCAGTGTCTGTCATATGAGTGGGCCTTTAGCTAAAAGGCTATAATGACTGCATAATTGCGGAGGTTTTATTCCCCTGAAGTAGTAAGAGGACTGACTGTATGCTATGTAGAGCACAAGACTATCAAATGATAGGCGTGTGTTCACACTCTTTACCCAACAGCAGAAAAGTGAAACCAAGACAAGGGGTTGGTCTGTTTTTCAGCCACTGCAGTGGTTATTCTGAATGAAGTCACAAGCTAGGCCCAGAATTAAAGATTAATGAACAATTACAGTCATCCCAAACTATCACCAATCTTTAAACACAGTGACAATACTTCCACGTTACCCATTCCAGTGGAAAAGAAAGGGACCAGACAAAAACAATGTGCATCTAAATCACAGGGTGTGAATCACAGGGTTTAAAAAAAAAACTGAAAACAAACAAAATGACAATGTTCTAAGAGTAATACATATGCATGATAATATACAAGCAGCAGAATGAGGACTAATACAGAGAGAATTGAAAGCCTATGTAGCATTGGTGCTCTGATGAGGAAAACAAAGAAAATGGGAGAAATAAAAACAAAAATAAAGAAAATTCAATTGGGGGATAAAATAACATTTACCACTAAGTTTACCATCAGCACAACATGGGCAGGATCAAATCGCTGTAAAAAAGAAACACCAATTGGTTAAGCAGGAAGATTGAGGCACACAGAGAAGGGAGGGTGGGGTTTGGAGTGTGTCTTTGGGGTTTATTACCAGAGGGGGTTTAGTGTGTCACCCCCCCACCCCCCTTCACTCATGGCCAGGTGCTTACAGGGATTTCCTCTCACCACTCTCTCCCAACCACTGGTCCCAATCCCCGGGCCCCTATCCTGGCATTGCCTCACTCTCTAAACCACAATATGCCCCAAAAGTACCAAACTACCCCCCCTTACAAAATCTGCCCCAAGTCCTGTATCCCTCCATTACAGAGAAGAAAAATGAGAAACCCAGTCATATAGGTGGTTTTAGAGGAGCTACAATGGGTAAGGGAGTGATTAAAAAACCTACGACTCAATATGAACTATGATAGGTAAAAGCTAAAAGGCAAGAGTTGTGAATCAAAACTAACATCTACTGTGGAGAGTCTGGTAGGCCTGTCACGACAATATACTGCATCATATTGCGATAAATGACTGACATTTTTAAAGACTATTTTTATGCCACAGATTTGATCAAATAATGGCATAATAATGCAAGTAAAATGTTTCAAATAGCAACAGACTTTAACTCCTTAAGTATATTAATATATTGGAATGTGATATAAATAGAAAAAAGAAATGGAACACACTCTGGCTCTGATAACAGAACTGTGCACTGCAGGTCAGATAATGCTATGGAAACCTCACTGTTTATTCTGGCATGCTGTTTGTGACATTCTTATCTTTACAAACACTCGTGCAACAGGCAATATCAAGGTCCGTTAGAACCTTTGTGGTCATGTCCAAAGATCGTACTATAAAATCGAAAGTAATTATTGTGACAGGCCTAGCCTCTGTTGCCAGTCTTTACGTTTCATTTTGTTTTATCATGGGGACAACTATCTAGTCTGAGACGATTGATGCCTTTAGGGACGACCACCATTTCCCCCCTTTAAGCGTTTTGCAAGGCAGATGCTTGTCAGCCCAGTCATAGCAGATCTCCCTGAGAATCTTTCATTTCCTTACTAGCCTACAGCCAGCGAGATTGTTTTGGGGCGTGCTTTACCCTAGAACAAGTGAACACATGACATACATAAAAATGTACCTGAGCAAAGAGCCAGCAAGGCTTTGAGCAGTGCTTAGAGCGTGGTCTGTGTTGCTATCTAGCAGCAGTTTTCCCAAAGTATCATAAAAATGTGTTACATTTCACTCTATCCTGTTAAAGTAGTAGCTCAGTACCTCCAACACTGCTTAAAGCCCCAGGTGAGTGTGACGGTTTGAGGCAGGCAGGAGTGCACCGCTAGGACAAACATGCTGTGCAGCAGGGGCAAAGAAACGGGGGGAGGACGGGAGTGTTTTACCATGGGGACAGAGACATTTGGGGTGTAGAAAGGTGGTGAGGTTTTCCCTGTAAGTTGACTCTATGGCCCGGTCAGTAACAGACGCACACACACATCTCAGTCCCACATGATGACCACGCACGGCACATACACACAAGCTTCACAGGTTTTGAGGTAGAAACAGGCAAACAAGCAGAAGGGGGAAAACATGTCTACTCTGCAAGCCATTCAAAGTCTGAGCCGTGGTTACAGCCAATCAGATACCCGACAGCAGCAACGGAAACTCAAAGAGGAAAACAAAATCTAACGTACGTGGAGATGATGATTCTAAGGGATGTGATGGAATCATAGCTTCCTAAATCTACCTTGATTTGAAATGGATTGTTGTTCTTTGTTCAAATCGAAGCACTTTACTCATTGTGCAGATTGAAATAAAGGTTTAGTGATTATGAAGCAAAGAGGAGGAAGCTGACAGAGGCCATTAGCCTACGGTACACTGTCAAAGGGGTGTTACATTGAGGTCAACTGCAGAGTGGGAGAAAGAAAACACACCCACACACACATACTGACATACAGAGGGGATCCAACAAACCTTACCTAAAAAGGGGCAAAAAGGACAAAAGAAGAATAAGAACAAAGTCAATACAGTGAAAAACTTAAAAAGGGGACACAATGCTTTCACTTCAAAATTCAAAAACCTTCTCTTCTTGCAGGGAGGACAGGACAGGAAAGGAAAGGAAGATAATAATGATTATCCAGCAAACTTCAATGTGATGCAAGGGCGTTTCTGTGTTGTGTGACACTACAAGTGCATTTAGCACATTTGAACAGAGATAGTAGGCTCCTTCATGGGCCATTCATTCCTACAAAACAACTGGACACACTTTGCCGCAGTCTCATCTGCCCACAAAGCAGGATGCTTACATAACCACACATCAGAGGGGCCAGCGGCAAACACAAGAGCACAGTCAGCCCCTGCTACTTGTTCTCTTCTCCACAAAGCACACATCCTTATCACATCAAATCGATTGCTATTCAGCTGTTCAAGGCCAGATGGAAATGCATGCACACCAAAATGCTAAGCTCAGAAATGACTGCTGCGTCGTTACTCTGCAATCACTTGTCAGCCTGCCCAGAATGAAGCAGCTTTCTGGTCTACTCTGGTCCCTGGCCTTCGTCAGGCCGAGAATACCTATGAGACGACACAGGGATCCACGACCATATAAAGTGGGGCAAAAAAGTATTTAGTCAGCCACCAATTGTGCAAGTTCTTCCACTTCAAAAGATGAGAGAGGCCTTTAATTTTCATCCTAGGTATACCTCAACTATGAGAGACAGAATGGGGGGGAGGAAAAAATCCAGAAAAATCACAAATCGCAAATTATGGTGGAAAATAAGTATTTGGTCAATAACAAAAGTTCATCTCAATACTTTGTTTTATACCCTTTGTTGGCAATGACAGAGGTCAAACGTTTTCTGTAAGTCTTCACAAGGTTTTCAAACACTGTTGCTGGTATTTTGGCCCATTCCTCCATGCAGATCTCCTCTAGAGCAGTGATGTTTTGGGGCTGTCGCTAGGCAACACGGACTTTCAACTCCCTCCAAAGATTTTCTATGGGGTTGAGATCTGGAGACTGGCTAGGCCACTCCAGGACCTTGAAATGCTTCTTACGAAGCCACTCCTTCGTTGCCCGGGCGGTGTGTTTGGGATCATTGTCATGCTGAAAGACCCAGCCACGTTTCATCTTCAATGCCCTTGCTGATGGACGGAGGTTGTCACTCAAAATCTCACGATACATGGCCCCATTCATTCTTTCCTTTAGACGGATCAGTCGTCCTGGTCCCTTTGCAGAAAAACAGCCCCAAAGCATGATGTTTCCACCCCCATGTTTCACAGTAGGTATGGTGTTCTTTGGATGCAACTCAGCATTCTTTCTCCTCCAAACACGTCTAGTTGAGTTTTTCCCAAAAAGTTCTATTTTGGTTTCATCTGACCATATGACATTCTCCCAATCCTCTTCTGGATCATCTAAATGCTCTCTAGCAAACTTCAGACGGGCCTGGACATGTACTGGCTTAAGCAGGGGGGACACGTCTGGCACTGCAGGATTTGAGTCCCTGGCGCGTAGTGTGTTACTGATGGTAGCCTTTGTTACTTTGGTCCCAGCTCTCTGCAGGTCATTGACTAGGTCCCCCCGTGTGGTTCTGGGATTTTTGCTCACCGTTCTTGTGATCATTTTGACCCCACGGGGTGAGATCTTGCGTGGAGCCCCAGATCGAGCGAGATTATCAGTGGTCTTGCATGTCTTCCATTTTCTAATAATTGCTCCCACAGTTGATTTCTTGACACCAAGCTGCTTACCTATTGCAGATTCAGTCTTCCCAGCCTGGTGCTGGTCTACAATTTTGTTTCTGGTGTCCTTTGACAGCTCTTTGGTCTTGGCCATAGTGGAGTTTGGAGTGTGACTGTTTGAGGTTGTGGACAGGTGTCTTTTATACTGATAGCGAGTTCAAACAGGTGCCATTAATACAGTTAACGAGTGGAGGACAGAGGAGGCTCTTAAAGAAGAAGTTACAGGCCTGTGAGAGCCAGAAATCTTGTTTGTTTGTAGGTGACCAAATACTTATTTTACCGAGGAATTTACCAATTAATTCAAAATGTGATTTCCTGGATTCTTTCCCCCCATTCTATCTCTCATAGTTGAAGTGTACCTAGAATGAAAATTACAGGCCTCTCTCATCTTTTGAAGTGGGAGAACTTGCACAATTGGTGGCTGACTAAATACTTTTTTTCCCCACTGTATGTGCATGAACAAGAGGTGCCAGGGTGGCCTCAACGCAGCTCAACAGCCAGTCATCAGCTCTGCATGTCTCTGAAGGCTCACCAATAAACACAATACAAATGTAATATCTAAATGTCAGATTGCAATATATCATGACACTTCAATCCGACACAGTGGAGAGCAGATCTAAATAAAGACAAGAGTGACTCTAGAGAGGGAGCCATTCCTCCTTTTCTTCTAATTTACAACAAAGTTGAGTACCACAGCCGGTATCTGGAAAAGTAAGGACATCTATAGGCAGGGTAAACCAGTCTTCTGTGTCTGTTGTATTACAAAACCAGAGACAACTGAAAATCTTATCACCTGAACCACAAACACGAGGAAGGCATGGACTTTTCATAATCTGATTATGCTGAATACAAATTAAATTAAGCAGCACAATTCTGAACGCAGATACCTTCTGTCTTTTGCGTTGTGAAGTCAAGCAACTTGCTTACGTAGCTTGTGCCTAGAGACGTTGTGTTTCTCATTACAATTCTGATATTGAGCATGTTACTGCTGGGTTTAAAGGGAAATAAATGCTCTTAAGCAAATGAGCAACTAATGACAAAAATAAGTAGAAGAAAATGACTGCTGGGAGTAGAAATAAAAGATCTGATGTTAAAATGGTGTGGGTTGACAGCAGAGAAAAGAACACGATTGAGGAGGTAGACAAAACTAAATGCCAGAAATGATGCAGAAAACCCAGCTTGGTTCTTAGCTAACTGCCAGGACCCATTCGCTTGCCAGTGATGTCATCACTCATGGCCAATGCGATACGTCATCCTCTTTGGAGAAAGTGCATGGAAGGGTGCGGCTCTGAAGACGGAGCTAGGAAGTTCGAACTAAAAGAGAGAATAAAGAAAGTGATGAGGAGAGAAAGAGGCTGATGAGACAGGAAGGCTCGGTGGAAACATGCCAGGGCTCTGCACCACTGCCTCTGAGCCAATGAGCCGACTAGCAGAGCAGGGTCGAACTAATGATGTGCTGACGCTAGCCAAGACCAACCCACACACTCAGCTCTGTTCAGCCTGCTCCCTCTTGCAGCAAGTCAATATCAACTGGGACATCCAATTACAGATGTCTCCTGAAAGTAAACCTCTCTAATGCAGCTTTCTTGTTGAAAGCTTTCTACACGAGTTCATTCAATGGAAAGAGCTTACAGAGCATTTTTACAGCACCGCTTTTACTTCCCTCAGAAGAGACCGCAATTCTCGATCTTAAAAAATGAAACGGATGGTGTACACATGATGTTAATCAGTTTAAGTAAATAATATACTAACTACAGTATAGAGAAGGATTGAAACGGTTATCTGGTTCATAATAAGCCATGCCAAAATTGATTATGATTGGTATCACTATCTTTTTTTAAATCATTGAAACAGACTGTCCAGCATCAACCAAAGTTAACAACAGTCTCCCTAAGCAGGCGGAGCATGCAACGGACGTGGGTCTGTTTTGCGTCAATGTTAACATGGTGGAAGGCAGTCAGAGGTTTTTCCTTTTTCGAAATGTACATGGGTTCTGGACTAGGTCCAATGGCATTGTCACAGCAGCCTGTTCTTAAATTGCGTTTACAACTAGGCCAGAAAAAGCCCTTGAAAAATGGTGTGCTATGCATTCCTGCAAGTTGACAGCTCTGTTGGCTCGAGTTCTGGCTACCCTGTTTACCATTTTAGTGTTTCCAAGTCAACCATGTGCTCTTCGTTATCATGCAGCTGCATCCCTGCCCCAATGTTTCGGGAGAGGTACATTTAGCTTCTTTACCATTTGTTCCGGCAATGTAAGTTGAGAAGAGGATGTATGTTTTTAACCAGGGGTAAGATCTGTAGATGATACAAGACTTGTGTGCTAGCACATCTGCAATACATAAATCCATAACCACTTTTTCTCAAAGTTAGTTGGCTAAAACAACTGAATGTGAACAAGGCTGTCTTCAATTATACTGTGATTTTGAAGGAGGACCAAAAGCTTGCTTTAATCTGTTTTGCATTATTGAAAGACAAATAAACGCTCCACTCCTATCCTTCAACCCACTATGGTCCCTGCCCTCGGTGTAACTCCTTTACAAGGCCTCTGAAACATTCCCCTCCCTCTTCCATTCCAGGGAACAGCAGCGAGAGAGCGACTGGAACTGGAATGAGGTTTGTTTGAATACAAATTGATTTTAGCTAGCAACAGACACAAAGGAAAAGACCAGAGAAAGAAACGGGAAAGAAACATTTGCTGATACAACAAAACCTAGAATGTGAGGGCGAAGAAAATGACAAAGTGTTGGTGGCTCAGTACCACCAGCATACATTGCAAACAGATGTTCAGAAGAGTTTGTCCTTACCCTGCATGCTTTTGCCAAGACCTTGCCCCGACTTCCAGCCATGTTTCTGAAGCAGCCGGTGCCCAATGTTATCCTAGCAGAGAGAACAGAGGAGAAAAAAACCAAAAATATTCCAATAATAAGAGGAGCTTTTCCCTGTTGGGTTTTCATCAAAAACAAACAAACAAAAACAAAAAGACACTCAGATCACACCATCATCATCAGCACAACCACCACCATCACCATTATCATTATTGTCATCCACATCACCTACAGCGTGTATTATCAGTGTCTTCCAGCACAAGGAGTGGTAAGGACGGTTAGGGTGGGGGGGTAGATGGTTGGAGACTGAGAGGAAGGGTAGCTTGTCCACTATGAACACTACATGAGGCTATGTGTAGCTTGTAAACTACAGGACACCCTCCTACAGAGTGCTGTTTTGTAAGGTAAAGTCATTTCTTTATCTTTTACTTTGGATGATAAAGATAACATTGAGTCACATCCACTAACTGAGAAGTTAAGAGGAGTGGTAGGAAGGAGGGAGGCAATATATGTATCACACACGCATACATATATGAACCACTACAGAGCAAGATCTTAGTACACAAAGAAAAGTGACACAGAACAGGTATGGAAATCTTGCATTAACAAAACAAAGGTCAGAAACTCCAAGCTTGCTGTGATTCCGTAACCATGACAAGGAGAGCACCATGAAAACATATGCAGCTGTCACAAAAACTATAGCAAGAGGAAGAGACAGAAGTGGGGCTAATGGGCCTTGGATTACCATTACAAGGCCCAGGGTGGACAGAATATGTACGTGTGAGGGGATATGTGGGTGTGCAGGTGAAGAGAGGGACAGAGAGACATTGTGTGCACGTAGCCCCGTTGGATTCACTAGAAATAGCTGTTGTGAATGATTTGGACACCTCCAGTATTTTTTCGTCTTTTATCAATGGTCTGATCCAAGCCATATGCACAATTATGATTCTAAACCATTATTAGACACAAATGTGTGTGGTTAGCTTGCCTCTTATTTAAATCCTCTCTTAAACCATTTTTTCAAATGAAGTGCAGGCAATGTCGAGAAAATCTGGTCTGTACTTTGTCAAGTGTTTTCATTTTAAGACTGAGCACACAACAGGAGTTTGTCAAAAGTGTTATCTCTTTCTGGAAAAGTATGTTTTATAAGAGGGGTGGCGCCTGGCTAGAGCACAAAAGAGACTCATCATTTGGTCATAAACAATGCAATTATATTAAGTAAATATTAATAACTAAATATGAATTTGGGGGTTTTATTTGAATACTTTAGAAAGTATACAGACAATGTACATGTGGGCAAGATCAGACCCATTATATTGAATCAAAGAGGCTAGAGAGAAGTGCGAGAACACACACAACAGAAATTCCTAGTATACTCAGGGGGGCAATTGCACATGTCTGAGAGCGTTATATCACTAGTATGGGTCAGCAAGAAAAACAAAAACATTAAGTGAAATGCAAGATCATCCCACCACTACAGTACATCCTCAAGCACAAATAAACAATGAGATTTCTTAATAAGCAGTGTTTTCTGTTGTGATTATAACTATTCCAAGCTTTGCTAACATTCACCAGAGTGCTGCATTCTACCAAAAAAACATACAAACCAAACATAAAGGATATTTATAATCACAAAGAGATTGACATCAACTTTCACAAACAGAAAGTGAAGGGGTTGGAACAAAACAGCATGCACCTTTTTGTTAAATTATTTTAACAAAAAGTATCGTCGGTGTTAGTAGCGTGAATGGTACACATACAGAGGGGTGGAGCGGGCTGGGGTGGAGGGCGGGTAACAAAACTCCAACTATGTTAGTTTCAGGTGGATCAGGCACAGAGAGGAAGGTGATGGCTCAACAGGGCTCAATTAGTTCTCTTGACAAAGAGGAAGTGGGGACAGGGGGGGGCAGAACAGAGCAGGCTGAGCCATGGTGGAGGTGAGTTTCTGGGGTGTTGGAGGTGAGCTGAGCTTGAATGGGTTAGTGCATGTGAAGGGGAGTGGGAGTCACACACACACAGCACACACTGCATCTCCGCCCAAAGGGTCTCATTTATGTTACATTTGGCCTAATCATGTTAAAACCCTGTTGGCGTTTAGGAGCAAACTGATGCCTTCTTTTGCCCTATTTATTATTTCTGAGAGAGTAAAAACGATAGGTCAGTGTTTAGAACTGTGAAATCCCAGATACTTGTAACAAATCTATCCAACGCAACTGGCTGATGTTTTCATCCCAAGAGAGAAGCTTAACTGCCTCACTTCCTGTTTCTGTTGAGTTTGGTATTCCCCCCCCCCCCCCCCACTATTTCATGGATCTATGAGCTGTGTTTTACTCTGTGACACATTCAGATCCCTTTCCGCTGCGGGGTGAGATAGGAGGGAATCTGTGCTGGGTCTCACAAGGATGGAAGGGAACTGAGGACACCTGCTTGTTTTAAATTATAACTGGGGCATTAAATCCTACATTTGACATGCTTTCACTGTACATTGCCTGGCAGTTCCTTGGCATGTCACCACCAAAGATAGGCTGCATGGCTAATAGTTTGTTGCCTCCTGCATGGTGGACAACATGTCCCCTGACTTCATTATGTAGGAAACACAGCAGAATGTGCTGCAGTGGATGCCTCCCCTCCCACCGACATTGGGTATGCTTCTGTCTCTTACTGCAGTATTACGGTGCACCACTCTACACATGATTATCTATATTGATTTGGGGAATAAGCTGATCTATGAGGTTTCAGCAAGAAGGAAAATGAGATGCACCCTATACTAGCTGCTCCTGTCTCGTGTTTACACAATCCCTGTTTGCTGATTTGTTTATTTTTTATCTCCAAGGCCAGAGAATTCTGACCACGGGTCTTATAATGAAATGTTCTGAAAGCTCAGAGAACATAAGCCCTACCTTAAATTAAATGTGTTTTCTCATAGAAAGCTTTTTTTTTTTCTATCTCTGTAAAATTCTAAACTAAATATTATTAAAAACAAGAAGGGCAAGTTGGATAAGGCATCAGTCGCAACTGCTGACACTAATAAAAAGATTAGTTCAAAATGGGCTCAGCAAACTAAGAGGGCGGAGATGAGGCGCTCACTGCGTGTCTGAACAACAGATGTGTGCACCAAAAGAATAGACAGACGGATGAAAGCAACGACGGCGAGTCCAACAGCAGTGCAAGTGGAGTGAAGGCATTTCCATACGAACCTGGCTTTAAAATACTGGGCTGTCAAAAAAACAGTCACACGTGACACAACGTAAGAAACCAGCCAAACGCTTTCAACTGCAATTCTGCTAGCTTCTCTAAGTTCTTACATATGCAAATCTTTCTCTCTGCTCTTAAACAAACATAATACTGTATACAAACAGAAAGGGCATGTCAATAAATCCACTGACTGTTAATACAGGAGAAAGAAAAAATTGAAAATGTTATCCAAACAAAAGAGATCTAAAAGGAGAGGTGTTTTTAAAACTGTGCATTGTGCCGTCATCGGCACAGTGCATGGAAAAAGATACGGGGAAGGGAAGTGATATGCAGGGGACCCCACCTAGAGACCTCAGAGTATTTAGGAATCTTATTGCTTCAGTCGAAGCAGTCATTGATATGTCTACAGTACTGGAGCGTGTCTCGATATTAGCAAATGCTCTGGTTCAGAGAAAGATGTAAAACTGGACCTGCATATTAATCTATGCAAGTGACTCAACTAAATCAACTCAAACTACATATTTTGTATCATTTTGGGGGATTATTGCTCACAAAAACAGAGCTTGTATATTCTGATGAGTGAACACAGACCCTTTAGGGTTCTGTCTTGCAGAAAAAGGGGGGCTGCTGCTGCAGTTACTCATCCTCCTCTCTCGTGTCCTTGAGGAATGTGTTTTTGGAAGTGCTGGTGGAGGACAGGGCCTGCTGACTGCTGCTCCTCATAAGCTTTTGCAGCTCCCTTGTGTTTGGTGCCTTGTGCATTCCTTGTTGGTCTCCCCTTTTGCAGGTGTGACTAAATGGAAACAACTGTCTCAGTGCATCAAGAGTCAAATTGCTTTAACAGAAGGCTCCTTTTTCCCAGCAAATGGAGGTGAAGTGTGGAAGTGTCAGAGTGACCGTGAGGGGATAACAGATTTCATGAATTAAGTGATTGGAAAAATGACAGAGAACCAGCGTCCGGTTTAAATGGAATCATTTTAAAATACATACTTACCTCATAATTCTGAAAGCCCAATGCATCAACCGGAAATTAAGTTGACACTGAAGCCCACATTTGTAGCGGTCTCCAGTAACTTTAAACAGAGACTGTAAAACTGGCCTTCCATTCAGTTTGAAGTGGGTTTTTTGGTTAGGTTATTCTTGTTCTCCACACTTACCCCATTGCTGACTTTAAAACAGATTATTTTGAGGGCATTAGCAATGACCTTGAACCCAGCATCACTGATGCTCTCTGGATTAACGCTGGTGCTTAATAGAAAGTTTGCCATGTTGTAAATAATGTAGGTCACGAGTAGGGCAGGATTAAAATAAAAAAAGGATTGCAGGGTTTTCATTTTCTTATCAAATTGTCATATCTAATACACCATATATTTTAGCATCTCTAGTACAAGTTGAGACAAGTAGTAAAGAACACATCTTGAATACAAAAAGTTGAAACAAGATTTTTACTAAGAGAAAAACGCATTGTGGTCTGCGCACATGTGATTCTTAGATTTCTGGTGCGTATATGTGGTTTCTGTGGCTCTGAGGCTGCCCGCTGCATATCGCTCTTGGACAGGGTCAGAGGGGGAAGGAGGGGAGGTTGGAGGGACTGAAAGGGGGCAGAGGACGTACGAGGGATGAGTATTGGAGGAAAACTGTAGTAGTGATTAGGACACAGTGTTGAGATAAAATAGTACTGAATGCTACCAAGTTAACACATGCAATGCAAAAACAATGTTATAGAGAAAGAGCAAAAGACCAAAGGGAAAAGACAGAAAGAGAAAAAAGATCCCAATAAAATACCACAGACCTCTAGCTGCCTATAGTTCACACACAATAAGTGGCGGGGGAGGGGCTCCGAGAAGCTGGGCCAAAGCATTCACTAACAGATTTCAGATCAGGCCTGTGTAACAACACTGTCACATACTCTATGTCAGTCTGTGTTTTACTGTGATGTTTTAGCTATCCATTTAGGCGCACTGTGTAAGGCTGATTAGGGGTAGACATTTTGGACTATACTGTTTGTACATGTTGCACGTTTGTACATTTGACAGTCTTATACACTGTGTAATTTGTATTATTGAAATATAACTGATGTAACGAAACTGTGTCATCACCAGATCCTTTAAAAGAATCCTCAGGGTTAACAAATATTCATAGTGACTTGCTTGTGATTAAACAGTCTGCCACCATCTCCTTTGAGCATGCACTTTCCAAAGAGAATATGTAAAGGTGTGTATTTCTATTAGTGACGATGTGACAGTTGACACCCCCCACAGTTGTGACCATGTCTTTTCCACATGTGTGATGCTGCAGCGCTGCCCTCAACGCCCCTCCACAAATAATAGCGCAGGAGCTAAAGAGTCACTCAAGCCAGGTGAGAAGGCCACCTCTCTCTATTTTTATTTCTCCCTCTCCACCACCCACACACAGTGGGAGGTGTGTGTGCCTGTTAGAAAACAATAGAAGTGAAACTCAACCAGGATGTAAAAAGATTCTATGCCAGATTCCGGCACATCTTAAACACAAATATAGGCTACACATTTGATCATAGTGATAAATTACAAAATTGTGAATAAATTAAGTGTTTTTTTCCCTTTCAAACGGGAGCGTCACAGTGATCAGCCCAATGGAATGTATTCCGCTGCTTGCATGTTTATTTTTTTTAATTGACGGGAAATCTCAACTTTTGTATTTTCTCAGGCAATCCTGTTGTTATAATAAGTCATTATACTCATAATTTACTTGTTTAATTATGTTTCGAATATCTAGTTTACTTATGTTGCAATCTAGATTTAAATATAGCTTTAATTTAGGAAAAAATGAAATCCCTTTTATTTGTCATGCTTTTGTTTGATGATTATAGAAACTGAAGAAAGTGAGCATGCCTGTTAGATTACTGGTACTATCTGATTGACTTTCAAAGCACATCCCTAAGGTTGAGGAGAGGTCATGGGACACTGTGTAGGTAAGAGGAGTTTGGGCCTGCTCACCAAAGAGCTTCAGTGACAGAGAGGAGAAGCGGGGGTGGAGAGAGTGGGAAAGACAGAAAAAAAGAGAGCTTCCTGCGCTATTATCTTTGTGCCTCTTCAGCGAAAAAAATGCAGTCCCAGTTGCACAAGCACCATGCCAGCACAGAATGACAGAGGGTACTGTACAACGAATCACTGTGTAGTAGGGAGGGAGCGAGAGAGAAGTAGAGGTAGAGAGAGAATAGATGTAGAGTGCGACAGTAGTGAAACAGAGAGAGAGAAAGACAGTCAGAGAAGCGTTACAAGGACCCTAAAGATAGGAGTAAGAAAGCAGAGCGTGCAAATACAAACCGGGTCATTGCTGCTTAGCTAATAGGGGGCCAATTCGCTGCAGGAGAGAAATATCGAACACCCCAAGTTGTGTACAATAAGATAACTGTCCTATAGACACAAACACTTACACACAAATTCTAGAGCTACATGGACACACACTCATTCAAACACAGATGTAGCCATTCACACCATCTTATGTGTGCTATTTTGTTTGCTAAATGGGGTGGAATAAGCACTGCCAACTTTTTGGAATCGGAAACATTTGAGCCACTGAAAAATAGTCAGATATACAGGTGTAAACACTTCTTAATCTGGCTGTTTTTGAATGCAAAATGGTAACATGTGCATTGATTCAAGAGGATCGCATTTATGATCTTAACCCTTTGAATACATTTTAAATCCGTGAATCATCAAATCAGAGTTGTTGGAAAGGTAAATCACTCTCTCAAACATAAAAAAAACAACATGGCTCAGTACAGAAACCTTGTTTAAAGCAGGTATATTCATAATAAAGTCTTGTCATTACCAATTAAAAATGAATAACAGCTAGGATGATTAGAAAACAGCCATTGATGACAGTGCTTTATCCACCCCATCCTTTCAGTCGTCTTATCTCATTGTGCTAAGATGACTAACAATGACTAATGGGAGACTGATACATAAATCAAATGATTATCCGTAAGCTGCACATAAAACAGGAAGATCTAGCATATACATTATCTTTTAACTATCACACAGGAAATGGAATAGGCAGAGGACATGGGAAGTGGGAGGGACTTAAAGGGTATTAATGACCATGAGACAGGTGATTCTACAGGTTAGGTGGCAAGTGTGTTTACGAAAACACTGGATGCATCTACATGGGCAGAATGAATGGAGTTTATAGGTGTGGCTTTTATTTCTCCCTGGGCCAATCATCCACTCTCACAGCTGGTCCAATGGTGTGGGATGATGGATGCAGCCTTACCGATTCGATGGGCTTGTCCAGGGACGCCTGCTCCAGCTCCAAATGCCCTTCTTCATACTGGTCAAAGTGATTCCCACCCTGAGTGAAAAACATGCAAAAGCTTAAATTAGAAATATCATGTAGACTTGCTTTCTTTCATCATCATCAGTTAAATCAGTTTTTGAGCAAATCCTAAATATTCCAGCCAGTGGTGAGGATTTAACTGCATTAAAGTAGTTTTTGGGTTTATCATGCAATCTCAGGCCAAAATAATCACAACATATGCTTCATTAATTGTGTTTACCTCTCAAATAAAAGCAAAACACACATTCCACAAACAGCATATGGTTTACTATAAAATCATGTTTATATAGTTTAATAAAAACATATAAATTAAGAAAACCATTACTCCACTATAAACAATCCCATTTTCCAGTTATTTAAACTTAAAAAAGCCTTTAGTTTGAAGTTTGGATTGTTATTTCAGGAAACAAATTCCTGGTAAATTATGTATGTATTCCAGGAGTAGCAGCAGTGAAGGATGCCTTAGGCTATTTGTTGTCTGAATTTGAAGCTGGGCTTTACTTACACAAATTGAACATTTCATTTTAAGTCCATACCCTGGGAGGACGGAGAGTGAGTAATGGGCTTGCTACCCTGACCAAAAGGGTTATGTTTATAGAGCAGTTTCTGCTCAGAGACAGATGGCTTCCTCTCTTAAGCCGCAGAGGAGAGACAAAGGTCATGTTTGTGAGTGTGTTTTCTACTGACCTTCAGACAAAACTGAACAAGTCCAAAAATAGTTTGTGGTACAATATTTACTAGATGCCTGCAGCAACCAGCAATAGTACAAGTGTGGACAACTAACTAATGCAACTAGACATGATATATACAACATAGGGAGGTTTGATTTCCACTTTTTATATCTATCTGGGAGATGGAACAGGCACTGCAAACAAATAACTTGCCTTTGTATTATTCAGGACTTCTTCCTTCACTGCTAAAGAGTATATGGTTACAGCTGCAGAACTGTGCAGCAAAGACAATGCTAACATGGACTGGGCTATGCAAGCAGCTTTACCCCCTACATTCTCTCGGGGGATCTGGGTTTTGCAGAGATAAGCAACTACTCAAATCCGCCCACCATAATGAGGTGATTTGATGCCACACTGGCAGCCATTAACTCAGATGAGACAGGACCTCTCGTCAGCATGAGTGAAGCCCGGGATTATGAGAAGGAGATTCAGAGAATAGCAAAAGATTTATTTATGAACAAATCAATTTATCCCTGGCTTCTCTTGCCCAGCCACCTCTCTTCCTCCTGACGTTCTGCTCAGACCACTTAATGTGCTATCAAGCACAACCTCGGCCTGCCACAATGACTTCTTATGTTCTGCTGCTTTTTCCTCCCCTGAGTCTGGTAAACAAACACCACGGCAATGCTGCATTGAACTGATCTTCGCTATGTCCTCTGATATTACAAGAGAACATTTCTCTTTGTTTTTAAACGCTGATATGAGCGCTCCATACCACTTAACATTAGCAAATAAGAGAACTAATGCCAGCCAGCAGTGCAGATGCTCATAAATAACCTTGTGTCTTGCAATTCTAAGCTGCATTCTAAAGCTCCAACAAAGATGAAACATAGCTCCATATTGCTAATGGACTTGTTTTGCTTTAGATAGTAGGTAGACCATCAGTGGGAGTTTCCTTCTCCGTGTTGCTTGGCAGCTTGCTTTAGTCCATGGAGTCAAGGAGAAACTTTCTGAATACTGAGCAAATGAATCCTTCACAGCAGATCTCCCACACAGAGCTCCACTGTGCTTAGCCAAAGCTGCCTTCAACAGACTCATTCAGAACACACAACATTTAGCTCTCACTGACAAAAAAGCTGAATACTGAGTTCCTACTCGACAGCATCACAGTGGCTTTAGAGGGAAAAACACTGGCTAGTAATTTCACAAGCAATTATACATGCTTAAACTTGTAATGGCCTGTCTACTAATTCACCCATTCGTCATATCATCACTCCAAAAAGTACTTGACTGCTTTTGAAAAAAACAACTACAGCATTTTAAGCAAAGTTTATAACTGTCCAATAGCAAAAGAACCCCCAAAAATACCTAAAATAACAAACTGAGCATCAACGGCTTCTTGTTCAAAAACACTTGCTCTTCTTCAAAAATGGGCCAAATATTACATAACCAATGACGTCAGAAAAATTTAAGGACAAGTTAGTTGTTGAAAAAATGTATCAATACCCTTTAAATATCCCTGAACACCGCAGTTACTTTAACTCTAAACCAATTGAAAATGTTCTAAATGCAAGCACACATTTTTGACACACAATATTTTTACCATCTTCAATATATCTTAACATTCATTGTATATACATAACATGAAACCACAACTTTTCTAATTTGTACCATGTGAAAAGATGGTTTCTGGAGGAAATGTTTTGAAACTTGTAGCTGAATGACACCTGTGCCAGACTTACAACCCGAGGTAATCCCAAAACTCAATTTTCAAGCTGCTTTTATTTGATAAAACCAAATGACAATTTATTTCAAAACACTGCATTAATATATTTAGAAAGGAAAACATTACGACACATTATCTGCATACTTTGTTACTAAGGATGTCTTCTATTGACAGTTTTGAGACCAATCAATAACCATACATCAAATCATTAAAAATATGTGGGGTGGCTTAAAATATGTATTGCCAGAAAGTACAAATTCTGCAAAGTTAAAGTAGGGGATTAGAATGTCATGTAAGGAATTTGAAGTAAACAAATATGATGAATGACAGAATGTTTATGGTGAAAAAAACACATGTTAACATGGTCATCTTGTTTTCTCTAATCTTTAATTTTGTGTTTGGCTTGTACTGGGCGCGGTCCTAGATCAAAGATAGACAAGTGAAAGACAAACAGCTCATATGTGGGTGTAATTCAGCAACTCAACTGTTGTAAATATGCAACCTAAAACCTTCACAAAAAGGCATGTTAAAACTGTTCACTAGGGACGGATTCATTTGTAAAATTGCTTGAAATGTTCCCACAAACGAAGCAAAATTGAAACCCATTGTTACTAACTTCTCTACTTGTGAATTGTACGTTTAAGTCGTGTGATAGAAACAAACAAAATGAAGGCTAGATAAACCAGTCTGGCAACGGTACAAAAACTAAAAAAGTGAAGCAATTATGTCACCTTTACCGTAAAGGCTTTACGCAAGGAAAACATTATATATAACACTTTGAAATAAAACCTTTTTTAAATATCAGCTAATAAGTGGACAAGGGTATGTTGTTGATCTAAAAGCAATCGATAAACATGCCTCAGACATTTAAGTAGCAAACTGTAAGATATCATTTAATGTAATGTCATTTATTATTGAGCCTACATATATCTGGTTAAAACTAGGTCAAATTTAACACGCTAACTAGCTGCTGTGGTTGTTGTCAAAATGATACAGCCATTTCTAGCTAGTACTACAACTGCTAATGAATGTGCGTACCAGTTAGCTACAAGCTAGCTAGCAATCCATCGTTAGCATATGTCGATAAACAACCACACTACCCAAGGTCACTAACAATATATATGTTGCTGTTGCATGGTTAAGATAGTTTGCGTGGTAAGCATAATCGTAAGGCTAAAAACCAATGACAGGAGCCAAATATAGCACGCAGCCAAACACTGAGACGTAAGGGAAGTAACATTCAAAAGAACCGCAGTGCACTAGCGTTAGCTTAGCCAGCTTGCGGTGCTAGCAAGCGGCATCTAGACCAGACGTTTGCAATTACATTTAACCGCCCACTACGTTATAAACCATATGTATGTGCTTAAACACACATACATGGTGAAATATGTGCAAAACATCAATCGTTTAACATGCATTACCTTGAAATCACGCTCTTCGTTGAACCTAGAAAATCTGTCGGCCATTTTCTGAACCGAGCAGCAGCTTCTCTATCGCTCCGTCTGTCCGTGTCCAACAGATGCGCTGTATTGGTGCCGCTGCTGATGCTGCTGATGATGATCTGCTCTAAGCAAATGATCCTTCCTCTGTCAACTGACCTTTCGCTAACAATTTCCACTACATACTGTAACAGTATGATTCCCAGCAATATGTTACATGTGTACCTTTTGTAATGAACTGGGGCTATATTAACACTGTAATGTCTAGGAAATGTGTATGCCCGATATGAAAAGTAACGAAGTACATTTATTTTTAGTACTGGACCTACCTACAATTTTAATGTGCTTGCACTTTATTCAGTATTTCCATTTTTCATATACTTTATACTTCTAATTCTTCTTTATACTTATTTGACTGCTCTGTTTGCATCTGTATCTGATGACATATTAAGCTGAGAGGTATTTTGTAGTGGTTGATTGATTTTGGAATGGTATTAGATCTGAAACCCATATTGAATGTGCTCTTGACAGAATATAGCATATGGCAAAAAACAAAAATACCATCATAATTTTGTCACATTTTTTTGCCAGTTTCTAGTCTATTTAAATTATGTGCTTTGCCCTTAATCTAAGAGAGCAGTTGTAGTGTGTCCTAGGAACTTTTTTTGTACACCAGATTATAGCATCTTTGTGTTAGTCGATCGAAATTGCAGACAAAAAAAATGCTCATATTTTCTTCTGCAATTAAATACTTGCCAGGAGCAAACAGCAGATTGAAATCCACTCTTCTGCTCTGTTTAAACAAAATACTTGCATGGTTTGCTTTGAGAATCTCTTCGCTTTTGTTCACACACACGTGTGAAGACAGGAAGAAAGCCAGGGGTTTTACTTGGTATTGAAAAGGGGAAATTACCGGATCATCAATAATTGATTTGGCTTCTCTTCTCACATGACACACACTCAGAACTTGCAGCCCATTTCTGGATCTAATTTAAGAAAGAAACTGGCCCATTTTATTTTGTGTCACTCAATGCTGATTGACTAATAAAAGCAGTTGCTTGTTGTGTTTCATGTAAGATTAATATGTACAGTCCCCTCCAAAACTATTGGAACAGCGAGGCCAATTGCTTTATTTTTGATGTACACTGAAAACAATTAGGTTTGACATCAAAAGATGAATATGAGACAAAAGGTCAGTATTTCAGTTTTTAAGGTATTTACATCTAGATCTGTTATACAACTGACAAGATAACACCTTTTGTTTAAACCCACCAATTTTTCAAGTGAGCAAAAGTATTGGAACATGTTACTGACAGGTGATTTTTGTTGTTACATTGATTATTCAAACAATACATAGCACTGCATGTCTACTCTCAGTTTTAACTTTGGGCTTTGCCTGTGCAGACTGCATTTATAGTTAAAACGGTGTAACCAACATGAAGACTTAGAGCTGCCTATGGGAGAAAAGCAAGCAATTTTGAAACTGAGAGAAGATGGAAAATCCATAAGAGGCATTGCACAAACATTGGTCATAGCCAGTACAATCATTTAGAATGTCTTTAAGAAAACGCAAGCACTACTGTACTGAGCATCAGACTTCAAACTGGTCGACCGAGGAAAACATCAGCAGTTGATGACAGAAACATTGTGAGAACTGTAAAGAAACATCACCAACAACCTCCAGAGGGCAGGAGTGAAGGTATCACAATCCACCGTTAGCAGAACACTTTGGGAACAAAAGTACAGAGGCTACACCAGAAGATGCAAACCACTCATTAGCAATAAGAATAGGATGGCCATATTTGAATTTTCCAAAAAGTACATAGAGAAGGCAAAAAAAGTTCTGGGGCAAATTTGTATGGACTGATGAGTCAAAGATGAATCTTAACGAAAGTGATGGAATGCCTAATGTGTGGAGAAAAAAAGGATCTGTTCATGATCCCAAACACACAAGCTCATCTGTGAAACATGGTTGAGGTAATGTCATGGCTTGTTCTTGCATGACTTCTTCTGGGACCAGCTCATTCATCTTCATTGATGATGGCAAAAACAAAATGAACTCAGAAGTCCACAGAAACATGTTGTCTGCCAATTTAAAGAGAGATGCAACCAAACTGATTGGGAGATCCTTCATCATGCAGCAAGACAACAACCTAAAACACACTGCCAAAACAACCAAGGAGTTTATCAGGGAAAATAAGTGTAAGGTTTTAGACTGGCCAAGTCAATCTTCAGACTTAAACCTGAGCGTGCATTTTACCTGAGGAGACTGAAGGGAGGAAGCCCTCGAAAAAAACAACAACTGAAAGAGGATGTGGTGAAAGCCTGGAAAAGCATCACAAATGAAGAATGCAAAAGTTTGGTGATGTCAATGCAGGCTTGATGCAGTTAATGCAAGCAAAGGATTTGTAACTAAATACTAAGTATTATTCACTTTTCAAGTCTTTAAGTTCCTGTACTTTTGCTCACATGAGAAATGGGTGGGTTTAAACAAAAGGTCTTCTCAGTTGTTTAACAGATCTAGATGTAAATACCTTAAAAGCTGAAATACTGAACTTTTGTCTCATATTCATCTTTTGATGTCAAACCTAATTGCTTTCAGTGTACAGCAAAATTAAAGCAATTTGCCTCGCTGTTCCAATAGTTTTGGAGGGGACTGTACATGTTTTTTTTTTTCATATTTTCTTAAGTAACTCCCTAAACATTGATCATCTGTTGATGCACAAAAACAAACCTGTATATAGCATCTCTTTATCAAAGCTTAAATGAGTGTGAATTTAAATTGCAGTTGCTTTTTACTTTCCTATACCATAACATTTTGGTCATGATATCCTTCTTCAAAATCAAAGGATGCAAACATCTGTACTAAGCTCAACAATCGATTGTGACGTTGCTAAAATTATTAATCAGAAAGAAATATATAGTTTGCCTACTTAATTTAATCGTATCTCAGTATAAATACTAAAGATTGCACATCAGGCAGCCAAAATGTTTACTGATAACAATAAGATGCCTTCTGTCAGTAGTTTATGACTCCATCTTGAGGTAAATCTGTGTCAGTACAGTCTAGATGATAATAAGATAAATACAAAAACTTATAGATATACAACCCAGTTAAACTTTTTAAATGGTCTTAATTTCTTTATAGCAAGGAAAGAAACAGCCAGCTATCTAGACTTGAACAATTAAAGTAAAAAAGGAGGACAACACGGATTATTATGGCACAATTTATGCTTTTTAATGAGACAACTAGCACTGTTCTTTAAATCCCAAAGTATATGGAAAAATAAATGCACTCCTACTTCAATTAAACAAAAAACAATGTTGATAAAAAATAAATATTTATAGAAACCTTGAAGAGGCAGAAGAGGAAATGCTTGGTGACTTACACAACCCCATTGTTAAATTAATTGCACAAATAACCCATTTTAATGCCATGCTACATTTCTCAATCTCATTGTGTAGTTTCCATTTGTATTATTATTTGCATTTATAGTTTTATTGTGCCTCTTCAGGAAGTGATTTGTCTTTAGGAAGTACAGAAACTGCAGCTTCAAAATAAAAGCATAACTGACACTTACTCACAATGTCAAAGTAAAACACGATTGCAAGTAGCACTGAAAAATTATCAAAACAATAAATAAATAATAATACCAATTGTGACAAATCCGTATAATGTCATTTTTATTATTATTAAGGGAACATGGTGCTTACTTTGAAATTAAAACCGGAAACCCTATTCTAGGTTAGCTATGATCTGATCACCATCGGCCGACGCCTACTAATTGGGAGCTCGGTAAGAACACAATCTAATGTACATTTATTGATAAATCAAATAGTCTAAGTGATTGTATAACCTTAACCATATCTGTTGTTTATTGAATTTCTTATTTGAAAATGTTCGACTGATAAGCAACGGCCAAAACAGTCTTAAGTTTGACATGAAATGGCGGTCAATGTGGCAAGAAGGAAGTTATTATTTTAGTAACGACACACTGAGGGATACATGGTCGAAGAACAATCCGCCTAACGGGGGAAACTTATGATTATGTTTTGTTTTTGACAATAGTTAAACACAAGGTCGGTACAGTAAATAGCAGGCTGCTGTTACTGTAAGCTCGACTGTTGTTTCACCAAACTTTTTCAGAGCCGCTCATACGCCTGGGGAAGCCAGATGTCTGTGATTAAAGCAACTCCAGCTTGTGTTTGTCACGGAAGTCTTATGACCTATAACTTTAAGGATAAACTATTACAGTGATAGATAACATATAAAAAGCATACAAGAGGAGATTTATAATACATTCATAGCCATAATACAAATGTAATACATAGGAAACTCATAATTGTGCCCTCACTAAGTAATTATTAAGTATCACCATAGGAGCTAATATGCTCATGTCATTATGTAAAATATTGATATGGCAAAATGAAATCGTTAGCCCCTATCTGTCTGATCGATAGCAATAATCCATTATTAGCTCATATACCAGATTTAAGTGCTTCAAAGTAGTCACCCATGATGACAGACCATGTTGAGTCGAAGTTTTGCAGCCTTTCCTACACAAAAACATGCTGTACCATTCTTGCATATTAGCATATATAATGTATAAAATAAATGCCAAATTTAAAGTGTTTCATGCTTGACTGTTAAAAGTGTTAATGCTTCATGAAATGTAATTGTCTTTGAATTCAGTCAATATGTTTCTAATCTTCCCCCTTGTAAAATAAAATGCCATTCAGCATAATATCCTGGCATTTAAATCATTTCCCATAATTGAAGTTAACATTTCCACATCTAACATACAGGCCATTATCAGTGGATTCAAAATGAGCAGCAAACGTTAGGAAAAGAGAACTTCCTTTATTGACAGTTAATAGTGAAGTAACAGGAAAGGGAAGTTGTTAAGAGAGAAGTGTGACAGTCATACTGTAGCCGGCAGATGTTTTTAAAACATATGTAGGCTAGGACTGGGACAATGTCCTCAGAAGTAGCCTGCGTTTCCTTTAAGGAATGCTTGGCGGTGCGTTTTCTGTGGCCCACTTCAGGTTGAGTCCCTATTCCCTGTCCTTACTAAAGACTTTGGAATTTCATTAATCTGCGTGGGTGTACAGCAGAAGTCGACTCAATATAGCCACTAACTGTATGTGGAGTTTAGCTCAGGATCTATCTGCAAAACTAAGTTACAATTAAGCATATCCATGTTTAAGATTTATGGTTATTGTGTACTTACATTTATTAAGTACATCTGTACACTTGCATGTTGTCCAAATTGGCCGCTTATAAAACTCTGTACAATGGTCATTTTATTGATGTATTCCATATCTCTAGTATACTGTCTGGTACTACTGACTCAAGGTTTGTAAAGCTTTCTACAAAGATTACAAAAGTGGGTGGTAGAAATGTTCATTATGTCTTGGTCTATGGTCTTGACTTTAGAATGCCAGCCAATAGCAAAGAAATTCGATTCACTATCACAACTCAAAAAGGTGATGTCTTTAAATGTCCAAGTTTGTTCAATTTACATTCAGTGAACTATTTAAAAAAAATCATTTTAGAAGATTATATCAGTGAATGGTTGCAGTTTAATTACTTTAAAGGTTGACTTAAATGATAAATTGAACATTAAATTACTTTTAATATAATATTTGAAGACCTTTTCTTCCATTGTTCATGTGCAAAATACTCAATCCAGTTTTGTATCAGATACTAGACTAGAGTAGTCAAAACTAAACCTTAACTGATTAAGCCTTATTTTCTCAGTGTTTCGAAGATATTGTTGCCATGCCAGCAAACAGTTTCTGTAACACTTGCATTTAGCTCTGTGTTCTCGGGTTCAGGTTGAGCCTCTCAAGTGGTATTATGAATTTCCTGTGTTCTGTGGCGGTTTTTATATGAGTAAGTTGTTTTGCTGCTGGAAAGAAAGACAAGTGAAATTATTTCAGACACATCACATTTTAAGTGACAGCTCATATGCTTGTGTAATTTTGATTGAGAGATTCTCATAATATCAGATACCAGAAGTCTGCTGTCTGATGGTGGCATTAAGTGGTGGTGTGACATGACATGTGGCTGACTGCAGAGCACGAATGCTCATTAGGATATCAGAGCATATGAAAGGTTACAAAACATTTAACATTTTAGTATCGCGGGTGTGTGCAATACTAAATGAAACTCTTTTATTTTTACATTTTTGCAGTAGAAGATGGATATATTATAGAATGATGGACAACAACAACTACGAGAGATTATCTCAGGTTATAATCAAGAAAATCCCTTCAGCATAAAAGATAAACCAGGCTGTCCATAGTTTCAGTAAGGGCACCCAAATGAAAAAGAAAAAACTGGTTTATTAGATGTCTAAAACATGTAAGATATTCTAACGGTGCAAGATCAGACGGCACGTTTTTCCTCGCAGCAAAGCAGTACAATCTTTCATTGTTCTTTGGTGTTACTTATCTGTATCAAAGGCCGAGGATAAGATAATATATAGTTTATTGATCCCAAATTGGCAAATGTTATCGTTACAGCAGCATACACAAAACAATGCATTGCACACAGAAATTAAAAGCAGACAAAAAATAAACAATTATAAAATAGAAACATTTCAAAAATAGAAATGAAACATTACTAAAAAGTAGAATATATAAACAAGGATGTGCAAGGGGACCATATCCAGTTCAAGTCCCAATACTTTTGCCATTTTGTATTAGTCACACACTTTTACCCTTGCAGCCAACTACAAGACATTGATTTTATAGTACTATTTATACTGTCTTGCATTTAAGGTAGGGCTGCTCGATTATGGCAAAAATCCTAATCTCGATTATTTGGGTCAATAATTGTAATTGCGATTATTAAATGCGATTATTCATTGACTTTGAAAACATCCATTTATTGGAGAGAAAAAAAATGTGAACAGTATGTTTTTAACAATTGATTACCCTGAACTTGAAGTATAATTCAACTGAAAAACCCAAAAAAAAAAGTAATAATAATAAAAAAAGAATAGTTTTATTTCGATTACGTTGTTTTCGTAATTGTTGCAAGCCATAATCGTAATCGCGATTTAAAATACGATTAATTGAGCAGCCCTAATATAAGGCATATGGGTGAAAGAGCTGGGCCTAAAATATGTCGTTAGTGGGAGTCAAGGAGCTACATGCTTCTGTGTCTAACCTCAAAGTGTGTTAGTTTAGTATAATTGCATACTGAATTTGATTTGGTATGTCGCCACATATCTTCTTTGCACTCTTCATAATCCATTATGACGGATGGTCTCCCATGTGCCCCATAAAGTGACAGCATGTACAAACCTCATAGCCTTATTAATACACTGACAGACATCTTTCAAGTTTTCTTTCTGTAGTGTTTTTGACCGAATGAAGATTTCATTTCTGATAGAATAAGGGAGCAACAAATTAGTTTGGTTAAATGACTTTAAATTGGTCCCTTACTTTCACTGCAAGTCAAAACTTTGAATCTCTTCCCTCTTTTGGAATGTTTACAACGTTTTAAAATAAATATACTGCCTTTTAATAATAATATTAATAATATCCATTATTAATTAATCTTCCATTAAAGACCTGACTTTATTTTGACAGCAAGGCCACAAAGAGCTCTTCTGTTTTAACGATCCATAGTTAATCATCAAAAACGTAACCAAACACGTTATCCTTTAATCTAGTCCGAGACGGGGCAAGTAAGCCAGCCCTGTTGGCAGGAGAGAAGGGAGGGAGATAGAGAGGGAAGGAGGGGTGAATATGGGGAAATGGAGATGCATTTCCCATAAGTCATCCAGCTCCCCCCCCTCCTCTCCTGTGTTGGCTGAGAGCCAGCATCAAGGAGAGCAAAGCGGTGAGCACTGAGTGTTACGGACAATCCGAACATGCAGGCAGACACAGCAGCACAGTTCTACTAAAGTAAATTAGGTTATACAGAGCGGACGCACAGGAGAGAGATAGCCCTTCCCCCTGGCATCTGTCGGTAGGCTACCTCTACCTCACACACACAGAGATGTTTTTGTGGTTGTGTTTTTCGCAGCGGGTTTTCTCTGCTTCCTTTCCATGTAAACTCATCAGGGTGTGTCTTCAGAAGGAAGTGACAGTTGAATCGCTTTGTTTCTAGATTGTCTTACAGTGCATGAAGTCGCCACACAAGGTAATGACTCAACTCAACAGCTTTTATTGAAATTTGACCATAGTTTGATGTCAGTCTGTCTTTACTATGACTTTAAGCAGTTCTTTTTAATGAGCAAAAGGTGAAGACTAAGTGGGTGAATGTTCTGACAGCCATGCTATTGTTTGAGTCAAGATATCTAGATGTAGCCTGGTATGATCTCTATCAAGAACATCTTTGACTGGCATGTATGTGCAGAAACACTCAAAAGCTGAGTGACAAAGAAAAGCTGTGGTTAAGGGGGAACGCTGATGCAACATGCTGCAACTGTAGTCCCAGTTTGTGCCCTTCAAACTGACTTTCTTGCAAATAGCCAGTGCTGAGATGTGTGTGTGTGTGTGTGTGTGTTAGAGAGAGAGAGAGAGGGTGTGTTGATTTTACGTTCTGAAGATTGTAACGTCCAAGCCATCTGCAGTCAATCGTGCAAATCTTTATTGGAAGTTCATCTTGGCGGCTTTATGCGCTTTATTTTACTTCCTCCGAGTGAAACAGAGTGCTCACTTTTAACGACGCTGTTGCAACTGTCAAAAGAAGGCCAGGGTTTAGTTTCCTGTCTCTAGTGCCAACCGCAAACTTTCGAAAGTTTCGCTTTAAGTGAACCTCGCGACCCTGAATGCACTTGACACAGTCACACAGTATGTGTTAAACAAGCTCTAAAGAAGAAGTTTTATATCTAGTTTACCGCAGTACGAAGCCTGCCATTGTTTGATTGGAGTGTGTGCATATTTTGTGTAGAGAGGAGTAAACATCTTCTCTTCATTACAACTGGTGATCTGTCCAACAACAAAGAGTACTTTTTAGGCCTTTTAAAAGAGAACAAAAGTTAAACTTATTAGACATTTTAACTTGAAGAAATGACATACATTTTGTCAGTAGGCTCCGTCACTCTCATATTATCAGATAGTAAAAAGTCCTGTGTTGCGTTACGGGGTTTTTAGGAGGCAGAAACTCCACAACATTTATAAAGGTCAGTCACTAGCAAGGACAGGAAGGAACATTTGGTTTACTACAGACACATGATGCATTACATTGTGTTTGATTACTTATGTAACATGTCAACTAATGTAATGTAATAATCAATTGAAAGTGCAGTTTTGAAAGAAGACACATTTGCTGCTTTGCATTTCTACGATTGAGCTGCAGTGATAAGTATCTATAACGTATTCATTATTCAAAAACTTTGAAAAGCAAACAATATCAAAGATTTTCCAGGTTCTCAAAAGTAAGAATTGTATGCCTTTCTTTGTCATCAAAAATAGTCATCTCAATATCTGTAGGTTCGGACAAACCATGACATTTAAAGACATCCACTAGGGCTGTAGATTTTTTTATTCAACAAACTTTCTTTAATTGAGATAATAATTAGCAGATACAATTTACAAAACAGTTTGATCAGAGACACAATGCCATTGAGGGTGTTTCAAACATTTCAGAAAAGAGCTGCTGAGTATTTCTAGGATATACAGTATAATCAGTTATTATTACAAATATGACCATTTGTACAATTGAAGCACTTGACTTATCAGTTGTTTTTATTTTTATTTCTTTCAGATCCAGCAGATGAAATGGCGGTGAGGCAAAGGATTTTTAACTCGACATCACCTTTCTCCGGGTCGTCCCAGGCTGAGCTGAAGGGGTCGTACCCGTCCTGCTCCGCTGCAGAGCAGGAGGCAGAGGAGGAGGAAGAGGAGGGGAAGGACAGCAAAACGGGCTACACAGCCCGTTTGAACCCTTTGATAAAGAAACTCCTGACACATGGGACCGCAGAGCAAGTGGGAGAAAAGCCCCTGAAGACCTCCACCTTTATTGCCCAAGCTGAATGTAATTATGTCTTTCTGATTTATTTAATAAGACATATAATACCTGTGGACTTAGAGTTAACATTGTGCTTTCCTCAGGTGAAACCCAGGATTCCCAAGAGTTTAGTCCATCCTGCTATGAACGCTCCTATGTCCCCTCCCCGAACTGCTTCATCAGCAGGTTTGACACTTCTTCTCTACATTGCCTCTGCTCTTGACATCCTGTGTTTATTTACACAGGTTATACTGAATTATCTAACGCCATGTCTGGTATTAACATAGTTGCCATCGTTGTGCTTCAGTGTTACCTCAGAGCACAACAACGTGGCGACCACGGCCTTCTCCATCCAGGAGCCGAACCGCTCGTCCGCTCAGCTCGTGCCAAGAAAGAGGGCGAGGAAGAGACAGAAGCGAAAGGGGAAGAAGAAACTGGAGAGGAAGAAAGAGAGGCAGAGACACAGACATCGAATGCCCTCTGGAGTCCCTGAGCAGGAGAGTGGAAGTTTTCTGGTCCGGATCCTGGTAAGAACTCTGGTTATCATCACATAGTTTAGTCTAACATGGGAAAAAGAGATTGAAACTGACATTAAGAAATAGCTTGGTGCATTTTTCTCCAAAAAATGTCTCTCATGTTAAAACCAAACATCAATATCAAGCCCGAAAAAGGAAAAAATCGAACAAAAACATTGATAGGCAGACAATAGACCAAACAGATATAAATACAATAAAGGCAGCAATTAGAACACAGCAACACTATATCTAAGCTGTCCCATTGATCATATCACTTTTTTACAGTTCAACTTTTTAGCATCTTTTCCCCAAGAATCAGCCGGGCAGAGGTTATTAGGCCAGTTCTTAAAACTCTAAATGACTAAACTGTAGGGGTGCAACAACTAATCGACTTAATCGATTAAAATCGATTACCAAATTAGTTGGCAACTAATTCAGTCGTCGATTCGTTGGTGACGTCATCACATGTGTTCTACACCCCGTTAAGCTCCAACGTTATCGCTCTTTTGTATGGGTACAGGAGACATTTAAAAACATATGTTATGTATTATTGCTACATAAACATTATATCGCAGTCTTAGTGTCGCCAACTCAGTTTCTAATATGCAATATGACTACAAAATGCGTCTATAATGTATTTTCGATCTTCCGAATTCAGACGAGCGATCTCTCCCCCGCCTGCTTGCGAGGGGGCGGGGCAGTTTACACACACACGCAGGAGATAGCGGAGAGAACGCGCTCCGAGGTGTGGTTAAACTTTATCCGTCTCGATGTGGACAATGCTCGTTACCAAAATTGCAATAACAGTTTATCATATAAAGGCGGTAAAACGAGCAATTTGTCTAAACATTTAGCAAAAGTGCACCACATTCAGACGGAGAAATGCACCGGGTTCGGCTGTCTTTCTAGTAGCTCTGTAGCCTCTTCCAAGAGTAACCTTTCCACGTCAGGTGTAGGGGTGCAACAACTAATCGACTTAATCGATTAAAATCGATTACCAAATTAGTTGGCAACTAATTCAGTCGTCGATTCGTTGGTGACGTCATCACATGTGTTCTACACCCCGTTAAGCTCCAACGTTATCGCTCTTTTGTATGGGTACAGGAGACATTTAAAAACATATGTTATGTATTATTGCTACATAAACATTATATCGCAGTCTTAGTGTCGCCAACTCAGTTTCTAATATGCAATATGACTACAAAATGCGTCTATAATGTATTTTCGATCTTCCGAATTCAGACGAGCGATCTCTCCCCCGCCTGCTTGCGAGGGGGCGGGGCAGTTTACACACACACGCAGGAGATAGCGGAGAGAACGCGCTCCGAGGTGTGGTTAAACTTTATCCGTCTCGATGTGGACAATGCTCGTTACCAAAATTGCAATAACAGTTTATCATATAAAGGCGGTAAAACGAGCAATTTGTCTAAACATTTAGCAAAAGTGCACCACATTCAGACGGAGAAATGCACCGGGTTCGGCTGTCTTTCTAGTAGCTCTGTAGCCTCTTCCAAGAGTAACCTTTCCACGTCAGGTGTAGGGGTGCAACAACTAATCGACTTAATCGATTAAAATCGATTACCAAATTAGTTGGCAACTAATTCAGTCGTCGATTCGTTGGTGACGTCATCACATGTGTTCTACACCCCGTTAAGCTCCAACGTTATCGCTCTTTTGTATAGGTACAGGAGACATTTAAAAACATATGTTATGTATTATTGCTACATACACATTATATCGCAGTCTTAGTGTCGCCAACTCAGTTTCTAATATGCAATATGACTACAAAATGCGTCTATAATGTATTTTCGATCTTCCGAATTCAGACGAGCGATCTCTCCCCCGCCTGCTTGCGAGGGGGCGGGGCAGTTTACACACACACGCAGGAGATGGCGGAGAGAACGCGCCCCGAGGTGTGGTTAAACTTTATCCGTCTCGATGTGGACAATGCTCGTTACCAAAATTGCAATAACAGTTTATCATATAAAGGCGGTAAAACGAGCAATTTGTCTAAACATTTAGCAAAAGTGCACCACATTCAGACGGAGAAATGCACCGGGTTCGGCTGTCTTTCTAGTAGCTCTGGAGCCTTTTCCAAGAGTAACCTTTCCACGTCAGGTGTTATGTATGCTAGCAGCAACACGCAGAGTTAACTCAGTTATAAAAACATAGGTTAATGATTAGAGGTAACTGAATTAGTTATTTTGTTAAAGTTTCAGCTATTCTGTTTACAGTTCTGTCATCACATTATTTAATATGATTTGTTAAAACATTGTTGTTTCTTTTGATGTGAAATATTATGCATTTAATTAAAATAAAAAGCAATGTTAGTTTTGTTCACAATTTGTTGAGTTAGTTTACCTTATTTCTTGTCAAAAGAACCGTTAATACTATCGTTGAAAGGACCGGATCGATAAGCAGTATTGATATAAGTAGTAGTACAGTTAAAACCTTAACGATCCGAATAATCGATTAATCGTTTCATTAATCGATAGATTAATCGATTATCAAATTAGTCGTTTGTTGCAGCCCTAGTCAGGTGTTATGTATGCTAGCAGCAACACGCAGAGTTAACTCAGTTATAAAAACATAGGTTAATGATTAGAGGTAACTGAATTAGTTATTTTGTTAAAGTTTCAGCTATTCTGTTTACAGTTCTGTCATCACATTATTTAATATGATTTGTTAAAACATTGTTGTTTCTTTTGATGTGAAATATTATGCATTTAATTAAAATAAAAAGCAATGTTAGTTTTGTTCACAATTTGTTGAGTTAGTTTACCTTATTTCTTGTCAAAAGAACCGTTAATACTATCGTTGAAAGGACCGGATCGATAAGCAGTATTGATATAAGTAGTAGTACAGTTAAAACCTTAACGATCCGAATAATCGATTAATCGTTTCATTAATCGATAGATTAATCGATTATCAAATTAGTCGTTTGTTGCAGCCCTACTAAACTGCAACACTACAGTTACGCCCCAAGGAGACTTTGGTACATTGTAAACTCTTGTTCCTCTAAAGAAGCTGAAAAGCTCTTGCAGTGAATCACCCTCCAGGATTAAATGCCACATTCTTTGGCAGTCGGAGGCTCGACGTTCCCATGAGCCTTCATGTGTTGTGGGAGTGAATCACAGAAATCAGACAAAGCTGTCTCTCATGGCCTTGAACGTTTAGCCCCTGAGCAAACTCACCTGAGAATGTAAACATGTTTTTTTCCCTTGTGTCCTGAAGGAGGAGTCTTCCTGTTGCAGCAGCGTTGAAAGCTCAGAAGAGCGGGACGGAGGGCCCCCTCTCTACAGCCGACAGATCTACAACACACACTCCAGCTGCTCTCCTCCGACCTGGGGGGAGCCGGTGTGCGTCTCCCTCTCCAGTGTCCACTCCTACGGGCAGGACAGCGACTCAGACTCCCTCAGCAGTTTGGGAGACTGTTCCCTGGCTGTCGCTGGCCTCAGAGGCTGCGTCAGTCAGGGGGACCGGTGCTACGCAGGGCCCTTCTTCAAAGATGTGGAGCGGGGCGTAAGAGAGGAGGAGGATGAGCTCTCAGCAGATGATTCTGTCACCACTGAGGGAATGATCTTTGACAATGAAGTAAGTTCTGCTTTACGGCAGTCTGTTGATTTTAAAATACTGTTAAACATTTCAAGAGAGGGAAGAGATTCAAAGTGAAGTTTGCCTTCCAATCTTGCAGCACGTGAAAGGAAAAGGCAGATTTAAAGCGATTCAACCAAACTAATTTGTTGCTCTCTTGTCTGTCAGAACATCCAGCCTGTGGACTCTGAATACAAGGAGGGGAGGGAGTATGTCCTCCCACACTTCATCAAGGAAGGCTCCTATGGTGAAGTACACAGCGCACAAGATGTCAACACAGGCTTCAAATTTGCTGTCAAAAAGGTAACCCAGTGCGACTGCATCTGCCTATTATTTTTCAGATTTGGAGTCAGAAACTAGTCAAAAGTGTTCATTCACGTTCTTCTAAAAACCCAAAGTGTCTTTAAAGGTGTCCTATCATGCAAAATGCACTTTTTGATGTCTTTTATACATAAATATGTGTCCTCCTCGGTGTGTAAGGGAACTCACAAAGTGCCAGAAAATAAAACCCTCTCACTCTTTTGTTCCCACCTTTCCTCACAGATCGCCCTGAAGAGGTTCAGCAGTGAGGAGGTGGGTGCGTGGAGTACCCTCAGATCTCCTCGTGTGGTGGAACTCTTTGGAGTGGTCAGAGAGGGGCCGAACGTCATGCTCTTCATGGACCTGAAATCTGGTAAACAAAGCGTCGCACCACATTCTGCCAGTGCTCACTGCTGATGTTGAGATTAGGGGGGGAAATTGTTGGGTGATATGTGATGATTTAAGTCATCACATCTAAGCGCAAACACATGAGAGGAAGGCAGATTACAGGAAGAAACGGATGCGATTAGTGTCGAGATTTGGAAGTGGGTGGTTGTAGGACGACAGAAATGAGTGTTGAGCTTCTTTGAAGTGTTTTGGTCCAAATTACACTCAACATCTGTAAAGGGAGATGCCAGCTTGATAAACACAATTACACTCAATGAGTCTTTTCCTTTGTCATCAAATTCCAGGCCATAATAAAAAGGAATTGTTGAATCAGACATGGCGTATCAGTTATTGTTACCTAGATATCTCTCAGTCTTTATCCTGGTCTGACCATATTTTGTTATTCCAGGCTCGCTGGGCCAGCTGATATCGGAGCGTGGCCGGCTGCCAGAGGACCTGAGCCTCCACTACAATGGACAAATCCTAACAGCACTGGAGTACTTGGGGAAGAAAAAAGTAGCGCATCTAGATATCAAAGGTATGTTAAACAAAAATATATTTCTTTCTTTTTTATTCTTCCCATAATATTAATATTACATCTTATTCAATTGACAAATCATTCTATTATGTTATCAAAAAAAAGCAAACCATAAGTAGAATAAAAAAAAAGAATACTAATAATAATAGTAATTAAAATAAATAATAATTTTCCTGAAGCATTATAGAATAAGTAATTAATTATTTCCCTAATGAATGTTTCATGTATTGTATCATGCCAGTTGTCAATCGATGGAATGTTCGGTTTGCGCCATGTTCTTGCTTTTGCTTTTCTTGCAGCTAGTAAATTAAACGGGCCCCGGGGCTGAATTACTAAAGACCGTGGTACCGTTAAGCTCCGACGTTATCTGTCTTTTTATCGGTACTGGAGACATGTAAAAAAGATGCCATATGTATTATGCTACACAAAAATTATATTGAAGTTTTAGTGTCGCCAACTCCGTTTCTAATACGCAAAAAGACAAACAAATGCGTCTATGATTATTTTTTGTATTTTCGATCTTTACAATCCAGGCGAGAGATCTCTCTCCCCGTCTGTGTGAGAGGGGGCGGTGCAGTTTGCACACACGCAGCTGCTACATGCATGCAACACACACACGGCGGAGAGAACTAAGCGCTCCAAGGTGTGGTTAAGCTTTACCCGTCTCGGTGTGGACAATGCTCGTTGCCGAAAGTGCAATAAGAGTTTAGCAAGTAAGGGCGGTAACACGAGCAATCTGTTTAAACATTTAGCAAAAGTGCCCCACATTCAGACGGAGAAATGCACCGGGTTCGACTGTCTTTCTAGTAGCTCTGTAGCCCCATCCACGAGTAACTTTTCCATGTCAGGTGTTATGTATGCTAGCAGCAACACACGGAGTTAACTCAATTATTCAAACATGGGTTAATGATTAGAGGTAACAGAGTTATTTAGTTTGTTAAAGTTTCAGATATTCTGTTTACAATTCTGTCATCAGATTACTTAACACGGTTTGTTAACACATTGTTGTTTTTTTAATGTGAAATATTATGTATTTAATTTAAATAAAAAGCAATGTTAATTTTGTTCACAATTTCTTTAGTTAGTTTACCTTATTTCTTTCTCTAAAAGAACCGATAAGAGTACCGTTAAATGACCGGATCGATAAGCGGTATCGGTAAAAGTAGTAGTAGTACCGTTAAAACCTTAACGATACCCATCCCTACTTGCAGCTACAGTCAGAATTCCAGATAGGAGTTTAGTTTTGGAGTTTGTGGGTATTGAATGTAAAAGCCCAAAAATATATTTGTCCCAATCGTCCCCTCAAAACATTATATTCTTTACAGTTTGATTAATGTTTACATTTTAAAAATCAAAACACCAATAGTGGCATTTCTTAGTCATTAGTGAAATTGCTTTTAACAATTTTCCAAACTTTTAGACGATATGTCCTGAAGGTTTTACCTCAAACAAACAATCGTCTTTAGTTTAGTCAAGACAGTTATCAAAATGTTTTGAGAAATTGTCAGTATTATTTGCAATCCTGAAATGCATCAAATCACTTTCAATATAAGATGGAACAGGAGCAATTGAACAGATCAAAATAGCACGATAGTAATAGGAGGGGAAATAAATGTTGTTGTTGTACTTGTTGTGGTACATACTGGAAAACAAAACCATACAGTGAGAAGAACTCAGACTTCTAATTAGCTCGAAAAGTTAGAGGAATTTTGTGTCTTTGTGTAGTTGTTGCGTGGAACACAAGTGTCACCCGTACAGTAGATCTGATCCCCAGCACCTGTGTTGTGGAACCAGACCGCCACAGAGAAGCCGGCGGGCTGGGAATTTCCCACAGTATGACTCACCGCTGCTCTTTAGAGGCGGTGCATGTGCACAGAGGCAGGAGAGCAAGAAAGAAAGGGAGAACGAAACAGAGAGGGGGGGGATGGGACGAAAAGCAGGAAGAAGTTAGCGAGAGCAGAAAGAGACAGAACTACATACAAAAACAGAAACAAGGAAGAAGATGCAAAAAGTAGAGCGAATTGTAAAAAAGAAGGAATGAAAAAAACTAAAAGAGAAGTTAGAAGTTAGAGGAAGTGCAGAAACAAACAGGAAGACGATTGTGCGGTTGCAGCTCAGGCGCCACCTGGTGACCGTAATGAACCTTTTTGTTTCTAGACTCCTCATTCCTCCCTAATTAAAGTGTTGTACAGCAGTTGTCCCAAAGTGACGTCATAGCTCCCTCTTATGTTTGCCTTTTAGACTGTTCTGTGAAAGTGCAGCTGTCCTGTTTCTCATTATGTCATCCGCAAACTGAACTGAAGAAGTCATGGAAATCAGCGCTAATGCAGTGGGTCATTGTTTTCCACAGCTGACAATGTGTTGCTGTCGGAGGACGGCAGAGACACCTTCCTGTGTGATTTTGGACACGCAGAGAGACTGGACAATCAGGGACAGAGCCTCAGCGGGTCCAAAGGTACATACAGTGTTACTTTAGCGATTCAATATCCAAGAAAATGGGTCATTTCTCAACTAACACGTCTTAAATCATCGTTTCCTGATGCAGATCTGAAGGGCACAGAGACCCACATGGCCCCTGAGATTGTGAAAGGTGAACCCCGCGGAGCCAAAGCAGATGTGTGGAGCAGCTGCTGTATGTTACTGCACATGCTCAATGGGTGCCAGCCTTGGAGCAGATACTACACCTGTAGACTTTACCTGAAGGTATTCTTCACAGCAACACACAGACATGGTTTCAGTGTCGATGTTCAGTCAGCTCTTCAAAGTTTTCACATCAGATTTTGTAACCGCTGTTTTGTGATGGTTACAGATCGCTAACGAGCCCCCGCCCGTGAGAGAGATCCCCCCCGACTGTAGCCCGCACACAGCTGAAGTTATCAAGGCGGGGCTACAGAAGGATCCAGCCAAGAGAGCATCAGCATCTGAGCTCAAAGAGAAAACTGCCAGAGCTCTGACAGAAGGTAACCAAGCGAGGCATCCAAACACACACCACATTCTGTATAGAGTAAATAACAAAAAGTTGGATATTATACATTCCCGTAATAACAGTAGTATGGCCAAACATTTTAACATTATGTAGCCCCCCTTTCCTTTTTACAGACCTGAAAACTTTCCCATATTTACTGTTGTGTTGCAATTTCTGCAAAAACATATCTATGCTTTACTGTCTCTCTGATAGGTTCTCAAATCCAGTATCTTTTTAGGACAATATTAACTGTAAATTGATACATAATAGAGCTTTATCTAATGTAATGTTTGAATTAAAAGTCGTCGTCATATGATGTCGTCACCCTAAAAAACAAGGAAGAGTAAAAAAAATATAAGCAGTTAAAAGTTTGTTTTGAAACGCCAACAAATATGAATTGTAGTTAATAAGATAAAAACAAGAGAAGATCAATTATTCATCTATAATATTTCAATATGTTTTTACTTTTGGACTGGTTTGGAGACACCACTAGAAACAAATTCTACAAACAGTATCAAAACAACTAATATTAGCAGGAGTCTTCAAAGGATTTACGCCCTTGAATGCATCATCAACTGCATTGTGTGATGTATTGTGTTTGTGTGGTTGCAGTTGGAGGACTCACCAGCCCAGTGAGGGGCCCCTACACAGACCCCCTGTGTGTCTCTGACAAACCTCCTGACTCCCTGCAGCTGATCAACAGCAGCGTAAACTACGAGGATGAGGATCAAGAGTCTGTTGAGAAACTGATCACAACAGGGAGGAGGACAAAGGACCGGAGTGATGATGATGAAGAAGAGTGGAATCAAGACTCTATTTCCTGTCCACAAACACTGATCTGTGAGCCAAAATACAAGAGGGGCAACAAGATCTCCACTGTGCCTGAACTTGAGCTCCGTAAACTGGAGCGAGGTGAGGTTTCTCTCAGTGTTCTGCTTCATTCTATTGTGTTAAATGTTTCTGAACCCCACTCATTGTGTTCCTTCCTGTTTTGCAGACTTTTACCTGAGCAGTCTGTCCCAGCTCCACTCGGTTGAGATGCAGGAGCAGCTGTTGTCTTGTCTCAGCAGCGACCTGTACTCCACCTGGGAACCATGGGACAAAAAGGTAGCCAACTACCACATTCAATGTTCTTATTCCCCAACAAACGCACACATTGATCCAAAGTAGTGGAATATGTTAAGAGAAACAATAAATTGCTGTTATTCATCCCAATTTTAATGGCCCAGTGAGTAGGACCTCCAACAAAAAAAAAATGTAAAGACTCATAAAAAAACAATTTTTCATCTTTTATAACCCACAAGATGTGTGTTGGCGCGTTCTCGGTTGTCAAGCTTTATAATTAAGTAATGACCAGGTGCCATTATAAGCATGCATCCAAGAGGAAACTATGAAATGACTATGAAATGACTATGAAATGACTATGAAATGACGATGAAATGGCGAATATATGCAAATAAGATGCAAATGTGGTGAAGCATAAGCAAAGCTGACAAATTCAGTTCCAAAACAAGACTGAATCTGAGGTTGACTTCGCTCTCTAGCATCGTGACTCGTTGAGCTGGAAAGAAGGGGCAAAACCGTTATGTTGTTTTTACAAACCCTTCTCATTTTGCCTTTAAATCCACAAAGCAATCATTAGGTGGCAGTTTAGATTGATAACTGATACCCTTTTAACTTGTTGTATATCTCAGACATCCAGAAACGTAATCCCAGAAAAATAATGTTCTATATCAAACATTTTGACATAAATAATCAAAAGATATTCCAAACTGAGGACAATTTAAACAAAGAGATTCATCCATGGATGGTGGTCACCCATTTTGGCTATAATATTTTAACTCACACATTGTTTGTCTTTATCCTAGGACTCTGGCCGGTGGTCTCTGAGCCCAGCAGACGACCTCAGCTCCGGTGTGTTCTCCTACAGCAGTCAGCCAGACGTGCAGGTTTCCAGTTTGGAGTTGCTGGGTCACACACAGCTACCACCACCCTGCTGTTTTGAAGGTGAGAAACACTATTACAATCCCTCTTCTTTTAAACCTGTTTAATGTTGTACCAAACTGTAACACATATATCTATTTGCTCTGTGATTGGCTCAGGGGTGGATGTCTGCATCAGAGAATTCAGCGGGAGAAGCATCCGCATCAGAGAGACGCGCCGTGTGAAGGTGGGCCACATCGCCACGGGAATCAGTGATCAGGTGAGGGCCGGCCACCGAGAACACTCATGTCACGACAGCTTTTCATGGTTTAGAGTTTGATTAGAACTTTAAATGCTTATGTGTGCTCGTTTTTTAGATGTCCGAGAGGGTTTTCACCCTGGAAACCCAGCAGGGCCAGCAGGTTGCTCACGATGAGGAGGTGCAGGAGTCCGGTCTGGAGCTCAGCTGTGTTCCTGCTCCGGACTTCAGCTCTGCCTGGAGGTGGAGGATCAGAGACGGAGTGCTGGAGACGAGATAGAGCCCACTGCTCTCTCCATCCGTCCACCTCAGTGTCATCGCTGTGTTCCTGCTCCGGACTTCAGCTCTGCCTGGAGGTGGAGGATCAGAGACGGAGTGCTGGAGACGAGATAGAGCCCACTGCTCTCTCCATCCGTCCACCTCAGTGTCATCTAAACCGTCTTACACGTTCATGGCCTTCTGTTTAGCTTTTTAAATGTTTGACCATATGCAAAAATATGCGAGGACCATGCTATCTGAGGGGTTAAATACATCTTCCAGAACTGCCTCTTCAGCACTTGTGTCTCTTGTTTTTAGTACCAAAATGGGGGCCTGGTTTTTTTATCTTCAAAGTAATCATTAAAAGCCTTATGAGTCAATGCTGAGCTTTTTTAACCACTGTGATGTTTACACCCTTTCTTTGTTTATGCTAACATGAGTCATTAAACACAGCATATGAAACTATGCAGTGTTGTTCATTATTGAAGTTATTCAGTCCGTAATGCAATTTGTATTGACTAGTTCACAATACCACAATGACTATGGCCATTTCTGCTGTATTTAGTCAAGTCAACTTTTTTGTCAATCTTATGTTTGTGTGATACAGACAGGGTGATCAAAATTCTATCTAATGCTATTCAATTACGCTATCTGGGATTTAGTTTGTCTACCAATGACATTGAGTTAAGTTAATTTGCATTTCCACGTTATACTGTTTAACACTTATTTCAAATAGCTGGACTTCAGAGTAAGACAACTTTTGGTCAGATTAGATTTGACAGGAAATCAGTCCCCAGAAAAGGACTTGCAAGGATTTTATGACCATCTGACCTTTTTCTTTAGTGCCACTGTGAGAAAAAATCCCCGACCATGAACCACAATTTAAAAGTTGTCTTTTCATTTAAAGTTAATAATGATAGTACTACAATGCCTGGACTTCCATGACCTTTGCAGATGATATTTAAGAGCGGTTGAGGTTGAAACTCTGTGGTTTTGGAGAACCCCTGACCTTTGCTCTGGTGGGATCCTCCAGCCCAAAGCTTTTACACTTGTGCACATGCTATATCAAAATGTTATAAACCAATAACATTACATTTATGCCCAAAAAAGTATGGATATTGTGGACTTCAGCCTCAAAGTACTCAACCTTAAATATAAAATGTGATATCTGCCAGATTGTCATTTAATTAGCTAATCACAAAACTAATTATGTATACATGCCATCATGCCTTTCTGCATTCAGGCACACCAGCATTTTGAGCTAAATGCTAACCTGTTGGTTCAATCCCTCCACGAGTAGCTGGTGTTTATTTTTCATATTTATAATCCTTAACCCTACACTATTTATACATTTCCAGAGACACAGTCAAGAGTTAAAAGATTTATTTTCCATATTACAACAGACAAGCAAAAAGATTTTCAGGGAGGACTGGAAACAAATTTCAGCTTTACAAATGTAATAGAAAAATGTGAAAAATTGAGAATATCAAAGTGATTTCATAGTAAAAAAAAAAGAAAAGCCAAACACCAAGGCACTGAAAAACAAGAAGTATGTATAAAAAAACGTTTTGCTCTGTAGATAAGATTGTTGTCTGTATATCTCAAGAAAACGTACAGTACTTTTGAATATGTGTGACATGAGGTAAGCATCTGTGAGCATCCAGCACTTTCTGTGTCTGCAGTGCAACATCTTTAATAGGCCTCAGGAAATGTTCACGAGATGCGGCACATTAGGTCACAATGCTGGTTGAAAGACCCAAATGGAGCATATCATTGAATGTTACAGAAGATAGGAGTTTTGCCCGAGATCATGTGATTTGTCATGGTTAATGCAAACATGACTTTGTACACGACTCTATTGTGGCACTTTTGAAAACCACTGAAATGTTGAGCTGTGCCTTAAAGGGGAACAATCATGGTAATGTTAGCCCAAATATGATTGGATGTGTATTTTTTCTTTATGTTATCTAATAACTGTTTGCAAAAATCTTCTGTTTACCCGATGTGAATATAAAACTTTCCAGCCGATCATAGCAGATAAGCACCGGTTAATACTCACAAATACATATGAAGACTGATTCTCTAGCATACAAAGACCAGGATGAGGTGGATGGCGAGTGGGAAAATAAAGATAAACAATCCGAGTGGAACAAAAAATAAAACCGAAGGAAATTTAGCAAAACGTAAAATAACATTTCAGTCCATATATCTTTAAGGGCAGAAAAAAAACGAAGCAGTCACATTTCTTGTCTGTACCGAATAAAAAATAAATTACATAAAATGCATTCCCTGTTTAAGTCCTGACAACATTTTCACCTCCCCATTTTGTGCATCATGCTCCGCTCACTTCCTCAATGGCATTAGGATTACGGGTGAGAAAGCGCTTACTGTCTTACTCCACATCCTTAGAAATGAAAGGGGGCAGAAACAAAGAGATGCCCTTCGTGTCTAAATACAAGCTGTTCCTGTTCGACTTGTTCACTGCCATAACTTCTTTCTGTACGCTTTCAGACGTTCTTTCGTGTTCCCGTCCGCATTCCTCTCGGGCGATTCTTTCCACTCTTCTCTTCACATATCCCTCACAATTTGCGAATCACTAGAACAGTGGTGAGAACACCAGCCAAGAAAACTCCCAATGTCTGCCATGTGGGTGTGCCAAAGTGGGACCGAATACCCTCCTAAAAATCATGAAAATTAGACACAAATATTATCACATGTTCAAACAATCAGGAGATCAATTACAAAAAGACAACAAAATGATGCATGTTTATTCTTTTGGGTGGCATGTGTTAGCTAGCTTCTTACCCAGCCACCTTGCTCCCTGATCCAGTTGATCACATTTTCCTGAAGGTAGTCCATAGTCCAGCTGATTATTGTTCTGATGATGTCAGGAAGTTTGGTCACCAGAGCCTGAGAACAGTGGGAATGTTAAACACTTTAATATTAAAGTTGTTGTTAATCTATTAAATAGATGTCTAACTTTTGTTTTTAGGAAGTGAGGTACAAAAGAGCTGCTTATCTCACTTTGATGACGAGTCGACAGGCAAAGTAGAACAGTGCAACCACCCTGCCCCAGTTGAATTTTCCATCTGCAAAGATCTCAATGGCCACTTTCATAAAAATATCTTTTGAGGGACTGAGCTGGGAGTCATCTATCATCCTGTGGAGAACAACATTTAGCAATTATGAACAGGCTTATTATATAATTATTACTGATAAACAACTTGTTTATATTTCTAAGCATCACAGCTACACCAAAAGGTGCCCAGCCCGCTCTGAAAATAATACATTGAGAGTGAAAGAACATTTTTAATTACAACTGCGGTCACAGAAGTGCACGCAGTGATGAGCGGGCCCTCGCGTCCGTGCGCCTGTCGGGGAGGGCAGCCGGTCGTCCCCGTGTCAAGCAGACGCGCGCGAGTCCTCCGAAATGAGCCGTTTGTCATTTCTATAATTTTCGCGTCCCAGACTCCCAGGTCCTCCTGCAGCGACCCGGAAACGGATGTCGGCGCGCCGTCTCGAAGGAAAACTAATTTCTCTAAAGGGTCGTCGAGGATCGATTATCAAGGAGGCTGTCTGGAGGAGCCGTAACCAAGGATACACTGATTTAGAGGAGAGAGGAGTCTCTCTGGAGGAGCTATAACCGAGGGTACAAAGATGTAGAGGATAGAGGAGAGAGGAGAGAGGAGAGAGAAGAGAGGAGTCTCTCTGGAGGAGCTATAACCGAGGGTACACTGAAGTATTCTCCTGAGACGATTTCAGCCAACAGTGATGTTTAAAAGAGGCGTGACGCATGGCTGGACTTATTTCAACGAAGCACAGCTCTGCAAACTGTTCCAGTTGTGATTAGAAGTTATTTAAGATGATCAAATGTGCATCAGACTTTCCGCCCTTTACCGTTTACTCACTAATCCCGTCTCCCCTGGATGTTAGGCCAGCGTTTCCCCTACCATTTTCTTGGCGGGGCGCTGCGCCCTGCCAACGGAGCCCCGCGCCCTGCCTGAAATTCAAGGTGTTATTTATTTTTATTTAAAAATAAATAAATAATTATTTAAAAAAAAAAAAAATATATATATATATATATATATATATATATATATATATAGCACCAAATTGTAACTGAAGTAATCTATCTACGTTCACTTTTCACATTGAACATGAGCTCTTTTATTAAATAAACTAAACGCCTATGTTATTTATCCAATGTGCATGTTTCAGTGTCCACAGCCTTGCGTATTCACATTCTCCCTCCGCTCTGTTTATCAACAGACGCGAATGCACACACTCACAATCAGAGACAAGAGCAGAGGAAAGGAGGAGAACAACAGCTCTGCTGTCTGCCCATTTGTGTGTCCCCCATCCCAGTTTCAAATTCGTTTATTATTCTTTTTTAACCGCAAGCCGTTATCGTCACGGGAGAAGGACACACACAGCCTGCCCAGGTGGACGCGCGCGAACGCGACAACGAACGTAGCGTGCGCATTCTAAAAATAGCTCACAGATGGAGAGCAGGTAGTGACTCAACAAATTGCCATATAAAATGTATCCTCAGCAATGTATGACAAGCAGACTGCTTGTTTAATGTTAGACTCACACCAATAGCTCAATATGATCATAACACGATTGCTTTCATATCAGAGATCAGATGAGGTGGAGCTGCCTTCAGCAATAGAGGATGAGGCAGAGAGAAGCAGCAGCAGCACAGGGTTGCAGCAGGTATGTTATAGCTGTAGTCAGGTGATTTAAATGTATCAATGAAAGGAAGAACTGTAGGCTACATGATAAGAAGGGAATACAGTTTGAATTAAAGTAATACAGTACAGTGTAACACTGTACTGTATTACTTTTTAATGTACAAATACTTTGTTACTGTACGATATCAATAACAATAATCCACAGTTCCTCTCTCTGCTCCAGAGGATAAAAAAAAATTCCGGGTGCCCCAAAAAAAAATTCCGGGGTACCCGATCAGCACCCTGCCAAGGCAGTAAACCTAGGGGAAACACTGTAGGCTATTAATTTTTTTTATCCAACTGCTTTCATTGTGACGCGATGTTTACAGTGAGAACAGCTGCTGAGGTCAGCGCAGAAAGCACAACAGTGTGTATAATATATATCGCTCAATAATATATGTAACAGGCCTACATTACACACTTTATTTGTATACTTTAGGAGATATCTAAGTAGAGATTTTTCATGAAACCATATAGTGCTTCACATAATAAAATATACAAGGGCTGTAGCCTGATATTTATGATATGCTTTAGGAGCCGTTTGTGTTTGTTGTACAATGTGTAGGTGTGTTTTGTAGAGTGTATGTGTGTGTTGTAAATTTAAGTTAATATGTCATTGTTTTTAACATTATGCTAATTAAAAAAAGGGGGGCTTAGGGGTTCAAGGAGATAATATGTAGAGCAGGTCCACCCGAATAAGTGTGCACAATTTCAGGTCATTCAGAGTTACGGTGCAACTTTGTACATCTTTCCAAAAATGGAAATGGCCATAGGTGGCGCTAGAGAGCATGTTGGACAATTTGAACAAATTGACTCCAGAATGTTGAATTTTTCACCGATCCTTGAATCCGTGCAAAATTATACAACTTTTGAAGCGCCCTAAAGCCCTCAAAAACAGGAAACGTCAGCAGTATAATAATAAGAATTCCTAGGATAACAATAGGTTCCTCACACATCGTGCTAGGACGCCGTTGGGTCCTAGCGCTCCGTGCTCGGGTCCTAGCGCTCCGTGCTCGGGCCCTAATAAACTCTGTCAAAGCAAATACGAACACAGTCCATCTCCTTAGACCAGGGGTGTCAAATTCAAGGCCCGTGGGCCAAATCCGGCCATCGAATTCATTTTATGTGGCCCGCAAGAGCTATGAAAGAATAAAATATGTTTATTATACGGTTACATGCCGCTTTACAGGAGCACATTGTCCATAAACTACATGTCCCACAATGCAATAGTTTTGTGACATGCACACTGAAGAGACTTGCAATTATTTGCCCCTGACTTCTGCTTTCAGACGTAGTTAATTATGAAGTTATTACCCTATCCGATAATAATCCAATGCAGAGGAAATAATGTAAAATAAAACATTATTTTATATATATTAAAAATATGTATATTTTTATATAGTCTGAAAGTTACAGCCGGCCCTTTGAATGCTACTCTATAGTTGCATCAAAGGCTGCTAATGTGGCCCACGATGAAATTGAGTTTGACACCCCTGCCTTAAAAATTAAGACATCAGAGATACTTTTAAGACACATACTGTGCCTTCAACACATCAAACATAAAGCACCGTGCTACGCTGTTTGTATGCATTTAATCCACACTGAGCAAACAAGTGCTGAAGTCAAGTGCATTCGACAGAAAACTAATCAAGAGACTCTGCAGACTTTTTTTTAGGGAAAGCTAATATTGTGTAATGGACAATATAGCAAAGAGTGTATTTTATTTTTGGACCTCCGCCACTTTCTATTCCTCCTCTGAAATGTAGTGGAAGCAAGAGGCAAGATACAACATCTCAACTGGGCACAGACAGACCTCTGTGCATGTGTTAGTGACAAAGTACTTTTGATGGTGTTTACTCCAAATCCGACAGATCATTATTCATTTTAGTAAACAAACGCTTTTCTGATGATTTCTGTTCATCACTTCCAAATAGCACAACAAGATAGCTCACCTTTGAAGCTCTACATTTCCATCCAGCTCATCGCCAATCTGCTGCAGGCACTGGGCAAGCTTCTTGTGTTTAGGGTCGAGCTCTCCTCCACCCAGCTGTGCCCTGGTCACTGCAGTGTTTCCATTTCCATGCCGCTGAACTCGCTCGTAGATGAAACTACACAGGGAGAGACAGAGCGGATAGAAATAAAGTATGAAATTATAATGTGCCTTGTTTAATAATGAGACGCCCAACTGTAAAGTATATACTTACTCTTGTAACAAAACAGTTCCTACTTCCACTATCTGGTCTGCAGTATTGCCTGAAAAGACAAAGGTCAATGTTAAATCATCCAAATGCTGATAGTGTTTTACAACCAGTTTTCTCATATATTATGAAGAAATTCTAGAAATTGAAGAACATTTGCTAGTAAAACAGTACTTTTGTAATCAATTTAACCTGAATCTGATGCCACCCTTTACTATGAGTTTATTTAGATTAGCAAAACTTGAAAACATATTTTTTGTTAATCATTTGTTAGTAATTTATACACCTGTGCCTTTTATTAAGCTTGTGAGCTCGGTATACAAAGCCAGCAATACATGTCCACAGTTTTTTAGTTGTTAGCTAAGTTGATTAGGCTAACGTTAAGTCAATAAGTTAGTCAATGTTATGGCTAAGAAATACTGGAGGTCTACTAAGTCTACGAACCGATGAAACCAATAAACTTGACTTTGTCGGTGTCTTCTGAAAGCTTTGTTTCGGTTTTGTTTAAACATATTTGCTAACTCACTCTAGAACAGCTATCAGCTAACCAAGCTAACGGTATCTATACAACGCATAGTAGGTAGCATAAGCTAACGCACTGCTAACGTTTAGGTTAGCTGACTTGCTAACCTCAGTTCAGCTAATGTTTCTGATAACAAGCAAACAAACCACAAGAACAAATTAATAGATAGTTGTTCAAATGTGAGATTATCTTTGTCTACCAAGGTGTTGGTGACGCTGTCAGAGTAGGTTTCTATACAAAATATCGCTGTTTCCAGCTGCTACCTTTATCGCCTCCTCCCCGGTGCGATGCCATCTTGTTGTGTGTTTACTTCAACCGCTGGCGCTTACGTACAATCATGTGACGCATTGTTATGTTGTCAGGGAATTTTAGAGATGGAAATATAGAACATAAGAAATAGATATTTAATATTCAATTCATTCCCAGGTTAAATGAAAAAATGTCAAAGGAGATCGATCCAACTAAATAATTATTAATATTACATGTTATTGTGAACTAATGTTTTTTATTAAGGTGTAACGTTTGGTATAAATATATGTTTCCATTGTGAATCAGTGCAGTCTTTATGTGGTGATATGCAGAGCTGGGAATCTTACCAGTCCAGGCAGATGAAGTTGTCACTCTTGACAGTGAAGACAGGTTAAGTGTTTGTGTTCTTTGATTACTTAACTATCTATTTGACTCGGTTTCTTAAATAGCAAAACGTCTGAGAAGACATCTCGATGAATGAAAGAATACTTCAAAATAAATGAATAACGTTTAAAGGAAAAATGTAAAACGTAGCCTAAATCTCTCTCATACAGTGTCATTTTTTTGTTTGTACACATGATATTACCATTTAAATGGTAGGTCTAATTTTTGGAAATTAAGTTCTTCAATATGTCCATACGCAATATATAATTATCTATGGATTTTAGTGTGATTTTTAAAGTATGATCAATACGAAAAAAAATGTTAGCCTCGCCTTTTCAATCGTCACTTCCTGTGTGTCGCGGTCTTTAGTCCGTCGCGCGCATCTTTAGGCCTCTTTACGACTCGGCAGGCAAAGATGGCGGATGCACAAGTACGTTTAGGAAAACGGCGTGGTGACTTTAAAACGATATTTTTACGTCTTACTAAACACATTTACCGGTTTACATTAAGTATGTGCGTTTACAAGTCATTTAAACACGTTTTGAGCCGTTTTAAACCACAATTAGACTTTAAGAAATGCCATTTGTTGTTGCTGTTCTTCATACCCTCGTGCAACGTTGGACTAGCCGCGATGCTACTCGGTTAGCTTAGCCTGCTACAACTTAACATTCTTTATGAACGACCGATTGCTTTGTATATAGTGCAAACGGCAATATGGAACCGTTTTTACTCAACGTTAATAATATGTATTAAATGTTAAGGGACTTTTATCCCTTAGGAGGAAGTACATGTTGAACTTGTGTCGGCTATTTAGCAAGGCCGGGTGGTGGCGTTTGAATGTATTGTCTCAATGCTTCCCTGTTCCTGCTTATCCCAGTTTTAAGTTGTTGTTCTCCTTGTTCCACAGACCGAGAGGGCTTATCAGAAACAGCCCACTATCTTCCAGAACAAGAAGCGTGTTCTGGTCGCTGAGGGTGCCAAGGAAGTCAAGGAGAAGCTCCCCCGCTACCACAAAAGTGTGGGTTTGGGCTTCAAAACACCAAGAGAGGTAACTTGAATTGTCCCAAAAAATATAAAATCTAGTTTTAAGCTTAACTTTTTAGGTAGCTGCAAATGATGTTTTTCTCACGATGGTCTTCCTAGCCCTTTAGGGTCCTGACGATAATGCCTTATGGCAATGCTGATGCAGTCTCAAGATAAAATGATTTAATTAAGCCAAGTAATATGTATAGTGATAAATGGTATTGACTGTTCCATTTTTTTCCCCCCATCAGGCTATCGATGGCACTTACATTGACAAGAAATGCCCCTTCACTGGAAATGTGTCCATCCGTGGCCGCATCCTCTCTGGTAAATGTAACATTTGACACTCTACTTGCAAAAGTCAATTGGCAATGGCTTTGGGTGCTGCAACATATCACTTGCTGTCAATTAAACACAACAGCCCAATACAATATACAACTGAACATACAGAGTCCTAGAAAATGTATTTTACAGTGTCATACACTCAATCTGGAGATGTGATGTACAACGAAGAACACATTGTACATTTAATGCTAGCAAATGTAGTTTAAATTCAGTGATACACAGGTTACAATGTCCAGCCTGATACTGTGTGTATTACACTGACTGCAAATCAACATGCCCTTGTACAGGTGAAGCAACCCAAGCAAGAACCAGTCTATACAGGGTAACTTGCCACAAACTGTATATTGAATTTTCCGGTCGCTACTACAAATGATGTTTTCTCACGATGGTCTTCCAAGCCTTCTAGGCGCTGACGATAATGCCTTATGGCAACACTGATGTAGTAGAGTGACAATCCTATTAAATGGGCATTGATTGGATTCTTCATTGCATTATGTATAAAATTCAATCCTAACCATATTTCCTTTTGTGCTCAAACAGGTGTGGTGACCAAAATGAAGATGCAGAGGACCATCGTTATCAGACGTGACTACCTGCATTACATCCGCAAGTACAACCGTTTTGAGAAGAGGCACAAGAACATCTCTGTCCATCTGTCACCTTGCTTCAGGTACAACACTGCCCATAATATGCTTATAATTAACAGTTTCTACAGTTATAGAAAACATGGAGCACCCAGAAATGTAAATAATTGTGACAAACCCATTTTCAAATGTCTGAAATAGTGCCGTAATTGTTTCCTTATTGGGCTCAAGTTATCAATGTTTTCTACCCACAATATACTTATCCTATTCAACATCTGTTAAATGGTCAGTCCCAGTAACAGCCAAAAGTAGAACATGAACTGCTGCAAATGATGATTTTTCTCACGATGGTCTTCCTAGCTCAAGAAGCTGTGACGATAATGCCTTATGGCAAACACTGATGCAGTCTGATTTTAATTGGAACATCCTATTTAAAGATGTATACATCTTTATTGACTTGTTCATGGAAAAAGGTTACCCAACCACCTATTAATATCTTTATGTTGGTGCTTCTCTACAGAGACGTCTCAGTTGGAGACAACGTCACCGTTGGAGAGTGCCGACCACTCAGCAAGACCGTGAGGTTCAACGTCCTCAAAGTGATGAAGGCTGCAGGCGCCAAGAAGCAGTTCCAGAAGTTTTAGGTGTGACTGTGAACAGGATGGCAGCTGGTGCTTGCTGCCTGTTTCACTGTCAAATAAAAAAAATCTTGTTTAAATTGCCTTTTTGATTAGTCATCATTTTCTTCGGGTTTCAAACTAAAGGTTATATGCTACAATCATATGTTCACATTTACTGTTTTTTTCCCTAATTAGTTTTCTGGTTTGACTTAAACTAATTTTGTGGTACACTTATGAGTTGGTGTGTGATGAGGGTAATATTGAATAATTCAAAAATAATTGTTAAATGGGAGGGAAGGTTTGAAGGCTTGGATAATTAGAAGTTGAATTGATAAACTGGGAATATAATTTAAGGTGAAATATAATTTTGGACACTAAATCACAATTAAGAATATCAAAGTCTTCACATTGAACCTTTTATGAAGAAAAGAAACTAAGAATCAACTTTTTCCCCACTTGTAGCGGTGAAATACCTAATTTACCTAACATTTGGTAAACTTTGTTAAACCCTTTTCATGGATTATCAAACTCCATAAGAAGCTACCAAACATGAATCGGCAGCAATAATTTACTAAAGTTATTTCTTTAACTGTCCCGGTCGGGGTGGCAGTGCCCCCCTGAAAATGGGAGAAGAAAAAAAACTTAATGATTTCTTGGCTAAAATAAGAATAAACAAGTTTAAATCATATGTTGTTGGTTGCGATCATAGTCTAAAGATTTTGGGATTATTGAAAATTAAATGGCTCTCTTTCATATGAGTGTTGAGAGCTGTATACATAAATTCATTTTGTGCTCATAGTGCACCAGATTGATGCATGTAACTTCAACATACCCCCGGACCCACCTAGAAGAGGTAAGGTCCACCCCCAAATAAAGCAGGTTAAAATAATTAAATTGCATACATGTTATTTTTGTAAACACTGAAAACGGGTTCCACAGACCCAAACAGCACACAAAGGTTAAAGGTCAGCATATAATGTTAAAATGTGCTAAATATATACACTGCAAAAAACAAAAGAAAGAGGAGTAAAAGTAGCTCACGACTTGTTTTATTTTTTGAAAGTAGCTCTCATCCTAAAAAATGTTGGAGACCCCTGCATTAGAGCGTACAAACTGTAACTATAAGTATCTGAAATAAATGTGTACTGAAACAAATACCAATAACTGTATTGCATTGTTTTCTTATTCGCAATTACTTCATACTGTCTTTGTCTTTTTCGTCCTGCATTTATTGTGCCCCCCTCAGAAAATAACTGGTCCCAGCCTGGCCCCCCCCAGTCAAATTGGTCATTGGTCTAGAACCGCCACTGGTCCCAGTATCTTTTGTCTTTGATAACCCTCCAACAAAACCTTTTCACAGAATAAAGCAGTATCGAAGTTTCAAAACCAATATGAAATGCAGAATTTGCAAGGAACTGAAATGTTCCCACTCACCTTAAACCCTGATAAAATTCAGTTTTTAAGGAAATCTGACAACTGGGATGTTAAGATAAAGTAAGATCATTGCAGCCTAACACTAAAGTGAATGCATAATTAAATCATTAGTTTTACCATGTGACATAATTTGCTAAATTGGGAGTAAAGCTAACAAAAGTAAACAAGATGCAAGTTCATAACGTGTTACAACGTTCTTATTAAAGGGGAGGTAGACCAGGGACAGTTGTAACACGGGACTGTTGTAACGCCTTCAATATCTCCAATCAAAAACAAGAGTTGAGTGATGGAATGACATGATACACACTCATGTACAGTAGGTGGCGGTATGCAACTAAAAGCTGTTTGCGATCCGGCATTAAAATAGAGAAGAAGAAGAAGAAGAAGCTAGAGAGATGACACTCACTCTGCACGTGCTCAGTTAGATCGAAAAATCGCTGTGAAAAGAAGGAGCCACGTTTAAATCTCTCGGGAAAGATATCAGCAAAAGTGTGCCTCTATGCTACTCGGTTAGCTTAGCCTGCTACAATTTAACATTGTTTATGAACGACGGATTGCTTTGTTTAAAGTGCAAACGGCCATATTGAAGCGTTTTTACTCATTACGTTAATAATATGTATTTCAGGTTACGGGACTTTTATCCCTTAGAAGGAAGCAAATCTTGAACTTGTGTGGGCTACTTAGCAAGGCCGGGTGGTGGCGTCTGAATGTATTGTCTCAATGCTTCCCTGTTCCTGCTTATCCCAGTTTTTAACTTGTTTTTCTCCTTGTTCCAGAGACCGAGAGGGCTTATCAGAAACAGCTCACTATCTTCCAGAACAAGAAGCGTGTTCTGGTCGCTGAGGGTGGCAAGGAGGCCAAGGAGAAGCTCCCCCGCTACCACAAAAGTCTGGGGCTGGGCTTCAAAACACCGAGAGGTAACTTGAATTGTCCGGAAAAATATGAAAACTAGTTTTAAACTTAACTTCTCGTAGCTGCAAATGATGTTTTTCTCACGATGGTCTTCCTAGCCCTTTAGGGTTCTGACGATAATGCCTTATGGCAATGCTGATGCAGTCTCAAGATAAAATGATTTAATTGAGCCAAGGAAAATGTAAGTGATAAATGGTATTGACTATTCAATTTTTTCCCCATCAGGCTATCGACGGCACTTACATTGACAAGAAATGCCCCTTCACTGGAAAAGTGTCCATCCGTGGCCGCATCCTCTCTGGTAAATGTAACATTTGACACTCTACTTGCACAAGTCAATTGGCAATGGCTTTGGGTGCTGCAACACATCACTTGCTGTCAATTAAACACAACAGCCCAATACAATATACAACTGAACATACAGAGTCCTAGAAAATGTATTTGTGTCATGCACTCAATCTGGAGATGTGATGTACAACCAGGAACACATTGCACATTTAATGATAGCGAATGTAGTTTAAATCCAGTGATACACAAGTTACAATGTCCAGCCTGATACTGTGTGTATTACACTGACTGCAAATCAACGTGCCCTTGTACAGGTGAAGCAACCCAAGCAAGAACCGGTCTATACAGGGTAACTTGCCACAAACCGTATATTGAATTTTCATGTCACTACTACAAATGATGTTTTCTCACGATGGTCTTCCAAGCCTTCTAGGCACTGACGATAATGCCTTATGGCAACACTGATGTAGTAGAGTGACAATCCTATTAAATGGGCATTGATTGGATTCTTCATTGCATTATACTTAAAATTCAATCCTAACCATATTTCCTTTTCTGCTCAAACAGGTGTGGTGACCAAAATGAAGATGCAGAGGACCATCGTTATCAGACGTGACTACCTGCATTACATCCGCAAGTACAACCGTTTTGAGAAGAGGCACAAGAACATCTCTGTCCATCTGTCACCTTGCTTCAGGTACAACACAGCCCATATTATGCTTATAATTAACAGTTTCTACAGTTATAGAAAACATGGAGCACCCAGAAATTAATACAATTTTAATTGAAAAAAAAGATATATACTTGTCCTATTCAACATCTGTTAAATGTTCAGTCCCAGTAACAGCCAAAAGTAGAACATGAACTGCTGCAAATGATGATTTTTCTCACGATGGTCTTCCTAGCTCAAGAAGCTGTGACGATAATGCCTTATGGCAAACACTGATGCAGTCTGACTTAAATTGGAACATCCTATTTAAAAATGTATACATCTTTATTGACTTGTTCATGGAAAAAGGTAACCCAACCACCTGTTAATATCTTTATGTTGGTGCTTCTCTACAGACACGTCTCAGTTGGAGACAACGTCACCGTTGGAGAGTGCCGACCACTCAGCAAGACCGTGAGGTTCAACGTCCTCAAAGTGATGAAGGCTGCAGGTGCCAAGAAGCAGTTCCAGAAGTTTTAGGTGTGACTGTGAACAGGTGTAAAACTAGTTTTAAACTTAACTTCTCGTAGCTGCAAATGATGTTTTTCTCACGATGGTCTTCCTAGCCCTTTAGGGTTCTGACGATAATGCCTTATGGCAATGCTGATGCAGTCTCAAGATAAAATGATTTAATTGAGCCAAGGAATAGTAATAAATGGTATTGACTGTTCCTTTTTTTTCCATCAGGCTATCGATGGCACTTACATTGACAAGAAATGCCCCTTCACTGGAAATGTGTCCATCCGTGGCCGCATCCTCTCTGGTAAATGTAACATTTGACACTCTACTTGCAACAGGGCAATGGCTTTGGGTGCTGCAAAATATCACTTGCTGTCAATTAAACACAACAGCCCAATACAATATACAACTGAAAATACAGAGTCCTAGAAAATGTATTTTACAGTGTCATACACTCAATCTGGAGATGTGATGTACAGCCAAGAACACATTGCACATTTAATGCTAGCAAATGTAGTTTAAATCCAGTGATACACAGGTTACAATGTCCAGCCTGATACTGTGTGTATTAGGGCTGTACCCGAATATTCGTTCGTTGGAGCACTATTCAGGTTTCAATTTCTTTATTTGGATATTCGTTTTGTTTGTTTTTTCCCCGTTTTTTTTTTCAAATAGAATTGGTTGAAATCTCCCATATCAATGTAAGAGCTTGTGCCTCTTCGGGGGGTGCTAACACTTAACCATAAACGTTATCCTTTACATTCTCTGTCTTTATATGTAAATATGACTTTTCTCCGTCACGTTGTTTCCAAAGCAGCAACAACAACTTCCTGTCAACAGTGCTACCTCCTTCAAAAATAAAAGCATGTCCATAAATAGGAAGCCAAGCCAAATGACACTTAAAAGACATATAAAACTGCAACGAAAGTAACAAACACAATGCGATATCCTTTTCAATTTCAAAGAACACAAATTGGGTTACATTAACAAATAACTATAAAACAACAATACTGTAGAACAGGGGTGCACAACCTGTTTTGAACCGAGAGCTACTTTTAAAGTTGCCAGTCTGCTGAGATCTACCAGTCCAAATAGAGGCGTAGCCATTACTGACAGCCTACTACCAGGTAAATACACACTTCTACTTGTATAAAACTGACCTTTGTACGATTAATACTTCATAAAATACTGCAGATCCTTTATCTTACCTCTTTCTAATCTACACAGTCAAGTATTTAACTGAAGTTACACAACAGTGTTGTTGATACAGAGTTGGAGTTTATTCACACGTCACATACTACAGTGGGTAATGTTTTCAAGAAACTTTGAACAGTGCTGCCACATATGACACAGGGAAAAAAGAAAAGACTCTGAACCCTTTCTTTGCCATTATATAAAAATAGTGTTGCTACAAAAGTATAAATTAAGCTTACTAATAAGACAGCTCAGATCTGAAGCTACACAGGAATCTGCAGCCAAAGTGCAATAAAAATGACAAAATTAATGAATCAAACCCATTTTTTGTTGCATTTTAGTAGAGTATAAAAATAAATGCCTTTTTTTAAAAATAGGATGCAAGCAACACTAGTTTCTTAACCTGAATTGATAATAGACTATAATCAATTTAAGTTTGCATTCTTATACCATTTTGTACAATAATTATAATGAATAAGTTCAAACAAACTAAAACTTACAGCTGATTAATAACGATATCTAACTTGAGTTTTTATCAAAAACCTGTTGAAATGCTACTGTTGTTTTTACTGTCCCCCAAAAGTGCGTCGCAGCCTCCAGGAATGCTTCTTTCACAACTTCGCCGTCTTTGAAAGACTTCATGTGTTTCACAAGAACGTGACTGACACGATAAGATGCTATGGTAGCAGCCTTGCTCTTGTTGTTGGGCCTGGTGAAAATGGACTGCTGTGCATTTAGCTGTCCTTTCAGGCCCCTCCCCTTTTGGGAGCGTAGGGCAGAATTAGGAGTGAATTCCGTCTCGTAGCGTTTGTGCACTGTTTTGAAATGCCGCTCCTAAATTACCCTTCTTCGATAAAGCCACGCTCGCATTGCAGATGAGACAGATGGACTTTGAATTGGAATAGATACAAAAATAAGCATCCTCCCACTCGTAGTGAAAATGATATATTTTGGGCTTTTTTGCTTCTGCCATAATTGCGGTCTTGTGTGTGAGCGGACATATCCGGAGCCCAAAAAATGGTATTCGGGACAGCCCTAGTGTGTATTACATTGACTGGAAATCAACATGCCCTTGTACAGGTGAAGCAACCCAATCAAGAACCAGTCTATACAGGGCAACTTGCCAAGAACCGTATATTGAATTTTCCTGTCGCTACTACAAATGATGTTTTCTCACGATGGTCTTCCAAGCCTTCTAGGCACTGACGATAATGCCTTATGGCAACACTGATGTAGTAGAGTGACAATCCTATTAAATGGGCATTGATTGGATTCTTCATTGCATTATGTATAAAATTAAATCCTAACCATATTTCCTTTTGTGCTCAAACAGGTGTGGTGACCAAAATGAAGATGCAGAGGACCATCGTTATCAGACGTGACTACCTGCATTACATCCGCAAGTACAACCGTTTTGAGAAGAGGCACAAGAACATCTCTGTCCATCTGTCACCTTGCTTCAGGTACAACACTGCCCATAATATGCTTATAATTAACAGTTTCTACAGTTAAAACATGGAGCACCCAGAAATAAAAAAAACATTTTCTAATGTCTGAAATAGTGCCGTAATTGTTTCCTTATTAGGCTCAAATTATAAATGTTTTCTACCCACAATATACTTGTCCTATTCAACATCTGTTAAATGTTCAGTCCCAGTAACAGCCAAAAGTAGAACATGAACTGCTGCAAATGATGATTTTTCTCACGATGGTCTTCCTAGCTTAAGAAGCTGTGACGATAATGCCTTATGGCAAACACTGATGCAGTCTGATTTTAATTGGAACATCTAAAAAATGTATACATCTTTATTGACTTGTTCATGGAAAAAGGTTACCCAACCACCTGTTAATATCTTTATGTTGGTGCTTCTCTACAGAGTTGTAGACAACGTCGTTGGAGAGTGCCAACCACTCAGCAAGACCGTGAGGTTCAACGTCCTCAAAGTGATGAAGGCTACAGGCGCCAAGAAGCAGTTCCAGAAGTTTTAGGTGTGACTGTGAACAGGACGGCTGCTGTTGTTACCTGTTTCACTGTCAAATAAAAAAAATTGCCTTTTCGATTTGTCTAATAATTTTCTTTGGGTTTTAATCTACTAAACTAAGGTTACGTGCCACAATCATATGTTCACATTTACTGTTTTTTCCCCCTCATTAGTTTTCTGGTTTGAATGAATAAACTTGTGTTGTGGTACACTTATAAGTTGGTCTGTGATGAGGGGTAATATTGAAAAATCCCAAAATAATTGTTTAAAAATGGGAGGGAATTTGGAAGGTTTGAAGGCTTGGATAATTAGAAGTTGAATTGATAAACTGGGAATATAATTTAAGGTGAAATATAATTGTGGACACTAAATCAGAATTAAGGATATTAAAATCTTTACATTGATCTTATGGAAAACTACAAATCTACTTTTTCCACTTTGTAGTGGTGCAATATTTCCTAACATTTGGTGAACTCTGTTAAATAATTTGAATGGATTATTAAACTGTATTAGGCTACCAAATTTAATTCTGCAGCAATGATTTACTAAAGTTATTTCTTGAGCTATGTCCCAGTATCTTTAGTCTTTGATAACCCTCCAAAACCGTTACACAGAATGAAGTATCAAAGTTCCAAAACCAATATGAAATGCAGAATTAGCAAGGAACTGAAATGTTCCCATTCATCTTACACCCTTATAAACTTCAGTTTTTAAGTGAACTCTTAAGGAAATCTGACAACTGGGATGTTAAGATAAAGTAAGATCATTGCAGAATAACACTAAAGTGATTGCATAATGAAATCATTAGTTTCACAATGTGACGTCATTTGCTAAATTGGGAGCAAAGCTAACAAAAGTAAACAGGATGCAATTTCATAAAGTGTTACAACCTTACAACGTTCTTATTATACAACAATGAGAATCTATGTTAGTAGCGTACTCCGGACCCACAGACCCCCTAGTGTTTCATTATGTCACCACACGTTTTCCCCTGAATGAAATATATCCAGCAGATGGCGACATATAACTACTTTATGTTAAGCAACCATAACTCGAATCCGATACATACTGTAGTAGGGCTACGTGATACATCAGTAGAGGTCCGAATAATAATCACAATCATTTATGCAAGATTTTTGTTAGTTACTTGGAAATTTAAGTTGCTAAAGGTTGAGCTAATTTTAACTGCTGAGTAGTTATATATATTATAAAAGGCCTACATAATTCATTATTTGGTTATATGTTGTATTGATGATTTGAATCTGCAAAGTAGATAGTCTCTGAAGCTTTACAAATAAATAAAGACGAATTAAAAGTACAATGTATCCTCTGAGATGTAGAGGAATAGAGATTAGCAGGAAATAGACGTAGTTCAAGTTAGTCAAGTATGTCAAAAAAGTGCAGTACTTAAATACATACTTTGTTACATTCAATCACTTAGTTACAGCACCTTTAAATACATTTAAATTGACACTAGGCATTTTCAGACAGTTAAGTGAACAATACGAGGGATTACTACCAGAACAAGACAAGATCAATGACCTCAGCATCTATGACGCTGTATCTACAAAAATATATGACCTCCTTCCTTTGTACCATTGCAGCCATGATGATGCTCAGTAGTGTCTGATATCCAAATAAACACATGCAAATACATACAGCCTGTCTGCATCAGCTGAGTCATTTGCATGTGTCCTTATTTCAGCCTGAGAAGATGACATCTTTACTGTATGGGAATCAGTAAGCCCCCCCCCCCTCCTCTCATCCATCCCTATGATCCATCCTCCTTTAATCCATGTCCTTCTGTCTGTTGAGTGCCATGGCAGAGCCATTACCATAATGATGCTGTACATGTTTTCCCCTAATGCTCTAGTGAATGGGGCCCATATGTTGATGATGATGTGAGGAGGAGAAAGTGGTTAATGTGAGCTCAGCCGTGTAAGCAGTCCCATCATTTAAAGATAATGAGGGTAAGCAGACACAACATAAAACCTTGCTTTGCGAAAAACAAGCATTTTCCCTCAATTACAGTTTTCACTTGTGTTTTTGTTGTACTAACAAAGATCCCAGCTCCCCGCCCATGCTACAATATTTACCTAAACAGCAGTCTTCTAACCACAAATTGTCCTCTTTTGTACTGGGGCTTTCCCAGCTCCTTCTCTCCATAGGCGCAGACACTACGGGAGGGTGGGAGGGCCCCAGGATGTTCTCTGAATAACAGGCCCTCTCTACAGCAGACACCCCAGGGAGCAGCACAGCCCAGCAGGCCACCCAGCCCACATGAGCACATACTACTCCCACAGAGTGTTTGTTAGAGGGCAGAGGTCTGATCCCTCAAAAAGTCTGAGCAACTATAATAAACTCAAGCTGACAGAGTTCAACTGTGATCATTTGTGCTGATAGGGAAGCCTGTTAGTAGCTGACTTTATGGAGAAACTAATGCTTCTAGCGAGGCGATGCATTCTGTCCTAGTGAATCAAGGAGAGACCTCTCTCAGTCACATTTAATAATGTTCCTTTGGGACATTTGACAACCCATCATTGATTATTTTCCTGGAGGTCTTTCTCTCCGGCTGCAGAAAGCCTTCCCACAACAAGTTCAACCTTTTGAGATACTCTATGAATCAACCTTCGGAAAGAACATATTGAGGCATATCGATCAAATCGTAGATACAGGGTCCTGTGATTTAATAAGGTTATACTGAAGCACTCTTTAGTCAATCCTCAAATGAAATACAGAGATAAGTCCCAGATCAAATGTACCTTAGAGGGTCTTGAGCATGTTTCTCTTTAGTGATCGTGATGTTATGTTAAATATATGTTTCCTTGTTTCTAAATATTGTCCTTGTTGATGTTGCAAATGGAGCTGCTGTCATTCGAGAACAGACTCCATCGGACAATAAAGTATTATCGTATTGTATCGTATAGTCCCTTGTTCTCACTTGAAGCATACCAATGGCTACAAAAATGTTCATCATGTAATTCATATGTATGTCAAAGCAACCAATGTATGGTTACTGGATTATTTGCCTTCTTTTTGGCAAGGCACATTTTCGTTTAGTTGTATACAAAAGTTACTTATAATGTGCTGTGTGTTTTTTTGATTCTGTATTTGTATCCTAGATTTATCACTGTGTTGTCTTCATATTGTGAAATTTGAAAGCTAGGTTATATACCTTTTAGTCATGCTAGCATGATAAACAATGTCAACATAAGCAGGGGGCATTTTAGCATGCTTTTGCAATTTACCCAGGGTATTATGTGCTTGAGGGAAATGCAGTTTGAAATCTGAAAATCTGTTTAGCCCCATTGAGATATCGATGTCAAAGGTAAAAATAATTAAGGTTCGTAGCTTTCAAAGAATATAACATCAATAGTCTGTAGGTGGGAATTTTCCACATTTGACCTGGAGAAACTTACATTACTGAGAACATAACACCCTTTGAATGGTTTGTAAATGTATTATATTACGAGGATATTCAGCTGGAGATATATGACCCTGAACATAGATAAGTTCCCCATGCTATCATTATTTTACCATTTACCATTATGTCCAGACTCACAGTGCTGCTCGCATTGTCTAGTTTAGTTTCCTTAGGATATTAATTAATTTTACAGCACCTTTGGTCCTACTGTTCTTTATGGCCGGAATGATTTTTGATTGAATTGCCTGTTATTTAAGATTATAATTTAGATTAGTCAGCACGTCCTCCTTCATCACATTGAAAGACGAGCCAATGCTCTTCTCCAGGTGGGGACGTTGGTTTTTAGTGATGGAGAAGCCAGCCTCTCTCCGCCTCTTCATGGCTCTGCTTAATTCTCCCAATTTTCCACCTGGAGTCATCGCCAAAAGGTGAGGGGGAACGGTATAGATTTAGATTTAGTGCTCCATTCGTCACAGTCCAACAACCCCAACAGGCCAGAGAGCTCAGAGATGGCCCTCTGAATATACACAATAAATCTATCCCGTCAAGGAGTAAAATATGGACAAACCATGTTTTTAACAGTCATATGTCATGTTTCATAACTCTGGATGGACGTCTCTCCTCTGTCTGTGGCAGACAAACACTCTTCTGAACTGTCTCCCTTTACATTCCTGCAGTTTGCCAACATGTTTACCCAGTGTCACACAGCGTACTTGCCGTCGTGCTTACTTGTGTATCTAATGGCAGGGATGTTAGCTCAGAGGGTCAGCCTTATGAGGGTAATAGCCACTATCAAAACAGAGGCCTTCTGGTGTCCCAGCAGGAGGTGTGGGCGGCGGGGGGTTGTATAGTCCCTGGACCCTCGTTCTGGGTTGTTTGGAGGCTGTCTGCAGCGAGCAGCAGAGAAACAGCAGCAGCAGACCTGAAGGGCTCAACAGATGGAGACCTGTTATGTGTAGAGAAGCCTGGGCTGGAACAGATAAAGCACTGTCAGCACAACAGGCCTCATCCTAGGCTGGGCTAAATATGGAGGTAGGTTTTGGATAATTTTGAGGTTTAAGTAAACAAGTGTAGAGATAAAAGTAAAATAAATGCAGTAAGAATGTAACTTTAGTAAAAGTATAGCTATTAGCATCAAAACACAAATATAGTAGCAAAACTAGTTCTCATTATGTAGAATGGCCCACTTCCGAATTATATAATATACTACTTTGTTGGATTATATTTATCATGTTCATGTTGTAGCTGATAAATGTAGGGCTTAAGTTTGAGTTCCTTTCTCAGATAATTTCAACATATCACAAAACAAATAAACCATGTTGTTTTCCTGGGTCAATTTTCCCACTTTTCCTTCATCTGTGCTTATTGTAATCTCTGCAAAAATTAGATTTACTATATCTATACATTGTTCAAGGATAGGGGATCATCTTCACTTAAAGCTTGGGCTAGTTTTAAAACTGTATGTATCGCTGGTCAGCTTTAAGTATAATAATACATGATTTATTAATGGTTTTATTATCTTTTGTATTACTAATTGACATTTTCTAAGTGACACAATAAATTAAATGTTGGAAGACGTGGATAACGCTAAAATGTGACTTTTATGCTGTTGTGGCCACAGACTTCTTTCTATCTTTCTAGTTTTATAGACCGCATTTTAATACGAAACCATCAAACTCATCACTGTCCAGCATCTTCACTGCTGGGGATGCACAACAGGAACACTGGGCTGCATGAGGGTCAGTGCAGGGTCACTCTCCACATCTGGACATGTCATCAGCCCTCACGATCTGCACAAAGACAGCCAATGTTCCTGCACTGGAGATGGACTGGTGTCTGAAAACATCATATTAAAAAATATCTTCCATTGCATTCAGTCACAAACAAATGGTCATCTGTGTATGTGCTGCAAACTGTACGTACACATATTAGATGTGGTTTGGTATGGCTTACTGTCCGGGTTTGGTGTCGGAATTTCTCAAAGTCAGTGAAAGTAGATCTGGAGGTTAATGAGCATGTCAAGATCTATTACTCTCAGGTTAGAGGTCGGGGTCACAGTTATCAGTGTCTGATATCTGCAGCAGCACCCTCAGCCTCTTAACTGATTTTAAGTGATTCAACAGATGTGGCTCCCACTCTTCGCTCACACATCATTTGCGAGATGTGTCTGCTATGAAAACATTGGTTATGATGTTGTGATTCACACATGACGGAAAATTAGAAGTGTAAAGTTCTGAAGCGGCTGTTTGATTCCAGATACCCCAAACTATTGATTACAGTTTCTTGATTGATTGTCGCTCACCTGTCTTGACGAGTAAGCGGAGAGCCCTGCAACACATCCCAGATTTGCACGACGGCTCCTAATTCAATATTCTCATGTTCAGCCGTGTTCTCGCCTGTCCGTCAGACAGACTGCATGTCTGGCATGTGTGAGTGTGCTGGGCATCTCCAGTTTTACACCATGTTGTCAGATCAAAGTGGGGGCTGGTGCTGGCGGGTCACAGGATGGGTGTTGCGTGCAGCAGGGCTCTCGGGTCAGGTGAGAACCATCCAGCATGGCTGTCATCAGGGCATCCCCAGGGTGTGCTCTCGCTGAATGATGGCCTCACACTGGAGCCACGGAGCCGCTCAATATCCAGAAACCAGGCTGGATCTGGACTGCATATCTAATAAGTGCTGTTTCAGTGCTTCATGCATGATGCCAGGTGACTCTGGTCTGCAGATGGAAGACATTTATAACCAGAGGTGGACAAAGTACTCAGATCTTTCACTTAAGTATGAGTAGTTATACCACAGTGTATTGAATATTTTGTTACAAGTAAACAATCTTGCAGTTTACATTTTACTGAAGAAAAAGTACAAAGGTATTATCCTTAAAATATACTTAAATGACCAAAACTAAACATTTGAAGAAATCTATAGTCTGATGAATTATAATGAATGATGCATTTTGCATTATCATATTTCAATCACTATAGAGGATTTTATTTTATTTATTACTATACACTGCCAAGAATAGCTTGTCAATGTCACCAAGCAATCAATACTGGTTATCTTTACCTGTATTAATATTGGATAGATCTTTTGTTGTTTTTTTAGTTTTAGTAATTTGAGTATTCCAAATTACTAAAGCTATCAAATAAATGTAGTGGAGTAAAACATACAATATTGGCCCCCAAAGTGTAGTGAAGTAGAAATAAAGGACAGTAAAGTACCTCAATACCTAAAAGTGGAATTTATACAGTACGTACTTAGGTAAATGTACTGTTACTGTCCTCAACTGTGTATACACACACATACATAGCTTTAAAAAGCAGAACTTTAAATGTTAAAGACCAGAATGAATACCAGAAGTTTCAGTCCTTTATTTGCAGGCATTCTTTGAGCCTGTCTTTGAGACTCCTCTCTATTTAAAGGTAACAGGAGAAACTCAAAGCTACGCCCCACAGCAACAGTTTGTGTTGATATCGAGCAGTTCCTGTGCTGGAGGAGGAATTCACCCTGGCAGATGGCAGGGCCAAGGCCCCTGAAGCCCCAGGCAATGCTACACCCTGGGACCCGGATACCTAATCGCGCCCTGTTGAGCCTCTCACCTGCTGCTCTGCCGCTCACAATGTTATCTCATCTCCCTGACCTATTGTGGCTCCCATCGGTGATAATGACAGTATGAGACCAACGCAGCGCAGCAGCAGAGGCTGGCTCTCCCTGGAGAGAGGCAGGATCATGGGAAACCTCTGAGTAATCGATCTCTCCTTCTCGCATCCTCCGCTGGATCTAATTTCTCCATTCTTTTTGAACTGCACACTGCTACTGTGGTGTTTATGTTCGAGGAACAGATTGCTTTGATTTCAGGGCAGCTATTCTTAGAGGTGCTTCAGTAGCTGGGTTTAAAAAAAAAAGTAAATATATTAATTACATAATCTAAGTTATGTTACTTACAGTATAACGTCTGATTACCCTTTTATCACTCTTCTACAAATGTTTTAAAATGGGCAATGAAGCTAAATCATCTCTATAACAATAGTGCATTTATTGCTGTCAAACATTTATTAAATGTTCAGCATAAATGTAATCATGATTGTAACATAGCATATATTTTGTCATATTCTACGCAAAAGCTTTTTCACTGACAATAATACATACAGATAACCCTTCGGAAACCCCAAACATTTTGAGTTTTTACTTTAATGTATATGTTTAATATGTTACTTTAACCGATTAATGTTACATTTGTTTTATATTTTCATTACTTTACTCTGTATACTTTATAGGCAAAAATGATCTCAGACAGCATAACAAATCACTGTGATGTAACATACTATGAGAAATTATATTATTTGTATGTGTTCCAATTCGTTTTATTACCCTCCAGTGTTATTTCTCAACTGGACAACATTTCAACTCTTTGACTCTGTCTCCCCACATGAGCTCATAAACTGTAACACCATAAATCTGCTTCTTGGTTAACCACAGTTGGGTTCATTTTGAAAACACATTTCTTGCAAACCTAACCAAACCACAGTGTTGTGGAGAATCTTGTTGTTGCTGACTTCTTTCTTCTTGGTCTATACTGTTTAGATTTCTGCTCAGTCATTTTCCCTGAGAAAACACCATCCAGTCCCTGCATGTGTGGCCTTGGTTCCCACCGTCTCAGTCAGATATTGTCACATTGGCCCAGTTCTCACTGGATTATAATTAGACATTTATTGACTTATTATTCGTAACAATTAAAATGTTCTTGTTAATAGGGTTATTGATTATTATAGACGACAACAAATTAACCTGCCACGCACATTACCACTTCAGTATGTTGCTGTAAATCATTATACAAAAATGTCCCAATTTGGGATCAATAAAGTACCTCTTAACTTATGTTATCTTATACAGCAAGGGGTACTATAGGGACTTGGTATTGCACCACTTCAATTTAGTCACTTGAGGATGCATTTCAAATCTTGTTGTGCTGCTGCTGCTGCAAACATAGAGGGAAGGAAGTGACGGGAGTTTCATAATGATCTGTTTCATTACCAGTTATCTATGAAGAGAAAAAGGAGTATCTTCTTGCCTCTGTGAATTACAGCTAACAAGATAACAAAAGGGATAGAGCATGCCCACTGTCTGTGCAACTTAAACTGTTTTCCCTTTGTAGTCGTACAATCACTATGTTACCAAGAGAAAGGAAATGGAGTTCTTTACACCTCAGACAAAGCAGAGAGAAACAATGTGTGTGGCGCACACAAAATCTTACAGATCTGCCTTTGTAAAGTTTTCTGTTAACTTTTTCACGCTTTTGACGTTTGGTTTGAATTTATGATTTTTTTGATTTAGGTATTTTCTGCTTTTCGTTCTCGGCAGATCCAGACACTCTAAATCAAATGTTAAGTCTAATGTTAGAAAATCTGCATATTATCATGAGAGTACTGTATATGCTACATACTTTTCCTTTTTTTGGACAGGGCTCAACCAAATGGGGAAAATAAAAAGTGCTAACCGACATCACAGCTAAAAAGTTGGATATGTCAGCAATACAAGTCAAACTGTAAGAAACTCACTACTTACTGTCCAAAGTTGATACAGAGAACGTTGAGGATGTAAAAAAGAATCAAATAAAAAACATTTGTGATGTCTGTTTTTTAAGCTTTTTCCTATTAATTAAGACATTACAGTTGAGAGAGATTTAAAGTCACAGATCTCCATTAACATTCTGAATACAGGACCATCTAAATGGGGTCATTGTGTGAAAAATGGAAATGAAAAGAAATGGAGATCATGACCTACATGTCCTATGTAGAAATGATGGCCCTGGCTGACATGCCTTTTCTGCAGGCAAAACAAATCTTGCAGCAGGACCCCCTTTCTGAGAAACAGAGGGGGGGGGGGGGGGGGTTCACTGCGAGAGAAGCCAATGAAGTGACACTGCTGATAACCCTGTACCATTGTGTGTGCCTGGCTGCCAGAACATCTCTGTTTCACAGCAGTGTGTAAAACATGATGGAGATAACAGCAAATCCCAAACATTCTTCAAAAGAAAAAAAAAATCCTACATTTCCCCCCCCACTCAAGCAAATAGAAAATGCCCTTATCTTAAAATAGATTACATCTGTATAGACCACCACAATCCAAAGAGATTGAATTCAGAGGCCTCCCAGGACTCAATTGGATTTTCAAACGTTTTTGAAAATATACTTAGTTTATAGAGAAAGAAATTATGTTTATTTATTCACAGACTCAATAGAGCCTCCATGCATTCCAGTTATGGAAAACCCTAAGGCCAATTCCCTGCATCATACACTGACAACTACACCAGCTAGGTTAGCTTTAGCCCTAATTAAGCTTACACCCAATTAACAAACTAGCATGTACCTTTCAGTTAGTAGACCTACTGTTCTGGGACACCATGCAAAACGGACCAAGTACATTTGAAATAATGTATTTAACATATTGCCAATCCAATAAAATAATGTGGCAAAAAATGCCTCCAGGACCTGAAAGAAATGCTGAGTTAGGTTCCTCCTGGAGTTAGCGGACTAGCTGACATGCTAACATCAACAGCTTGAATAAGAACAGTCGAACCGACTGCTATCTATTCCTTGCACTTTCCTGTTGTGTATTGTTTAGAAAGCCCTAAAATAGAAACCATCATCCAATACTAAAAAACAAACCAGACCTTATCTCTTTCTTATCTTTTCTAATTAGTGTTTCACTTCAGCATGTACAAAAGTTCTACATTTGACAAAGCCAATATCTACAATAGGAGTTTCTTTGACATTTATGTCTTTATTCAACTTTTACTAAATTGTGACATTGATTCAGAAATCAGCCTTTATCCAACCCTTTATCCGGCCTGATCTGCCACTGGAAATCCATTTATTTGACTTAGAGCTGGTTCAAACTATTTTTTATTTCTAAAGCAATAAGCTCTACACTTACATGCACACTGGATCTGTTGTAGACATAAAGGTGATTTCAGTAACCTCTTGTTACATAAGCTGACCTGCCGTCCAAACACAGAAAATCAGTGTATTGCAGTAATGACAATTAACCGGTATGGGACAACCCTAATGTCACAGAGGACACTTCCCTTCCATCAAACCCATCTCTGTGATTTTTCCAAGAGCCACATCCTGCGCTCCATCAATAACAACAGAATCTTTGTTTGCTTTTCACTCATCATGTGGAAAAATTGACTAATTTAATGACATACACATGTAAAGGGAAAAAAAATCAAAGTTGCTCTGCATCCTAGTGAGGTGGCCCCAACATAAACAGAGATCTGTGGAGCGAGAATACACTTCCTCTGCTTGCACTGGTGCACACACTTCCTGAGGGGATTGAGTGATGCATCAGATTGAACCCCGTTCTCTGTGAGGGCTGGAAGTGTTTGACTCTGCTGGCCAGTGAGCCAACCAGGCAAATTCAAGCCACATGCTGATCCATGTCCTCATGTTACTGTTTGTGGAAAACAAAATGGATGTTTTATCAGCAGCTCTAGTGCATTGTTTGTCTGTCAATTGTGGTCCAGACTGGAATAGCTCAACAATACAGAAGTTCAAGGCCCTGAAGGATTGTTTCTAAGGATTGATGATCCTTGATTCTTAGCGCTAACAAAATGTCAACATTTTCTTTCATGCACAAAATACCGTAACATCCGCTTAAAGCACAAACTTTGCAGACATTTATGGGTCCAAGTTGATGTAGCCTATTGGCTTTGATGATCCCCTGACTATTCTCTAAAGCTCCACCATGAGGTAACATGCTTGTTTTTCATTGATATAAAAATGTTGGGTTATCTCCTGACTTTTCATCTAGTGCAGTTATTTCAGTTCTACGGTGCTGTTTGCTTTAATCAAAGCAGCCAATGAAACACAGCCATGGCTCCCTTTCCCACAAAGTCTTGTGTCAAGATGATTTTCCTCTGTTATACATGATCTCAGCACTATGATGTTTGCTGAGAAACATGTCTGTCACGTTATTGTTATGGAGAAAGTGGATTATCTAGCTGTTTCTACTAATTCAGTGTGTTCTACAGCTTATTTTTGATTTCCTGCTCCATGACTGAAGATTAATATCGCCGGTGGCAGCAGCCCAACTGCAACAAACACTCCACTACGAGAGTCCCTAACCTCAGCACCCTGAGAAACACTATATCCAGTCTGAGAGGCGCAGCACTGCATAATTGGAGACACGATTGGGGAACAGTAGATATGTGTGAGTTTTAGTTGCCTGGGGGGAGTCCCACCCAGGGAGACTGGAGAGGAAACTGTGCAGATGGAGGTCAGAGTTGGGCTGCTCACATCCTACTTGCTATTTGTCCTGTTATTCCAATCCCCGCCAACATACTGACTTGATCGAAGATGCTGCTCTGGGAAAAAATATATCATAAAAAGCTTTTCTACTTAAAGCTGTGCTCTGCAGTAGATCTAACAATCTTCACAACCATCTTGTGAAGATAAAAGCATGAAAGGAAACATGCAGGATGTAAAGAAGAGCTGTGCAATCTGGTTATTGGGGGGAACAAATAAAGCAGTAGGGCTACATTTAAAACAAATATTTGATCTCAACTGACATTTTTGATCTACAAAGCAAGTGTAACATCATTATAGGCTTGAAGACACTAAATGTTAGCCCCTGGGGCATTATTTTCAGGACTTGTATTATATTATTTCAAGGCTGCTGAATTTGGCTAGCATCATGGTTTTTATCTCCTAAATAGGCAAAGACCATCCTCTGATGTTCAATATACTTAGGACTCAGATCACAAGTGGCATCAAAACTGCGTAAGCAATGTAATAATAGACAGGTCACTTACTGACTTGCTATGAACTACATACTACATAATGCCGGCATGATGTAAGAAGCACTAAAGTATTTTGATTATACCGAAAAAAATATCCAGCAAGGTATTTGACGAAATACAGAGTACGAAAACACAATCACAATGGGGTTTCTTTCATGGAGATGTGACACGTACACGTTGTCTCTATGCTCCACCTACGGGCGGACAGGTCAGGCTAACTTTGGTCGGTGAAACAGCGGAGATGACCTGGGAAATCAGGGTCTTACCGTCAATACTGCAGAGACAATGTCAGAGGAGGTGGATGACCCCTTCCTGCTAATCAGAGGGAGGAAACGACTCCTCCCTTCACCTCTGCTCGGACTTTGATGAGGTTTCCATGTTTGTGTTGGCTCATGGAGGTATGGCGATACCTGTATCCTTTCTGGCAGAAGACAGAGGATACTGGGACGTATCTTTCTAAAGAAGAGAGGAACTCCAGAGCATCAACAGTCAAGACTGTTAACCATTAACAATTTTAAATGAATTAACTTTCTGTCTGTATTGCTTGATTTATTTATGAAATAGTTGTCAATGTTTTAGTTTTCTGTTCACATTGTTTTCCCCCCATTTTTGTATTTAATAATCCATTAATAATGCTATTGTAAGCTAAGAGCGGCATTGCATTTACACAAGCAATCTGGTCCTAAATCTGTTTCCATGTCTCTCCTGTGAATGGTATGCTATTTGTCTGTCACTTTGTTCAAGAATGAAACAATCATCTATCAAGTTGGATTGCAATGACATTTTGAACAGACATTAATGTTCCCAAGAGGTTAAAACGCTGGCGGTCAAAGAAAGGGGGCCAGTCACAATACGGGGAAAGCAGTGCACATTTGTTGGAAAGTTTTTCCTAGAAGGAACTTTGGCGTTACACTTGGTTGTAAATGTAAGAAGTGACACAAAAAGGAAGAAAGGAAGTTCAAAACCAGTATTTTCATGGCACGAAAAGCAAAAAAAGAGTAGCTTGAGAACAGGCTCATATTCTTTTAAATCCTGTGATGGATTTTCTGATATGATATGAAACTCTTTTGTCCTTCCTTAACAATAGCGCTATAGAGAGATGACTGAGGACTTTAAGGAGTTATTTTCAAACATTATGGCCAACCATTGGCTGAAGATGCATATCTAAGTATGATTTGACCTGTGCTTTCTTCATGCAGGCTGGAGTTCAAGACTTTGTCCAGAGCCCTGACCCACTTCCTTTCATCCACCTCAAATATCTTGATCGTGGGCTGTGATCCTGGTAATGTTATACAAATGCCATGCGTCACGGGAAAGGCATTTGGACTACGAGCTTTGTTGCAAAGAGGGAGCTTTGTAGAATGACAGAGATAAACAATGGTGTATATCGGACAAGGTCAGGAAGAAAAAGAAAACACCAAGACTGTTGGGCAAAGTTTTCCTGCCCACAAACTAATCTCGGAAGTTCTTCCGCACATCGCTTTGGCTGTTTGAAATCTCTGTTGCAAGCTTTATTTATTACTCAAGTTATCACTTCCTTTGATGCTTTAGAAGAACAACATTCTTTATGTTGCAGTGTGGTTATTAATAATGACAGAGTTTCAAAGTGTATCACATGCCCTTTATGACCCTTCATTCAGTAAGATTTTATTTGCAAGGATAATGAAAAGTTGTAATTGTGTAAATCTCTGGGGGATACATTGTTTTTTATTAAACCAAGTTGTCACTAAGATGACTCATCATCCTGTCCAGTAGGGACTGCAGCTAGTGTATTGAATAAAACTCTCCTCACTTGTAGTTGCAATAACGACACGTGCATACGGTGGCCAACAGGAGCAAATGTGTTACAACAGCCCAAACACTTTCATTAGGAGAAACACGCTGCACTTTAGAAAACAATGGAAATAAAATAAAAACACAAATTTGCCAAAACATAATATGCAAAGGAAGAAACATCTTCACCAACTTGACACACTTGACACCTTCACGGTCACTTTCACTTACGCTTTAATAAAAACGTAATGAATTATTATTATTATTAAAATATAAGTTTTATTGTTGTTTTTAACAATGTGATCACATGATTCCTTCCGATATTATTGCAGATCTGCTTTAAGCTAGGTTGTTAACACAGCTACCCTAGTCATTTCAAATAGACTAACTCTGCGAGAATGTACTTTATAGTCACTGAATGCCAACAGTTTTTTAGTCGCTGGTTTCCGTTGTGTTTTGTAAATGCAGTGCTTTTACCAAACGCTGCGCATGTTTCGTCAAGTTGGTGAAGATTTGTCTTCATAAGCATGTTTTTCAGAACATTTGCGTTTTCATATATACATCGTTTTTGAAAGTGCAGAGCGTTTCACTTCAAATTGTTTAGGGCCGTCGTAGCGTGTTTGCACGGGTCGGCCACCATACGAGCAGCTAACCAGAATGTGAATCCTTAAGCCACCTAAAGCGAATGGGTTATTGCCTATTTACTGAGATAACCTGATGGAGCCAGGGTTTGATCAAAGACATCAGCAGCAAGTCACATTCCTCTGCAGCCGTCACCTCAGAGGAAATGACTCACAGTCCAGCTACAGTAAACAGTGGGGACAACACGCTGTGCTTTTTATCTGCTCTTATTTCTGCTGCACCCTGCGGCTTTGAAGCTCCACAGCTGAAACCTTCCCCAGACATTAACGTTTATTTTGATAGGCTCTGTTTATTGGTAAAGATTTAGCATTGTGTTTGTGTGGGGCAGAAGAGCAGCGAGAACAAAACAATGGGATCAAGGAATGATGGGAATAGTGCCCAAATATGTTCTTAAAAATAGCTATTCAACAACAGAACAATTTAGCTGTTAATCTGTAAACATGAACAGATAAAAATGTTTTTTTCTGTGTTCAAAGATGGAAGAAGTATTCAGATAACTTCGTAAAGGTACCACTGAAACAACATAATAAATACTTACTTACTTAGAAAAAGCTTAGTGTCCCTCTATATTTTATTAATGAACAGCCTTTTCCTGTAATAGCTGCTCAAAGTGGAGCTATTTTAAAACACTTTATAAACAATGAGATAGTTTAGTTCAGTGGGTCCCAACCTAGGGGTCAGGCCCCTCCAAATGGTCACAAGATTAATTTGAGGGTTTGTGAGATTTTTTACTGGAGATCAAAGAAAAACAAAACAAAGTGCTGAAACTCAAATGTGTTTTCATCTCTGCGACTTTTCTCTAATCTTTAATATTTTGTGATCATTTGACTTCTGTTAGCCCTACAGCATCTCTTTTATTAGTAGGAATGCTAACAACCATGAAATATCATCTGAGCCCAAACAAGATACTGATTTGTGTAACAGTTCACAAGGCAAAAAGGGTGGGGACTCTTTGACAATATCTTTGTATTTTATTAGCTTATCAAATGGGTTTTTTGTAAGATTGAATTTGTGATGAAGAGGTAGAAAGTAAGGTGGTGCACTTTGAAGGGGAAGTGGATTTTGATAAAAAAATTCCAATGTAGGTGAATTCATGAAACAGAATAGATGCTTCGTCCAGTTAAAGTTTCTTGAACATGTTACGAACTGAAACAGAATCTGACCCAAACGCCACATTTCGTAGTTAGTCTTCTATGAGAAGCAGAATAAAGGATTGTTTTGTGGGTGATCTCAGAGCCTAAAGTCTTATTTCATGTCCTGAAGAACAGACGTCTTAGTGATGCAGCAAGCTGCCATGGAAACCAGAGTTATCTGTTGTCTTGGTTGTGTCAGGGATCCGCCCTTTTGCCCTGACCCCTTCCCTCAGTGGCGGCACACTTTCCCCGGGGGATTTCTCGCACAACATCTGCCCTGCCTCCCCCTCCCTGACCCAAGCGCTACAAAAGCCAAAGAGCCTCTGGACCGGCTTTTCTCTATAAAGGCCATCCACACACACACACACACACACACACACACACACACACACACACACACACACACACACACACACACACACACACACACACACACACACACACACACACACACACACACACACACATACACACACACACACACACACACACACACACACACACACACACACACACACACACACACACACACACACACACACACCTGCTGAGAGGGTCAGAGGTCATGATCCAGGCCTGGACACACTACTTTGTCCTGGCATCACATTCTTATGCAGCATAGCAGAGGGGACAAGCCACTCTGAAAAATCTACCAATGAAAAACGAACACTTATTGAAATATTTAAATATCTATTTAAATATATAACCTACTCAGAAACACTCTCCCTTTTCCCAGGTTGTAGCGTCTAGCAACTCCGTCATGTGACTGCTAAATGTGGAGACAGAAGGAGTGGGAGTTCCCTGTGGTGTCTGTTCGGGCTCTCTGCGCTGCCGGCTGCCTCACCGGGCCCTAAAGGAATCACCCGGCCCTCATCAATCTGCCTTCACATTCCACAATATCTGACAAAGGGACCCCACTCTCTCCGTGGCAGATGGCTTCGCCTCGGGCTGTCCACGCCAAGCTCCCATTGTTTAGGCTCCGGGGCTTGATGCAGGGACCTTTGCTTCTCCTCCTTCAGTGTCACAGAAGGATACTGGGGTGCAGAAGTGAAATCAAACCCCTCTGTGTTTAGGTGAAATCAACCCAAAAAAAAATCACATTTCATCTGTGTTTTCATATAAGCAGCACTGCATGTTGCAACAGTTAAAGTTGATGTAAAAATCTATTAGGGTAAATAAATAAAGCATTTGTGCTGTGATCTCCCTGGATTACCCTGATTCCCACAGGAATACAGAAGGTAAGCGTCACCCAAGCAGGAAGCGGCAGCAACAGGCCCTCCTTTTTAGCTCTATCGTAGTGGAAGCTACATATCATATTTTTTAAGTAAAAGGTGGCGATAGCACATGCATGTGTTTTCAATCCAATACCAATTAAATCCAAGACAGCATCACTGCAAAAAGAATAACAAAACAGGATCTAACGTTGGATTAATCAATTTTCTTTTTGATTCAAATTACCCAATTGTTTGGATACTCAAGTCAAGGTTGATCTTGCAAAGTCCAAACAACCCAATCCTTCTGAAAAGAAACCTGTTGTGCTTTTACATCAGAGAAAGCTGGGTTTATGTGGGATTTTAAGACGCAGTTTGGTTAAAGGTCTTGTAACTGTTTTACAGCCTTTTCTTTGCAGTTTCCTAAAAGGTGGAGGTAAGCGCAGTCTTCTCCTTTTATGATGTGGCATTCCTCCTTGTACGTGCTCACTAACAGCATGGAGGAGCTTTGACCGACTCCATTCAGCAATTAACATATAGCTGCCTGTCCATTAGAGAGCATGCAGCCTCAGCTCCTTGGGCTTTTTGTGAGGGAGCTAGCTATGTTTAACACATCTGTTGTCTCCCATGTCTGAGCAACCCACAGACAGGTCTGTTCACAGTGATCCTTTTATTCAGCTCCACAAAGACCTATAGGGGCTCCTGATAGATGTCCTTCTTTCCAATGAAAATAGCGAGCCGGATAATGAGAAGAATGAGAAACCATGCACCACTCCAGCACACCCCCAGCTCCAAGCCCCTAAACATCCTTTCTAAAAAGCTCCTTTAAACAGTCGGATTCTGAGCCTAATCACGTTGAAAGGAGAAACCGTGTTTAGCAAGCTTTATTTCCCGCTCCTAGAGCTGGTGCTTTTTTTTTTTTAAACATCTCTGCAAAATAACTGAAAATTGGTTTATGTGCACTAACAGTTTGCAATTTCTAATCCAGTTTCCATCTAGATTCCATAGTTTGACGGAATTCCATCTAAACCTGAAGAAGAACATTGAAAATGAATGTGTGTTTCCATCCGCCACTGTAATGCAAATATTAAGCATATAGAAAGAAATATTCACTTTTTTTTATCAAAACACCAACTTTCATGATTCAAATCACACTGCCCATCCAGAGTTCACTGGATCCTAGTTTTTATTTTGTCCTATGAGTTTTACTATTTTAATTTGTATGTTGCTCTTTAAGCATTTTTATTTTGGCAAATAAAATACATTTTTTAGTTTAAAAAAAAAAAGTGTTTATCATTTTTTGAGCACAAAAAAAGAGAATATAAGCATACTGATAGTTAGTTTCAACAAAATCAAAATGTCCATGATTTGATATAAATTGTAAAAATGTTCCCTCAATTCTTTATTTTTTCAATCGTGTAAGCAAAACACAAAGTGTGTCCGTTCAACTCTGGATGATTATTTGAACATCTATAACTAATATCTCTGTTCGAAACAAAAAATGCTGGCCAAATCGTTAATGCACATTCCTAAAAACACATAGGTCTGTGCAGTGTAAGGGAGGATTAGCAACATGAGGTCAGAGTCTAGGGGAGTGGAGGGTCAGAGGATGTTTACCACAGTGCTTCAGCATCAGTGATCAGGACAGCACTCGGATGGAAAGACAATAGACAAAACAATGTCCTATTTAAAGATGGGTCACTGTTATTTATAAATCAGTGAAGAGGCCAGAGGAGGTGGGATGGACTTTGAATACAACATTTCACGCTTTAAGGTCAATTTTGATAGTTTTTTCACTGCTTCCAAATATGATTGATCGAACATATCACAAGTTATATTTTCAGGGGATTTCATGACGTTTATTAGGTCTGCACCTCTCACTAACGACAACACTAATGCTCTTATCAGAGTAAATCCAGAGATCCGCTGCGCTCATCCATTTATCATATTAAGCTCTTATTTTGACAGCTCTAAGGGGCCCGATTGAGCTTGTTACATCGGTTAAAAACAGAGATAAGTTCAGTCTGTCAAAACAGTTTCAGAGGACATTACTCTGCAGCCGGGCTGATGATATCTTAACTTCTTTGATATCAGTTGTGTTGGAGGCTTCTTCTTTTTAATCTTCCCATAAAGCATGCCTTGTCTCTTATGAAGATGCTGTCACACCGGCCTTGTTCATTTTCGGTGGTGTGCAGCCTGAGCTTTTCCTGCAGTCAGAGATATTCTCGTCATTGTCTATCTCCTTGTGAGATCCCCTTCTAAATCAAAATAGACACTTGTGGCCGGACACAAAGAGCCGCATTGTTTCTCCGTGAAAGGAGAGCATGTGCTTTGCTAATGCCGCACTTGCAGCAAACCTCCGGGACAACTTGGACATTCAGCCTTTGATTAAGGAGCACAGTTATGCATGGATGACTTCCTCCAAGGTGCCTGGAGGTTGTGGGAAAGGGCCAGTGAGTAAGTGTGGCCTCAATCCAGGGGCCGGTCCTGCCTCACTGAATGGACTACAGTCTTTAATGATACTGGGCCGAGTCCAGCTGAGACAGAGAGGGAGGGTGGTAGAGCACGTGACAAAAAAAACTGTTGCTATGTGTGTTTAAATAGACATGCAACCTAACTGCCAGACTTACCACACACACACACACACACACACACACACACACACACACACACACACACACACACACACACACACACACACACACACACACACACACACACACACACACGCTTATACAATTAGGATGTAAACTTGGGAAAAATACATTTTTATAGTAGGCTACAGGTCATCTCTCAATCAGACTGTGAACATTTTACCATCGGGAAAATTAGTTATTGGAATGGATACAACCGAAATATTGCTCATTGCCCCCAGAGCCTAATACTAATGCTAATGCTAATGCCATGCTAATGTGAACAAAATGTGGACATTTTACATACTTTTAAGCCAATACAATACAAAGCCTTATAGTCTCAAACTCTGTACATACATTGTTGTGAATGAACATCTGCAAGTAAATCATTCTGAACAGTGAAGCAGTGAAGTAAGCAATGCATATATACAATCTATGAGAACTCCTAAAGTGTTTTTAAAATGTGCTTTAATTAGGTTTGGAGCCAAATTATTTGAATAAATCCAAAAGCAAGAATATCACATGAATCTTAGCTTGGCTTTTCTCCTGCAGTCGATAGAGTAAAAATTCCTGATCAGCATAAAGATTCACACTAAAAGCATGTTGGCCAGACAGACTAACACAAGCTTATCAGCGAAGGGTCGGTCCTCGAGCAGGGACAGGGGGCTGATCTGGGGTCAGAGCGGTTAGTGCCCAGCCTGATCTCAGTACATCTGTGGTGATGTGAGGGCTCGGCCACAGACAGGCTCCCATTAAACTGTGTGATTAGTCTGGCGCCCGTATGGGAGCCTGCGAGGGTGGCAGGTCGGCTGCCTTCTGAAGAAGATTAAAGTCAGAGCGCAGGCAGGGAGGAGCACCTGCCATCCGTCTACTCAAAAACTGGCAGAGCATGAGATCTAACACTATCTGTGTTTGAAGTCTTCACGAAGTGCAAATGGCGCTAAATAACTTCATCATTTCTTGGCTCGGGCTCCTGAGGTGCAGCACTAATGTCCTATCTGAGAATAGTCCCGTCTGACATGTAGATGTTGAACCTCACACCCTTCATGGGATTTTTCCTGATATCTGTAACATGATCTGTACGTTCCGAGTCATGCCATGCAGTATTTGGGTCCCAACCTAACCTGTCATGGATGTCTCCCATGGGAAATAAAAAAGGCTTGTAAGCAGCACTAATGCTACAGTTTCCCACGGATACTACAAGGGCTAAAGAGGGCTGGAGGTCAGCTACGAATCATGTTACCAACATTATAGTGTGAAAATATACTTAAAGTTCACTCATTTTAGAAGACCCAGTATGCAGAGGTTGGAAGATTTATTCAATAAGTACATGATTTACATTTACAGTGTTGTCAGGAAGAAAAATGCCGACATGCTAAACCCCTATTCTTTTCATGAGCTCCTGACAGTAGAACAAGGACTCTGCTAATCCATTTAATATGAGAGGATCAGCCCGGTTGGACCCACCGCAGGAGATAAACCGCTGCTCTGAGAGAAGGAAGCTGCTCTTGTTCCCTGGCTGGAGCTGGGCCAAGCCCTCTGCCAGGAATTAATCCCAGTCACAGAAATGGATTCCCTCAACTAACCAGGTTGGACGGCCTGGGAAGACGGTGTGTGTTTGTGGATCAGTAACGATGCAGGATTTCCTGACAGGTGGTGTGTTCAATAGATGCCATGTGGCAGCTCCTGTATGGCCCATTATCCTTTAATACTGAGTCCTGCTGTAGTCATTTAACACCAGCTCCCTGATATTAATAGCAATTAACGGATCATGGATATAAATAGCAGATGTGAACCCTGGGAAAATGATGAGGGTTCACAGAAAATTCTCACGAAAGACAAGGTCGATTTTGACTTTGAGGGGCTATGTATCTGTGGATTTACAAATGAGATCCAGAAATCAATTTTTTCACACTTTGTTAGCAACACTCACAGCAGTCTACTGTAGAAAGAAGGAAACAACCGTAATGTATGAACTAGGGAACACTTATCTCAATGCTATGATAAAAGAGTAACAAACATGGTATATTAGTATTTAATTTGATCAATCTCCCTATTTACCTTCTTTGCTTCTTCCATCAATAAGTCTCATTTGGCAAGTAGAGTTTCAACACTTAACATTTACTCTGGTTATTCAGCTGCTGTGAGCTATTTGGTTGAGTTGCTTCCTACCAAACGGCTCTCTGGTAACCAATGATGCAATGAATAGGTCTAGGGTTTTAATGTGCTGCTTGATTTGAAATCAATAAAGATGTGTTGCCGTCTTGGTTCAGACTATAGAGCTTCCTTGTCATTGGTCTGTTAGCTTCAATCTCCAGTAGGCGGATCTCAATTGCTATCCTCCTCCTGTTTTGTGCCTTAAACCTTATATGTAATTACATTTTAATTGATGGAAATGGATCCTTAATTATTCTGAAAGATCATATCCAGAGGCTGACAGAATTTCATTGTAAGGCAACCGAAGGGACGATTATTCTCCAGACATTACATTGTGTAATCAACACTGACTTCTTGATTGATTGATTGATTGATTGATTGATTGATTGATTGATTGATACATTTTATTTCGAACAAGTAAAATAAATAATTACAAAACAAAAAAAACATGTTGCATTGGATAGTCAACAACAACAACAACAACAACAACAACAACAACAACAACAGCGTTAGCAACATAAACAGTCCCACATCTAGTGTTCGAAAAAGGAGTGAGAAGAAGTATAATTTATTTAATCTCACCCCCTTGTCCCTAAATGATTTATTTATAATCCATAATCTGCAATAATTATAATTCATTATTATTATTATTATTATTATTAATATTATTATTATTATTATTATTATTATTATTATTATTATTCTGCTTTACCTGTTGATTGACATATATACATATACACATATGTACATACACACATATATACACATACACATATATACATATATGCACATATACATATACACACCGACATACTCACACATACTGTATACACATATACACATACACATTGTCAAACATCTTCCCCATCCCTGTACCTCGAGAAAAACAATTTCTCTGTTTTTCCTCTTGAACTGAATGTCTGGACATCGCTTTACTGTAGCTCCACATTCACACTGTTCCATAGACTCACTCCACAGGCTGAGATACAAAAAGTTCTTCTGGTTGTACGGACCCTATGAATTTCAAATTGAAATTGTCTCCTTGAACTATATCCCCCCACTCGTTGAGTGAATATTTTTTGGGTGTTTCCTGGTAAAACGTTATTATTTGCCTTAAACATGATTTAAACATTACATTTGAACCATTTTGACTGCAGGAATAATTTGTTAGTGTGATCAAGGTATTTGCATTGTGTATGGCTCTTTTTGGTAGAATAGATACTGCATGTATAGAACTTTTGTAGTTATTGCCCCAGACTTCGGCACAGTAATGGCGCATTTCCACTGCTGCGGGTAGCCCCGTTTAAGCGTCCTTAATCGTCCTCAAGCGGCCAGGCCAGTTTTTGGTGGCCTTTCCATATAGCGCAGCACCGGCTAGCGGGCATTTTTCGGCCCCATAAAATCGTGGTTCTATCAGGCCAGGGCCAGGGCTGAACAAGTGACGTCAACACTCTCGACTGCTGATTGGTCAGAGAGAATCGTCACAAGTCGCGCACGAGATCCTCCCTAGCGTCGCATATATATCTAGAAGCAAGCTTGCAGCATTTTTATACACAGCATTTTTGTAAACGGAGGAGCGACAAAAATGGCAACGTCAAAGAAAAGCACACCGTGGTCGACCGAGGAGGTGACGACGTTCCTACATCTCATTGGGGATGATCAAATCCAGCGGGAGCTCGACGGAACAACTCGAAATGTGAAAGTGTTCCAGGATGTCTCTGCACAGATGCCCCGCCTACACTGCGTTGCTACCCCAGGTCCTAAACTGTAATGGAAATGCGTCACGGCCTCGGACGGCCAGCGAGGCAGCCCGAGGCCTGAGCGAGGACGCTTAGGGACGCTTAAACAGGGCTACCCCGCTGCAGTGGAAATGTGCCATAAGTCAGATATGGTAAGACTAGTGAACAGTAGAGAATACAAAGTGATTTCTGAACTTCAAATTATAAGTTAAAACAAAAAAGTTCCCATTCACACTGTATGCATTTTAGCAAAGCACTGATGAAAGTGTGGAACTACACCACAGAAGACATGTGCAGCTGTGGATCAGTGCAGACAATGTCCCACCTACTGGAATGTGCCGATGCCCCCCGGACCGGTGCAGTCCAGAAGACCTGGCAGAACCTACCCAATCAGCTGTGGCCTGTGCCCTATACTGGCAGAACGACATCTGAGATTGCTAAGGACTCGAAGAAGAAGAAGAAGAGAAGCCTATGTTTGGACAATTACCAGAGTGTCTTCAACAATTATTCAACAACAGTGTCTTCAGCATTTGCTATATTGTCTCTGTTTCCACGTTGCAGTAAAGTCCTTTAACTGCCCTACAGTCACATCTGCTTTTCATTGTCATGGCTTCTTAATTTGTCTCGCCTTCCATGTTGCAGTATATCACCCTGCTCCCTGTAGAGCTCGATCTCTGTAAACAATAAGCCATGACTGAGCTTTGCCGCTCCGCATTACAAAAACATGAACTCAAATCCACAAGTCTTAAAACAACAAGTATACGGTTAAAATATTGTAGACTGGGAAATTAAAAGGAGGTTAATTAATCTTACTAGATGCTAATAGACCCCTGGCTGCAGAGAAAAACATGCTATAAATCATAGATACAGATGGAGTATATAGTAGGGATGATGGACGGTGGTGTCACAGTATCAGAAGAGAATATTGTGATAAAAGCTCAGGGGAGACCAAGCATCTCAGACATTTTCGGTCTTTTCCTGATGGGGAATGTTTTTCGGTGGTTTCCTTTAGGCCATTGGGGGAGACCGCAAAGCCCCAAGGCCCGGGAAGTGGGGAGGTCGCGGAGGGTTGGTCGTTTCTAAACAGATCGAGTAACAGGACGCTTTCAAGTGTCAGACGCCAGGGAGTCCCCTCGCCTTTATACCTGAAGTCAGCAGTAGGAATGGAGGAAACACAAAGGTCTCACTTCACTGTTCAATTTGAATGTCTTTTAAAATAAACAGATAGAAGATAATGGATGTGATCAACACGTGTTATGTCACAAAAAAAAAAGGTTTTCGCAGTTTTAGCATTTAGCCTATAAACAGCAGAGATAATCCTATATAGAATAGAAAAGAATGCCCTTACAATGAAGGGATTATAATATTCTCTAAATCGGATTATCTATGCTGTTTTGTATCAAGTTAAAAAGTAAAGGTCAGGTGCTTGAATGGAACCAACGTTAGGATGATATATTTAATATTTATGTTTCAATTCTCCAGGTCATGTGATGTTTGTGCAATTCAGGTATTCATTCATCATTCACCAAAGCAAGAACAATAAATGATTTACCATAAAATGGCTCCCTGTGGTTTATTCAAACTGTGCTCTCACCAGATATTGTATAAACTGTCAAAGAGAAGACCATGCAGAGACTGTTTGTTCTGCATCAGAGATATAACCTGACTTTCACTAAGACCGAAACAAAGATGGTGAACACTCCAGGATCCTGTTCAACAGGAGTTTACATACACACGTATTTCCTCTAAGTTCTAGGTAACGTTTTTTTAAATCCTTTCATTACTATCTAGGCAGGGGAAATGTTTCTGTTAATATTTGAGATTTTTCATAAAGTAAGGGGGCATCCGGATTTGAACCGGGGACCTCTTGATCTGCAGTCAAATGCTCTACCACTGAGCTATACCCCCTTCTGAAATACTATAACCAAAAACTGAATTTGGACAAAGTAGTTGATTCCAACAAGACATTATAATTAATTTTTAACTAAACACTGATAACACTTAACCCAAAAGTCTGTTGCCACACATACATATCTGAAAAAAAAGATACATGTGTCACACTAGTGTAACCTCAGCAGTTTTCCCACTGAGCCTCTCTCTATATAATGTGTAATGGAGAGGAAATAAGGCAGAGTGAGCAAGTGAGACTGAGTGGGTGAGAGTGTGAATTTATGGGAAAGATTTTTGCTTAATTCTTAGCTGCATGCTGAGCATCCTTCCACCGGCATGCAAGGACCATACAGCTGAAGAATACGCCCCTGTCTCTCTCTCTCTCTCTCGCTCTCTCTCTCTCTCTCTCTCTCTCTCTCTCTCTCTCCCTCTCCCTCCCTCAATTCAATTCAAAAGCTTTATTAGCATGACCATATTTACATACAGTAATGCCAAAGCTATGTATAGTTGTAACATCTATACAAAAATACATACAAATAAACAAATGAACAGTTATAAACAAACTGCTAAGAACATGTTTTTTTTTTTTTACAAGGAATACAGATTCATTTCATTCACATAATACATTAATACAAAATATAATATGATATATATACTTAAGATATATAAGATGTGAGACCTGGTGTATCTGCTCATTCCGGTTCCCTCAGACTGTGGCAGGCAGAGACAAACTGTCCTGCCACAATGCAGCTCTCTTTATATTCCCAGAGAAGTATTTTTAGTTTTTCATTTTCATTTTTAAATATTTGAGGATGCTTATCATTGAGTTTTGGGAAGAATTGTTTCCGTACCGGTTCAAAAGTTGGGCATTGTGTGAGGAAGTGCTGCTCTGTCTCCAGAGCAGTTCCTCCAAACTGTTGCCATGATCGCTCCTCTTTTGGCAGCCATGTTTTCTTGTACCTGACTTTTTCTAAGGCCAGGTTGTGAGCACTCAGTCTGTACTTTGTCACCAACTTCCTGTGTTTAACATCAGTCACTGTGGTCAGGTAGGTTGCCACAGTGTACTGTCTTTTAAGGGCCAGATAGCATTGCATTTTACTTTGTGTTAGTTTTCCAATAAGTGAGGTAGTTTTTTGTGTGTTTTGTTATAATTTGGTTGACTCTAATAGATGTGGGCTCAGCCTGGCCCTGATCACAGTTTGAACCGGTTTGTGAACAGAGTTTCAGGACCAGCTGAGAGAGGGGACTCTTCCCCTTGTTCATCTCTTGATGCTGCAAGGCTTTGTGGTGGTAGGAGTGGGGGTCACTTTATTTTAGATGTAGCCAATATTTAATTGATCGTTTCTGGATTTTTATTAATATTGGAAATGTGCCTAATTCCGCTCTGCAGGCGTTGTTAGTTGTTCTCCTGTGAACCTGTAGGATGCATTTGCAAAAATGCATCCTCATCCCTCTCTCTCTCTCGCAGCTCCACTCAGCCTGCCGTCCCGTGAGAGTCTGACACTTCAGAGTGCTCTGTCATTTTCACAGTATCCGATCCCACAGCCCTATTCTTCCTCTATATAATACATACAGATCATATCTCTGTAGCTCTTCATGTTCCAGCATAAAGCCCTCTGCATGTAACGCTGGTGAGAAAAAGTACAACAAGAAAGGAGACCATGGCAATCTAATCATTTGCCTTCACACTACAAGCATATCTGTTTGGAGACTAGACTAGACTAGACTAGAGACCTCCCAATTGAATGTGTCGATCACTATAAGTTCCCAGAGCAACAAGAGAAAGGCACAAAAGAGAGAGTGCTGGGAAGCATTAGGCTGACAGAGTGGAAGTAGGGCAGGCAGGAGCAGGGGGTGATGAGCAGGTCTGAACAGTTATGCAAATAGCTCGTGTTCGCCTGGTTATGGAGAAGAAAGTGGAAAGGGAACAATTATGACGAGGGGGTGCACTTTAAAATAGGACATCAACCACCAGCCGTGAGTTTCCTGTTTTCATTGGATGTCTAGAGTCATATCTTTCTCCTCGCATCGCCTCAGAGCGCTTAGCTTGTTTATTTAGCCAATAGATTTGGAGTATCGCTACGGATACATCCTTCAGAAGTCATGTTTCTGACATGGGACAACTAACTCTTTACATTACAATATCCTGCGATTTCAGAGAAAAACAAATCACACCGCCTCTGCGTTGGTTCACATGATTTACACATTTAAATGAGAAAAGGCCTGATGAGAGAGCACCACGACAAACAATTCAAAGTACCTCAATGACTCTTTTCTTTGTGCGCTCAACCTCCCGTAGTGCATCCCAGCAAGGTAGCCACAAACAAAAAGGGACTGTATGTTGGAGGAGAAAATGGCCATTTACTCAAACACAAGGAACCTTTTCACAGGATTTGTTTAAGATTCAAGCACCACATTCCTCTTTAAATTGACATTATGATATGGAAATAACTCAAAGTTGTCAGCAGCTTTTAGAGTTCCCCTGAGTTTATTGAGCTCTTAGTGGAAATATAAACCTGAAGGGTCTCCAGTGAATATCTTGTTTCCAGTAACAATAAGTGGTCTTGTATGGTGTAGAAAAGTCTGTGAAAGTTGTGAAAACAAAGAATTTGATTTAATAAAGCTTATATTTCTCAGAAGCTCAGAAACAATTATAAGTGAAAAATGGTTTATGGGTCTTATTATCCTATCATTTAACAGCAGAAATGATGTTCAACATGTCCAGGCATGCCAGCATGTAACCGGACCCCTGCAGCTGGTTGATCAATTACAGTTCAATAGTCAAGCTGCTTTACAAAAAAAAGAATAACAGAAGTAACATAAGAAATAAGAAATATATATTGTACGTAACATATTACACAAAACACATGATAAGCTGATATTATATGATGTGTTATAATAAATCAAGCAAAACAAAAAAATGTAAAAAGGTATAAGTCTCTTCATCGCCATCATACAACAGTAAAATGCTATTATTTACACATAAATGCATTAGTAATAATAAAAAATTAGATTAAACACTCACTGGGGCCATTTTATTTATTTTGTATTTCTTAGCTACAAGCACTTTATTTTGATAGTTTAATCATTTAAGCTCATCATTGTCATACACATGTCTAATAAAGTGAAGTTTTTAATACAGAACTTGTATTTAAATGTATCTTTGCAGTATACTTTTTCTCCCTCATAGCATATAATAAAAATATTGCCAGTTTTGATACTTTACAGAGAAAGAACAATTATGAAGTATTTTGCATTATCATTTGTAATCCCAAGCATTAACAATTTTGTCTCAATTTATTTATTTTTTACCATTTAATGGTGTTTACCTATAGCACCACAAACGTATGGGAACTCTCTCTGCAGATCAATAACATGGGAGGTATTTATTTGCCTCTGGAGCAGCTGAATCCTTCTCAACCTTTGGTCCTTTGAGAGTTTCTTCTAATGTTGCATGAGGAGGAAACTGAAGCCGCTCGGTCCCCTGACTCTCACTTCTGGTGTGACCTGTAATCCAATCAGAGCCAGAGTTTCCATGGTGTGAAAATAAACAGAACCGAAGATTGATCCCTCCGCCCGGTTCTCATCCACCGATCCTCAGAGGGCAGTCAGTGGAGTCATTCAATTTGTTCATGATTAAAATGATCCTGACCTTCATCGTGTTGTTTTTGTTAGGAAGATGAAGAGGAACCACCATGATTATCTTACAATTTATTAGGGAAACATAATTCACCGTGCGTGTTCGCTTCACACAACAACAAAGAAGAGACCCTGGAGAGTTTTTACACTGAAACTAAAATATTTTTAGATTGATAATAAATTGATGAAAAAATGTGCTCTAATTTCCCATTTAAATGAAAAAGGAGATGCACATTTGTTAATCTGAATGATCAGCTGCTTTAAGAATATGGTTTTCATGGTGTTGGAGGTATAATATAAGACTCTTTGATGCACAGCAGCATTTCAGATTATATTGTGAAAGACTGCAACTGTTTAAATCTATATTTGAACCAGTTACTGATGAACAAAAGCTTCTTCAAAAAGCAGAAACATCAAAGGAGGAATGTTAAACGGACTGAAAAACAATGGAACATTCTGAGTTAAAAGAAATATAATTTCTTCCATGTTGGATATATATACACTGTGCAGAGTATCACGTTATGGCTGGCATCTTACAGACACATGTGCTTTTCTTTTTTGTGGTTTTTATCAGTGAATGAAATGAAGCTTTGTGGACAGATTGTGAAATGTTGTGACACTCTGGCTACATTGCATTCTGGGATTCTTTACCTGCATCTAATCTTCTTTATAGGAACTAAAAATAGCAATGCTTACATTTGACTTTGCAGTCCTCAGATCCCCCACCATGCTGATATGAAGCATGTCCTTAATCATGCTGAAGAAAATCAAGCACACTGTGGTGTTTATTTGTGGGTTTGTGGGCACTATGGTGAGGAAGTGGGCTCCTCTGAAGAAGCTGGATTTAATCTCACTGGAATCCAGCAGTAATGTTAGATTGTGTGTGGGGGGGGGGGGGACAAGAAAGCGTTTTTCTATCTGTGTCCTTGGAATAAGTAAAAGGCTGAAAGAAACAGAACAGAGGGGGAGATTGGATCTAATTCAACTGGAGAACTTTACTCTTTCACTAACAATTGTTTTTACAAGCCCTTAAAAGAACCAGAAAGAGTTTCCGAGGTGGGACGAATGCCCTGCAAGCCCCTGCAGAAAGAGGTGGTTGATCGGAGAAGAATTGAGGCCAGAGAGACAGCCCCCTCTGCCTGGTTTCTTACACTTTGCCTTTAACTGCGTTTCTATGCACACTTTGAAAAAGTTAACAAAAGACCTTGTCAGGAGCAGCAAAGCAGAGAGGTAACTTATGTACAGGGTGTCCCAGAATTTAAAAGAAAGAAACACCTGCAGTGGAAAAAAGCAATTTTTTCTCCTGCTAAATTTGTTAAACATATCTGTGCCAGTAAATGCAGAGGATTTGAGATGCGGGATGTGTTTTAATTACAATTTATTACAGACATTACTGCGTATACTTTAAAGAACAACATTGACTTTTAGGGATCTTATCCCAAATACCCTATATATCTGGATTGATGCCAAAATCCTCTGGGTTTTCAGCTGCCTTTGCATTAGACTTAAAGGGTTTTTCTCCATACTTTTGGTATTGTTAAATGTCTTATGGGCATTTAACAGCTTGAAGGGTTTTGTTTTGCAACGAAGTTAAAGACCTCTGTTTAACCAGACATTTGTTTGATACAAACTGTCCAAATGTAGCGGTTGCTGGGCGCCATGAGGTTATTGAGGCTTCACCAGCTGCATGTTGGTATAAATGGACTCTCAAGTCTTTTGGTCGGACTCCAAGCAGCAGACGGCACTCAGTTGTGAGAGCCAGAATTTGAATAACAAGTGTTCAGAAGCAGCCAACTGTTTAGAGTCCTCTCAAGGTCAGTGAGGAACAATGGAGCCAGTTTCTGTGGTGAACACCCGGCTGAATTCAAATAGCTTTACCTCGGGAAAAATGTCCTAAATCTGACTGCAAATTTATATCAGAATCAGCTTTTAGTCCAAGTAAGTGCGCACATAGGCCTACAACAAATGTGACTCTGTTTTTTGTTACTCTCAAACTAATTGTACAGAAATAGACATAATGGTAACAATGTAAAAAGAACGTTTGCTTATACAAATAACACTTTAGGATATGTGCTCAAAGGTGCAGTTTTATCTTCCAGGGGGGTTTCGAAACACATTTTTCCTGTAACCACCTGCAGATGTGTCTACTTTGTGTCAATCGTTCACTCGTATTATCTCTTAAAAGCAAACCTAAGTGAACTCTGCAACACACACACACACACACACACACACACACACACACACACACACACACACACACACACACACACACACACACACACACACACACACACACACACACACACACACACACACACACACACACACACACACACACACACACACACACACACACACACACACACGACTATAGCCCACGCCCCATTGCCATGTCGCTGCCTGGCATGCTGCATTCAAGGACCGCCCAGGAGGCGTGGCCTGCATGGAAGCTTATATCTTCCCTGGAACCAATTTACTTAATCTTCACTCAGCTAAGCACGCTGACGGACCTGGGGTTCACTTTTTTGTATTTTATTAAATAAACCATATGGACTTTGCATTGAGGATTCCGCGTCATAGTTATAGCCTTTTTTAAGTTTAATAATGTTTAAAAATAACGGAAAGAAGACCGCTATAACTGTAGCCAGCACAGCCTGTCTGTGCATGCTGCTGCTGCTGCTGGCGGTGCAGCATCTCCGGGTCCAGGTGGAGGATGAGGGGGCGAAGGGAGAAGATGCTGGAACCCGCTCTCTTCTCCAGGATGCCGCTCGGGAAAAAGAGCAGGACGCCCAAACTAAGAAAGGATTCTCGGCGTACTTCACCAAACTGACCCGGAGTCGGAGGGACGTGGAGAAGCCCGCGCGCTCAGCATCCGCTGAGGCGCCTCCAGCTGAGGACATCAGCGCTGATGACATATTCATCGCTGTGAAGACCACCAAGAAGTTCCACCAGTCCAGGCTGAATCTGCTCCTGGACACCTGGATCTCAAGAAACATACCACAGGTAAAGAATAAGTGGAAAAATATTATCTAATGCAAGTTTTATTCTGTTCAAGTTGGAATATAGATTATGTGAAGCAGTGGTGTGCTTGTTGTTGTGGGCAGATGTCATTGTTGCTGCAAAGATGAACAATGTTCACATGCAGGTGATGTTTGTTTGATGGCTGCCTATGTGCTGCATTGTTGCCCATTGAATTGTCACCAGATGACAGTGAAATAGACTCACAGCCCCTGTTAACCATGCTGAGTTTCTTGGGCTCTGTCACTTTTTATTATCCTCTGAGTGATGTCCCTGAGAGTGAAGGGAGCAGTTCCAGGACTCCGTCTCTCAGCCCCCCTCTCTCCCCACTCTCTATTATCCCTCCTCTTTCTGGGTGTCCTTGTGAAGGCCCCCGGTGCAATGGGTGCTTCACAGCACCGACTCCAGCGCTGTCCCCCTTCCAGCACTAACAAAGCGTCTTTCTGAAGGGGAAAGAAAAGCTTTCCCAGCCCCTTGTCTCCCCTCTCTCCATGGGAACGTGGGAGCTGACTCTGGGTCAAGCTTGCTGGAGGGATGGGAAAACTGGGGGGCTTCGTTAAAGGGGATGCCTGACTGGGACAAAGGGGTGCATCTATAGGCAAGTTTATGCTGCACGCTGAGTGTGAAAATGTGTCCTTGAGTACCAAGCTTCTTCAAAGGGGAGGAGGAAACGGCTATTCATTCTGATTGTATCCTGCACCTATGGGTGTCACATGTGCTTTTATCAGAAGTCTACTTAATTTGCCTGAGGTGCTGTCACGCCAGGGGTTTCTGTAAAAAACTCTTTATCTTAAGCATCAGTAATGTGTGGAGGGAGCTTTCATCTGCGTTTAGTGGCAGTAACATTGTAATGATGATAGGCTGTCACAACCACTTAGCCCAGAAAGAATCACCTGCACAGCTCCTGTTAATGTCCAAACCATGGCCCAAAACATCTGCTTAGGCGATAGCTGATGGTGCTAATTGGTGCTAATCACTGTATTGCATGATGTAAGTTAGCCCATCCGACAGAGTCAGCAGCAGGGCTTATAGGCAAGCAGCTGGTGTGTTGCTGCGCACACAAAAAGGACAGACTGAATCCCACAATGCAAGAGGGAGTTCCTGGAGGAAGGGTGCCAGGTGGTCAGGAGAGACAGAACAAAGGACGGCCTTAATGCCAGCCATATGATGCTCCCAGTTCCCACAATGTACATATGGCCATCATTGATATTCAGGGTGGATTCTCACGCTCAGCTGATGGGACATCTGTGGAGTTTGGATCACTTTAGTACAAAAGGGACAAAAGCATTATTTCTGCAAACAGCAATTTAGAAGACTTTTTTATTTACTGTTACTTTGTGATCAAATCTCTTCACTCGTATGCAGAGGGAGACACTATCTGCTGCTGTTTACATGAGAACAGACAGGGAAGATTATCTTTGAGATAGCTGTCTTGACACAATAATGCCTGTGGCCTTCTTAATCTTTGAGCTCATTGAGAGCATAAATAGCATTTTTGTTAATCCAACCAGTTAGTGTCATGTAAAAGGTTACCCTATGGTTATTAAATGCCAGACCCGATTTATCTCTGCATCATTCGTTTGGAGACAGAAAGTCTTTCATCACACGTCATTGTATAATCTATTATAGAACCCCTTCCTGTTTTCTATTTATCACCCCTTGAACAATATAGCTTTGTTCTGAGTCCAGGGCGCATAACCCAAAAGAAGAACATGGATCAGAGTTTCCTCTAGCAAGAGAGTATAGTAAATTGATTTGTGAAACTGGCCCATTTCTTTTATCAGAGCTTTATTTCAGTTTTGCAGCTGTCATCTTCTCAGTGTGCCATGCATTCCTCTCTTAGCAGTAATTAGCTAACTTTCAAACAAAGAGCGCTTTAAGAATTTAGAAAATAAAACACTTGGCGATGTTGTTGGAATGTCTTCACAAGTGGTCAGAAAGAGTCTGGGTGTCATTAAAGAAGACAGCCTGGTATTTAATATATGTCTTCTGAGGGGGGGGGGGAGCTGAAAATGCTTTGAATCTTTGGGATAGAAGGGGGAAGGAGCCAGGGTGGAGGTGGTTGATGGAGGGAGGGGAGCCCGATGCCCTTCCTTCCCGAGCTGGAGGCAGCCAGCCAGGCAGGCACCACCATCAGCTCACACAGGGCCGTGCCAGGCCTTCCTGCGGTCAGGAGTGCAGGCCCCCCCCCCCCCCCCCCTTATATTTGCTCTCATCTCCTCACCCCGTGCCCCCTCGCCTCTTATCTCTACTTCACACACAGCCAACTTTTCTTTTCTGTCTTTTTTTTTTTTACATGAATTAGTATTCCATGTAAGTAACTGTTCTTTTATGTTTCAGTTAAGGACCAAAGACAGAACAAAAAAAAATCTTCCCGGGAAGGGGGGGTTCTCTTTAGTTAACTCCTGCAGCTGTATGCAAATGCTGGCAAACATATTTAGAATTTACCCAGTGGAGACTTTACCCAGCATGAAAACTCAAAGCATTGTTCTATTCAAGGGGCTCTGGCCGTGTATGTAGCCCGGAGAAAGGAGGGAGGATAGGGGGTGAAGGGGGGGTGGATGGCCACACACGGCTTTGGATTTACTAATCAGCAGTGAGATTCCAGCCCCCCCCCACCCACCCCCCACCCCCCCCCCCCCCACCACCACCGCCACCCCTCTTTCTGTCAGTGCCCTGGCAGCTCTGGCAGCTGCCTCAGTGATTAGGCTGTATATTCAGCGGACTTTAAAGCAAACAGCGCCAGCCTCTGATCCCTCCACCAGTGGAACCACCACCCTTCCTTAAACAAATACCGGCTCATGGCTTCAGAATCGAGCAACATCTGCTCAGAGTTGTATCCACAAAGTGTTCAGAAAAATAAAAAACTGGACTAAAAAGATTTCTCTTTTCCATTGAATCAACATCAAAGCCGGTTTCTGGATGCAGATCACAATTGGCAGTTGCTCGGCAGCAGGGTGGCGGTCTTGCAGGAATGTGGGTTAATAGTTGACAAAAAGGGCTCTTGTCTGGAGGGATAAGGCACCACGACCCGGCGTGTAGAGGCACGTGGCGCAGATAAGGTGGCGTGATGTTGCGCAGGTGCTGCCTCACCTCAGGTGAAGAGTAAACACACCGCTGACGGTTACAAAGCTTTCATCATCACCATTCACCAGCTTGCACCTGCTCACTGAGGTATCATAAAAAGCTTCTTTTTAAAGAGTCTCCCTGTAAGATGCCCTTTGTTGTTACCTCCTTTACGAGTAACTGCTACATTTAACAAGCGCCTGCAGCCTCGTGGAGGGATTCCTGAGTCTGTCAGTCATACAGCAGTGAGCTCTGTGTTGTGGTTTATCTACATTATGCTTCTGTTTGAGCTGCATTCAACACACTGAAGCCCGGCAGCAGGTCCAGCAGAGCCAAGGGGCTCAGCCGGGGGATGGGATACATGAATGGGGTGTGTGGGGGCGGACAGTCTGCCTCCTCCTTTGTTCTATGTCTGGGATGCTTCGGGGCAGCAGCATAGTTGCCATGGAGAGAGTGAAATGCAGGACAAAAGGCCTTTATTAGAGCATGGGCTTGTTTAACTCAATGTGTTTTCCACTGCATAAAAGGCATGTTGATTGATGCTAATCACACCGGGCTGGATATGAGGAAGAAGGTATTTTTTTGGACACAATGTTCAATGTGATCGTGTGGCTGCCTCACATGATCAGCCAAAGTCGTTAGGATTTTGTGGATTTAACGAAGAAGTTTACTGATCTGTGTTCTCACTTTGTTTGCTTACAGACATACATCTTCACGGATGGAGAGGATGAGGATCTTAAAAAGAAAATTGGTAAGTTTTACAAGGGAATATTTCATGTTGGGAACAGAGATGCACATTTTTTCATTGGACAGAGGAACTCTGAATTTATGAGAAACCTATTTTTTTAAATAATAAATTCAGCTCGAGTTTTTCCACTAAATTATGCTATTAAATTACAAAGAGCCTCCATTGATGGATTTATCTTTAACTAATAAAGCTTCTGCTTTTTCCTTGCCACAGGGAGTCACGCCATCAACACCAACTGCTCTGCAGCTCATAGTCGACAGGCGCTGTCTTGCAAGATGGCGGTGGAATATGACAAGTTCATAGAGTCGGGGAAAAAGTAAGTACCTTAATATTTATTTCTATGATGATAACTCAATAGTATGAACATATCAGGTTCTAACAGTTCTTATTTTTCTTAGGTGGTTCTGTCACGTAGATGACGACAACTATGTGAATGTGAGGACTCTGGTGAAGCAACTGTCCCAGTTCCCCCACACCCAGGACATGTACATCGGTAAACCCAGCCTGGACCGGCCCATCGAGGCCACAGAGAGGCTGGGGGACAATAAGATGGTACGTGGAAGATTCTTATAACTGGTGCAAAAATATTTTCAAGAACATGCCTCTTATTTGTTAGATTATTTCTATATACTGACAAACTTTTCTCTGTCCTTTATAGAAACCAGTCAACTTCTGGTTTGCTACTGGAGGAGCCGGCTTCTGTGTGAGCCGGGGTCTGGCGCTGAAGATGAGCCCATGGGCCAGGTGAGAAACAGAATTACACTAAAAACATTTGTACCTTATGCTGCATTCACATGGAAATCATGCAGGCGGTAAACGGCAAACCCATCATCATTGAAATGGATGACAGGAGTGTAAAAAGTCAAATTGATTTCCGCAAAAAAGAAGAAACTCTGTTCAATTCAACAAGAAGTTGATAAGTTTGATAATTTCAACAAGTGCTGCGCTCCTGTTTGCGGTCTGCCTGAAATCATGTGAATACAGACTTTTTATGAAGTAAATGCTAAACAAATGCCTTAATGTCCCATCTAACCTGAGTTTCTTGTTTGTTTTTGTGTCTTCAGTGGCGGTCACTTCATGAACACAGCAGAGAAGATCCGCCTGCCCGACGACTGCACCGTGGGCTACATCATCGAGTCGGTCCTGGGGGTCCCTCTGACCCGCAGCAGCCTGTTCCACTCCCACCTGGAGAACCTGCAACAGGTGTCAAGATCTGAGATACACAAACAGGTGAGAGCCTCATGTTTTTAAAAAACAACCTTTTTTATGTCTTTTTTCTTATCAAAGTCTTTTGTGTTTCTTTTACATGATGCTCATTTCTCCCTGTATTTTTTCTTCCAGATCACCCTCAGTTATGGGATGTTTGAAAACAAAAGTAATATCATTAATCTGAAAGGAGCTTTCCCTGTGGAGGAGGATCCATCAAGGTGAGAGATTGTTCTACATATAATTAAACACACTTAACAAGCTGAAATTATTGTTCATTCAATGTATTATGTCAACACATTTCACATAAATGTATTAGGTTAGTTAAAAGCAATACTATTACGTTGAACCTAATACCTTATGTTATATTACAGTTATGTTAAATCTGTTGACGTAATACATTTAAATAAAGTCACAGTTTTTCAGTACAGATTTATCCTCCACTTCACCTCTCAACAAATCTAACTCCATACTTTGTATCTGTGTGTTGCAGGTTCAAGTCTGTGCACTGCCTCCTGTACCCAGACACCCCGTGGTGTCCCCCTCAGGTTGCCTTTTAGGGCGACCGCTCCTTTCTCATCCTCGTCCCCGTCGTGCCTCGGTATCTGAAAGGCTCGTGGGGACCAGTGTTTCGTATTAGACCGCGCGGCTGCTGTATTGTTACTGCAGTTTCGTGCGGTCTTTATTAGTTTAACTGGGCTGCTGTGCGGCCCGCCTTGGGACTTTCCCTTCCTGTCCGGAGCCAGGACCTTGCCCCATAATGTTCTGGAGCAGGACCCCAGCTCTAGACAGGAAGTTGCTTTCAGCGTTTAGCTTTGCAGGCAATCAGTTGAGCTTTGTGATGTATATGTTGCTTGTAAATGTATCTGCGATTCTCATAGAATGTATTGCCATTATATGCGAGCCTTTTTGCCAGCTTTCATTAACACTTTGTCTGTTTCAGCTTGAAAAAATGCAAAGCCATATAGGTCTTTGCTTGTATACTTTTGGGCTTTTTTCAGGCATTTTTGTTTAGATCTTTAACTTTGACTCCGGACAAACGCTCTAATATGAAGATTTTTTTGGTGCTTTTAAGTTGACAGTGTTATTTCTTTCATAAACTGAGCTGGCAGTAGGCAGATATTCCAAATGCGTCGTTCAGTGACCTAATCTGAGGTATATCAGGACAAAGCACTTTTCCCTTTTTGATATTTTTTTGGTAACTTAACTTACGTCCTTTTATTGACATGCCTCAGATTTGTGTCCATACTAACACAATTCACAAATAACCTGTCAAAATCTCTATCTATTCATTTATATCTATTTAAAAAAAACTCCTTGCATTTGTTACAATCAGGGAAATTAATGAGGGGAAAGAGATTTTGATATTTTAAATTGCTTTGGGATGTTTTTTTTTGTTTAATAATTGCACAGCTGAGTTTCAAATGAGCTGATGTTTGCTCCTGAAAAGACACTTACCTCAAAGGCTCAACAATGAAGAAAGAGGAGTGAATTCTAGCTTGGATGACCCAAAAAAGCTAAAATCACTTCCAAACATTGGCTAAACCTAAATAATAACCACATATAATCCGAGCCACAGTCTGTAACAGTTTGCACGAAAGACTGGTGAGCTTTTCTGTTATTAATAACAAAATATTATTATTTATCTACACATGTTACTGTTGAGGCCTGCGAGGTGACGACTTTACAGGAGCAACATGAGTGTTTTCACATGGAGGTGTTCCCTCTGTGTCTTCTCTCACCCATATTGGGTCACATTGTACATTTTGATTACAGTATTGTGTACTGTTTAAATTAGTAGTAATTGTAAAATGTAAAAAAAAAAATGTAATTTCCCCTTTGTGGTTTACATAATGCTTTTAATGACCCTGAACTGATTTTTTTGAACTGTGCTAAATGAATGTGGTGTTTATTCTCCAGTATCTGGAGGCTTTGAAAGGTTCATTCCCAACACTGGCTTCTCAGGGATTATGAGCTGATCCTGGTATTAACTACCATGGGACCCAAGGTGGGACCTGAAACTTTGAATAAAGGTGCATAACCACTGAGAAACTTTACATATTTGGTCATGTTTTTATTTCCAGTTCAAGATGAGACATTTAAGGCAACAATTACGGGCAAGAATATCCCCATCAACATCAAAACACTTCCTGCACCGGTCAATTTTGAGAGATTGTCTCCATAACAGTTCTTATTTTAGACTAGGGAAAGGAAACATCCAGAGTACAGATTGTTTCTTATACTACACTTTGTCTATTTGCATCTGCAGATTTCTCGAGTTGGCATTAGATGATTCTGCATTTGCATATCAGAACACGACATTTAAGAAGACTTGTAATTTCTTTAAAAAAGAATAGTCCTAATGTAAACAATCAACTGGGGAAGTTTCATGGGGTTCCCTGATTAGGATGTATAATATCTATTTTAAACAGCAGCTATTGTTAACATAGAGTTTAGTTAAAAGCAGTCAATAATAGGTCATGATAGCTCCACAGCCGACAGCTACCAGTACAAAGATTACTAAACTATTAATGGATCAATCCTAATCTATAATATATCAACATGTTACACTAGATGGACGTTACTTGTATTGGAGTATCCTTTTGCACAACTTAGGAAAAACTGCTCTCATGGCATTAAGGGGTACTTTTCTTTTTGTCTAAAAAAGCTGCCTCACAGGATATAGATTTGTACGCTGCCCGAGTTCTTGCAAAAACACAGAAAACGTGGAAATTATGATTAATTATCAGCATAAAGTAAAAAATCATTCTGCATAAGCACAAATGAACTCTAGGAGACACAGAGCACAGACTCCATCTCCAAAGGCTTCCATGGGAGACAAATTACACGGAGCAAACATCCTCACCACAAACCATAATCACAGCTTTGCCTTGCAGAGATGTATAGTGGGAAAAACTGAAGCCTTTTATGTGTCTAAATCTCATGTTCAAACAGTCCTCTGCACCCTGTTTTCTCACTGTTGACTCAAAACATTTCCATAAATCTGCGCAGAAGTTCTAAATGACACATTGCATGAAACAAGACATTCAAAGCAGTCTGATTGGTAGCTATAGCCTTTTATGAGTGGCAAACGCTTGATCAGTCTTACTCAGCTTGTTAATAATAAGAAGAAAAAGAAGCGGGAGATGTCTCCTTTGGCACTACACCCTGGGAAAAGAGGGCTTGTGGCTTAAGCATGAAACACTTGTATTATTAAACTGGCAAGCTGTGAAAGTGCAAACAGTAATCGGATATGCGGCACTCTGATCCTATCCTTTAGGAGAAAAGGTTTTTTACTTACATAACAAATCATAAGAGTGTAAACTAATCTGTCTTTAATCTTTTCAAGATCAGACTCTCAAAACGGACACTTATATTTAACATTTTTCTAGTGGTGCACGTGCGATAAAAGTAAAAATAGTAAGTAGATAAAGATTTAAATGAGCCTTAAACCATTTCCTCCAGTTTATACGTAATCCCTTCTTCAAACATACCAGTCACATCTGTGTACAACTTTAAATGAGTCGTTATGTGATTACTGTACTTTGGTGATTTCCCCCTGTTTATCTTTCCTCAATGTTTGCTTTGCACTTATGTCTGTTCCCATACCAATAGTTGAAGAATAATAAATACAGTCAGACTGAGCCTTTAAGTGTACGCTATTTGCATTTTAATTTATGCCCCAAGTTGGCCAAGTGTTCAGCCTCAAACAGGGAGACAGTTGGACAGAGGACAGAACTTTGACAGGAAGGGGAACTATTCATGTGGACGTGTGATGACACCATCAGTAGTGATAGTAAAGTCAATATGTTACTAGTATTGCTACTTAAATAGAAGTGCACAATGTTTTTAATTGTATTGTTCTTTGCATCGCCCTTCAAGCAGCAGAACATACCCCGATCTAAGACTTGAAATTTGCTTTGTTTACTTTTGAAATAATTATGATATGTTAATTAGTGATCTTTAGTCTTATAGGCATACTTTCTTACCATTGGCCAGAGCCAGTCTAGCCATTTCCCCCTGTTTAGAGTGCTAGTGCTAGGCTAAGCTAAGCTAAGCTAACCAGGTGCTCACTGTTGCTTTATATTTAGAGTTAGAATCTTTATCAAATCTCTGTTTCGGCAGCTCTTATGTCAATAAGCAGTCATTTCAGTTGTGGTTTTTTAGATATGTTTGTTTGTTTGTTAAGTAATAGTAACCATATACTGCAAAGTTAGCATTGTAGAAGGAAAGAGTAGGATGCTTCGCACATAAGTGACAGAAGGGGGTGGGAGATGTTGCATGAGCTCCACAATTATATAATTTCTATGAGATAATATTACTTTCATTTAAGCAATGAATTTGAGTAGTTCTTCCGATGTAAATTGCATAATTTCAGTCTAATTATCAGATTTAATTATCTTTAAATAACAAGTCAGTATGCTGATAGAAAGCATTTCTCAACGTCTCCACGGGCCTGTCGTTTGTGCAGTGCAATAATTTGAGTAATGCTGTTTTGCATATGAATGGTGTGGTGAACAGGTGGGGGACTATAAGAACATAAACACCCAACTGCAGACATCCATCAATCCTGCTAAATGTCAGTGAGCTCTGGTGAAATATGTCTGGAGACTGAAGATGATCTGCCAGTGATAAAGCAAAAGTCGAGCAGGATCTGTTTACACAACATAAAAGTCCTGCATGACTTGTGTCAGTTTCAGTTTTTGTTACACCTGAAGAGAAATATGCCCATCTACGAATGTTTCACCCCAGGGAGAGAGACAGGGAGTCTGTCAGCCGTGTAATGTCCCCGCATTGAAAAAGTTGTAGTTCTATTTTTATTTATTTATGGGGGCCTTACTTGATTGACATTGGGTCTTCTTCCCAGCAGATATTGGCATAGTTTGTCATAGGATAAACCCAGGTGTAATCAATACCACCAAAGAGGTGTAAGAAGCAACTAAATGGAAAGCAGGCATCGTTTTATTATTTACTGTGCTTGTTTTACTGTGAGATTCGAAATGTCTTCTGGGAAAAAAGGTTTATTCGTATTTAGTTAAACAAAAATCTCTGATACTGGGCATCAAGGCTTCACAGGACTCAAGGGCGAATGTTTTTCAACCCTGTCCTAATGTGGGACGACAGGAAACACTTAGGTGTGTTAATAGTTTGTTCCCTGCTGATTAAAACACAAACACCTGGGTGTGCTTCTTTACACCTCCCATCAGTGCTCTGAGTGGGAGACGTGACATTTCACAGCTCTGTAAAACTACTCTCTTTCTGTTCGTGTGACTCAAAAACAAAACAGCGTCTCTAACTGTCAGTAAAAAGGAAACCCCAGGGTGGGAGGTGAGGAGTTGGAGTAGATGTGGTGAAGTATGGCTGACATTCCTCAGAGTGCAGGGGATTACAGAGAGGCTGGCCGCTCGCACGTTGTCTTCCCTCTGCTATATCAGTCAGTCTCCAATTAACAGCCTGCATTGTCTGCAGGATTAGGAGCGGCGGGACAAGTCCCATTGGCCCGCAGAGAGATCTCACAGCAACTGGCACAGGCATTAATCCTGCTCAACATGTGCTCTGAAGGCAGACGAGTGGCCGTTTACGATAATCCAGGTATCACATCCTGTAGAGAGGGACTTGAACCTTGTCGTGAGCAGCCCTTGAGTGGAGGCTTGAGGAATTTGGTGTATGAAATCATGGAAGATGCATTAAAGGAAATAATAGATTTTCTACATAAAGTGGTTTAAAAAACAAAACACATTAACTTCCTCCTGCCAGGGTCTTTACAAAAACATTTTATACCTGAAGGTAATTTCAAGACTTAATCATTCAGAATTTTAGCGCTAGAAGGAATACTCAATATTATATTTAAATTTAATAAGGGCGAGGGGATAAATTTAAGTTATATCTATTATGTCTGTACTTCAATGCTATTTGATTACAAATTGAAACATTTTTTTTAGGGTTTTAGGAACATAACTTATTGTACATTTAGGCCTGTAATTGTAATTAATCCAGATAATAATCTTAAACAGATAATTTAGTTTGTATTGTAGCTCATACAGCAGCATAACCGCATGTGTTATATGTCAGAAATTTGCATCAAAGTAGAATCGTGTAAAATAAATTTGTAATAGTGCTTCCAAGACATGCAAATCAGTATGCAAATAATGCTGCACAACCTCAGGCATGGATTACTCATAACTGTTATTTTAATAATACACCATATCAGTAGCATAACTGACAGGAAGTGACTGATCACTGCAACACTTTTGGAGGAAAACTGGTATAACTGTAGCCTACTAGCTTTGAGCAGAGTAAATGTGACTAAATATCTGGTATAAATGGTATCTAATCTGTGGTTAGGTGGTGGGGGACCACTGAAAGATGGACAATTGGACTTTAAAAGAACAGGAATGAGAAAACAAGTTTGGAGAAAGTCCTGAAGCATCACAGTGAGCAGGAGGAGTAAAGAGGTAAGGACGCACACGGCTCCATAAATCCTCCATTAGGTACATGCTCCCTGCGACTGGTGCGGTGATGCCTACAAAGGAGCCCCCCCTCCCACAAAGAGACGAACCAGGCACCCTGTGACCTTGTAAGCATGGCAGCAACAAAGCAGCAGCATTCCCTCCAGAAGCGGAAAACAAAGGTGCTCACGTCCTGTGTTTGCCTTCGTCTGCCTCATCTATCCTGTGATGACAGACAGAAAGAAAGGAGGAGAGAAGAGGTAAAAGTGAACATTATGAGCAGAGAAGGAATACAGGCAGAGATACTTTAACTGAATTTGAGTATATACATCTTCTGCTAGAGAGAATATTTTTACTTTTACAAAATGACATTTGGCAGCTGCATTCACTGTTACCTTTCAGTTTAAGATTAAGCATTCAAAAATATATTATTATCTTTTGAAATACAACATATTTAACAAGTTGTTTATTATCTTTTTAGCTTGTAACTCCACAAAAAAACAGTAACACGTTGATCCCCCTTGTTATATTTCAGATGTCGGTCAAATATAAGCATATCCACCACAGTTGCCCCCCCTAAATGTCTCACATGGTTTTATTTAAACAACTGTTTAAGACCAAAATGTCAAAATGATCTTATTTTCCCTCCTCTAAAGCAAAGATTGTGGAACATTTTAAAAAAATCAACATACTTTTCTTCTTCATTATACACAACCCCTCAGATTTGTCATGTGGCCCTTCAGAGGGACCTGACAGGTTAGGAACCCAAGGGTTTAACAACCTCAATGAACATAGTTAACAGATATCGATGAGAAGGCTTTCCAAAACACTCTCCACTGTGTAATTTAAACATTAAAGCACCCTAAAGTCCTCTCATTTTCCTACCATATGAAATGAATGGAGTCTAGTCAGAAAGACATCTAAATATTTATGGGATGTGTTTTGGAAAAATGTCAGCCAGTCATTTACTGTAGACATCATTTGTATTGTTTGACAAAAAACATGCAAACCACAGATTTATACTCAGTTACATCACTTTTTGTGGGAATAGAATGTATTTCAACTGTTCAAGAGAAAGGATCCGCATGGTTCAATAAAAATGATTTAGGGTAATTTACAGGGGGCATTTTTAATGGAAGTCTTGCCTTAACTCTTGTGTGCCTCCTGGCCGCCCTGCAGCTGCCTGGCATTGAAGACAAGATGGCAGAGGGCCCAGCCGGACTCAGGAAGTGTCTGTGGGGAGGGGGGGTTGGGGGGTTCAGAGGCACCCCCTTCCTCCCCCCTCTTCATTCAGCTCCTCACCTCAAAGCATTAGTGATGCATTCCTTCAGTCCAGCAACAAGCAGGGTAATTCAATTTCCTCGACAGTGAGACCGTGTGAAATTTCATTTGCATGTCAGGGATGGGTTGAAAAAACCTCTCTGCCTCCATCACGCTTTGTTTGTTTACTGCTTTGTTTAGGTCGGCCCCACGATAAACAGCAGGGGACATGATGGAATCTTTATATTAAATTTTTAAGAGAATATTCTCGAAAAAATCAAAGAACGGTATTGTATTTACTGCAAAAATGTTGCTGCAATTGTAGTTTCTGCCACGTTGAATATGAAATGTATGTTAAAGCCTGGTCCAAATATGGTAAGATTCTTAAGATAAAACGGTTTGTTTTTAGGAAAAAGAAAGCACACTTCCTCTACATTTTTTCTAATCCATTTAAACCCCCAGACTTCCACATTAGTCTGTGTGTTTGGGGCGACAGCAGCTGGCGGGCGGGATGGAGGAAGTTGATGAAGCAGGCTGGTGGCCCGGCGCTGACACTGCCCCCCCGCCTGCTGTCGGCCCAGAGGTCACAAGCACAGACTGCCTTTCTGCTCCTCTCAAAGTCATCTGTCGCTGCGCTGCAGAGGAAACAAATTCCAACATGCACATATCATCTTGAGAAATACCATTAAAGCAAAGATTTACATCATTTTGTATATTTACTTAAAGGTGACCTATCATGCAAAATGCACTTTTGTACGTCTTTTATACATGAATATGTGTCCCCGGTGTTGCAGGGAACTCACCAAGTGTCAGAAAACACAACCCTCTCTATTTTCCTCCATACACAAATCTCTTAAAAAGGGGCTGCAACGGATCTGATACAGACTGATCCAGATTTGAACACTTCTATGACGTCACAGAAGTGGCGCTACGGCTATTGGGCCAACTCCACCAATCAGGAGGAGACAGCCACGGACATTGCCGTTCGAAAGCGCTGGAGACGCTGTAGTACATATGCCAGGCCTGTAGATGGTGCTGTTCTCACAGAATAGGCCCATGCAAAGACAGTGTTCAATTGAGCGAAATGAGGAATGCCTGAAATGCATGATCTGTTTTGTATTTTGAAAAATAAAAAGTATAAATATGCCTTATATAGGTATGGTCCTACACTATATTATTCAAATATAGCATGATAGGTCCACTTTAAATAATTGATTTACCTTTTTTAATCCCTTTTTGTTGTTGTTGTGACCACATTTTCCAGCAGGTTTCACTGTTTAATCTCAGTTTATGTTGAAGGGGTTTGGGTTTCCCCTTTCCTGTAGTGTTATAGTTTTTTTGTGCATGTAAATGTTCTGCAAAGGCTCAAATCCCAAAGCTTCCTCCAGAAGGGGTTTCTCTCCTGCACACTACCCCCGTGCCTGAAATGCCTCCATTGGACTCCTATGTTTGCACTGTAACATAGTGACATCACTAACACTTGTGCTTCTATTGGCTAACACATTGTACGTTAGGCTAAGAGGCGGTACATCTCAAAGCGGCTGACCAATTACAATAGATCCGACAAGCTAACCAATCAGAGCAGACTGGGCTCTGGTTTCCGACAGAGGCCGTTTCTCAATCGCGAGTACACATGCTGCAGAGCAACTATTTCAAGTATACTACGTCATAAAGTGGCACAGAATGCTGGGCATTTAACAATGGATGTATAATAAGAACATTCATGGTTCTGATGTCATTAGTAGTTATGCAGGATATTAAATACAAGGCTTGCTGTCTCTTAAAACTTAAAAAGCTAAGGACACATACGCTATGGATTCTGCAATGCTTAAATCATTGCAAGATTACCTAGTCTGCCCTCTTACCCAAATTATCAATTCATCTGTATTAGGTACATGGGACATTCCCAAGTGCCTGGAAGATTGCAATTGTAACCCCCATTTTTAAGTCAGGTGACCCTCTGAGCATCAACCGCCCAATTAGCATCTTACCTGTAGTATCCAAGGTGGCTGACAGAACAGCTCGTCTCCTTCAACTTCATCCCATGCAGTTTGGCTTCAGGGCAAATTATTCCTCCAAAACAGCCAACTGCTTTTTTATAAAAAAGGTCAAAGCAATGGTTGACAAAGGAAGGAGGTGTTGTTGGTGCAGTATTCTTGGATCTACGCAAAGCTTTTGATAGTCAATCATAAGGTCCTTCTGTCCAAACTGTCAGCTTTTAACTGCACTCCATTAACACTCAGTTGGATTGAATCATACCTCACTGGTAGGCGTTGGCATATTATCGTCAATAATGAACTCTCTCCAGCTCTAGACTTAAGCACCGGAGTACCACAAGGTTCAATACTTGGTCCACTTCTTTTTACTGACTAAAGGAAACATCAAAAATACTTTACAAACTTTTATAATTCTAATAGAAAATGAAATGGTGTTGTATTGCTTCACATGTTTATCTCTTACTATTAAAGCGATGTGTTTTACTTTTTTGTTTCCACACGCGATACAAGAAGTGTTGACAAACGACCAGTGCCCTGTCAAAGTAGATGGGAGACCCCAGAGCTGCAGTGAAGTTGTGCTGCTCCCTAGTGTCTGTTTCCTGTCAGGATGCAAAGAAAAAGGAAATCCATGGAGCAGGGCACTACAGTTAACATTTGTTTAATTTCAAAACACAGCATTTAAGCTCAATATAACCACATGTACACAATTTAGAGATTGCAAAAATGAAGTAAAAAAAGAAAAAAAGGTTACATCTACAGTGATTTTTTCCAGAAAAAAACTCAAAGAAAATGTCAAACCTATTTACCGTATTCACATTAAAGAAGCAACACATTGTGCTTTCTAGAAATTCTATGAAATAAAAAAACACTAAAAGCAAATAGAAAATGTGGAATAAGCTGTTTTAAGAATTTCAATTTTAACCACTTTTTTTTTCATCATTTTGTAAATGTTTATAATCCGTACAACCGCCTTGCATTACAAACAACAAAGAGAATATGACTACTACCAAAGACAGAAAGATTGCATCAGTGTAATAACGCATTTACAGAGCATACATGATTTTAAAAGACAGGCTCATTCAACCAGGAGTCAACTTTACAGAGTGGCCTGGAGTTAAGACATTTAAAAAGATATTCAGATAATAAAAGAGTTGTGCTTTACTTCTTGGCACAGTCTCAGAAAAAAAAAATCACCTGTTGTACTGGTCACAGCGCACATCTAAGAGAAGCAAGTTGAAGCAGAAGAAGTCAAAACATCTCTCTCCGCATTTGAAGGATCGTCACGCTTCGACCGGAAGTCAGCAGGTTTCCTTTGACCATTTCTGGTTTATAGAGAGCAAGGTAATCATGATCCCTTCACAGCATCCACTCACTCGTATCTACTTTTGTTATAAATGCTAAAACACATTTGTGAATGCAAAAAAAGGTTTCTCTCTGAAATTCTCTAAGAAACTGTGATATGCATATTGTCACGTAAACTTGAATTAAGATTCTTGTGATAGGAATTTCTGACTCATTTTGGTGGAGATGATCACTGCTGCACAGTCAAGGATGTTTGGACAATTCCCGCTTCTGTTCAGGGAGATGAGGCTTTACGACTTAACAGCAACGTGGAGAGAATAACAAGCAGTCTGGTGAAGAGGTGAATTACCGTAACGTCTGGAGTAATGTCCTCTGCTTCACCATCGTCTGTAAAAACACAAATCTGCTTCCAGTAGTAAAAAAAACTTCTCATCTTTGTCAAACTCGTAAAGGTTTCTCCCATTTTTTTTTTTTTTGGATGAGCATGGTCCTCCTATTGAGACTCTTTTCTTCAAACAGCTGCATTTCAACCAAACAGCTCATCTTTGTCCTTCTCAAATCCTCAGAGTCGAGCTGAGTTCACAGCTTCACAGGTTACAGTCATCGCTGTAGAATAGTGGCTCACCAATGTATTTAAAAATAAAAAATGCCACAGGAGATATTGTCCAGAGATGCAAAAAATTCAATTTCAGACCTGTAAGACGTGCTGCATGAAAAACTGGTCCCAGATATCGGATTTAACCTAGAATGCTAAAAGAAAGTCAATCGACATGTGTAATATATACAGTATCAGAGGCTATAACTGGAGGATTTTGCAAATCTTAAGCAGACTTGCAATTTAAATCCCATTAGCAGAAAGATGAGATGTTGCGACATGAAATGTATCTATTTTACAGTTTTATCTATGTGAGAATTAATGTTTACACTTCACCTATTCCCGTATTCCTCCTGTATTTATCATGTGAAGGCATTTTCTTACTCTTTCTGAGAGAGTGCATTACAGTACTTTAAAAAACAACAACAACAACCAGTAGTAATCAGTGTTAGTCTAAGGAGCACTTCCAGAGTCCTCAACACTGCACTCCCTGTTAGCTGTGACACTGTGCATGTCGTGGTGCATTCATGTGTAAAAACAGAAAGTTGGAGTGTAAAAGTCGGCCCTGGCTCCATCACATTGAGAGCTGCAGATGGATTCCCAGCACCGATGATGATTCTGTGCACTATGACTTTGCTCCAACAAACCAGCAAACAAGCACACGTGGTTTTTCCGTTTAAATTCAAGTGAGATGGAGGAGGGAACGGGAGAGGGAGGAGGGGCTGAAATGAGTGAAGGACACAGGAGAGATGTCAGTGCGGCGGACAGGAGGGGTCCACTGTGGTTTAGTGAGCGGGTGGGGGGCTGTTGGGGTCCCGGCGGCTGTTGGGGTCCCGGCGGCTGTTGGGGTCCCGGCGGCTGTTGCGTTCTGGGCGACTGTTTGGGTCTGGGCGGGTGCTGGGGTCCTGGCGACTGTTGCTAGGGTCCGGGCGGGTGTTGGGGTCCGGGCGAATGCTGGGTTCAGGGTGACTATTGGGGTCTGGGAGACTGTTGGGGTCCGGGCGGCTGTTGGGGTCCGGGCGGCCGTGGGCCAGGTACTTGGCCCGCATGCTGGAGGTGTACTGTGGATGAAAAAGAGAACATGACACACACAAAACAAAACGAGAATTAGGATTTTGCTCTTCATAGTTGAATAATGACTTGCAAGTATTAGAACAATGTTAAATATCCCTTCTTTTAAAGGTCTCCTATTATACTATTTTGAGGCATTTATTATAGGTCTCAGATATATAGAAATATATAAAAAACATGTCTATAAAGTGTTTTGCTCAAAATACCAAACAGATCACCCATTCTAGCCATGCCTCATACCCCTCTATTTCAGCACTGTTAGAGAAGTGCTGATTCTGGGTCCGTAGCTTAAAAAAAAAGGTTTTACGAAAGAAATATCTGAAAAAAGACATCAAAAAGCAAGTGAGGGTCATACAAATATAGTGATGGAAAATACAACAGAACAACATGATTCCCCAGATCAGAGACTCGAGTTACCTTCGACTAGTTACCCCAGACTGCTGGAATCTAAAGGGATGTTAAATAGTTCACACAGAGAGAGAACATCACAGCTACAGTGGACGAGGACATCATACACATATTCTAGTTTTTGCTTTTAACTGTCGTGCACATTCGTATACATTTAGGATGCACCCATGCTTATTTTGGATGCAGGCGATACAAGCACAGAAAGGCTGCATCTCAAACTCGTGTGGAAACACTTCTTTGACTTCTATTTACATTTTGTTTTTGATTAGCCTTCAGTGTTTGCACCAACATGAGCTTCATAAAAAGTGACTTACTTGGATGTTAAATACAATTGCACAATTTTTAATGCAGAAACTAAAGATGACTTTCATAACAGATTCAGTTTTAATTAAATGTAAAGCCTTATATGTCAAATAAAAGAAGAAAAAATGCCTGTTGCATGCCTAATTTTTGCTTTTATGGATTACGCAGATTTATTTGATCTATAAAATGTAAGAAAATAGTGAAAGCTGTCCATCCCAGTTTTTCAAAGCCAGGTTTAATGCCTTGTTTTAAAAGTCAAAACTGGGAAAAAGAAAAGAAGTATGTCTCGATATTTGAAAGCAGCAGTCAGCCTTTTTTGAGTATTAGGGCCACACTTAGAAGAAAAATAAACAGAGAGACTTCGAGATTAATGTCGTAATAATACGAGAATAAAGCCATAGTTACGAGAATAAAGTCGTAGTTTCATAAGTGACTTGAGAAGCGGACTTGGAGGAGATTGTCTCCTTTCTGCAGGAGGAAATGGCTGCTTCATGCCGACTACATTACATTACATTACATTTAGCTGACGCTTTCATCCAAAGCGACTTACAATAAGTGCGTTCGACAAACAAGATACAAACTTGAAGAAAACAGAATCATATAAGTACATCAGGTTTCAGTTTTCAGTCTGCGCCGGAAGATGTGTAAGCTATCTGCTGTCCTGATTTCAATGGGGAGCTCATTCCGATTCCACTACAAGGCTATCGTTAGACTCCTTCTGGATCCAAAGCCTTGATTACAAGTCTCATCGTTTCTTGTGAAACAACAAATGCCCTTTGAACAGCTCGTAGATGTAACCAACGATAGCCTTGTAGTCGGCCAGAACCAGCCATTTCCTCCTGCAGAAAGGAGACAATCTCCTCCAAGTCCGTTTGGTTCTTTCTTCAAAATAATAATCATAGTTTCTTGCACAACATTTTCAAAGTTCTAATACTTATGATAATCTGATGCTGATGTGCCAAAAGATTAGGTACTTCGTTATTGGAGAAACCTAAACTAAAGTACTGCTTCACAAGATGCTCCACATTCCTCATTTTATTGCAGGACGCTCCTGTTGTCTCCTTCTCCAGTCACTTGTGAAACTACGACTTTATTCTCGTAACTACGACTTTATTCTCGTAATATTACGACTTTATTCTCGAAATCTCTCTGTGTTTTTTTCTAAGTGTGGCCCTAATACTCCGTCGCAGCAGACAGATTTGTCTATACGACAAAATGCAGTGGAAGTGAGTAAAAGTCCAGAAAATAAGACGTCTGCTAAAAAATATACAAGGTAATACTAAACAAAGTTGGGACCGTCATGTGGTATTTTCTCTGTGCTGCACACCCAATAACAGAAGCCTTTGTTATTTTAAATAAAAGTGAGAAATATTCTTCTCTTAGCCCCCGGGTCCCCCCTCCAAACCGAGACAAAGCAGATCCAGAGAGTTTGACTCGGTGAGCCTCAGGGCCGATAAAGCTTCACATGTTCCTCCCAATACATCTGTGGTGCGGGGGGGAGGGACACATGCAGCCCAGGGCCACAGGACACAAAACTTAGGTGAGACACGCAAGAGTCAGGACAGAGGGTGGAGTGGGGGAAGGGGGGTCCAGCAGCCCAGGTGGGACCTGAACAGAGGGTGAGCCGGGAGTTTGGGAGGTGGTACAGAGGAGGAACAGGCCAGCAGGGGGGGAGGAGGCGGGGCTTATTTTGTACCTGTTAGCACACTGTAGCAGATGAGGTTACCAAAAGGATCTTGAACTCTCCGAAGGCTTTAACTGCCAGCTCTGACCGCTGTTACTGTCCGCGGCAGTCAAATACAACTGGATGGATTCGCAGGAAAACAAGAAGAGAGTATAGAGTAGATACACAGAGCAGCGTCTAGGTCCAGGCAGACACACGGACACCAGGGAGGGTGGGGGGCTTCTGCTAGAGGTTCAGGCTGGGGGGAGTCACTGAGGTGTGTTCCTAACATGGTCAAAGTGGTACACAATTTCAGAAAACACACAGCAAGAAGTCCTAGTGACTTACGCGTATGACCAAAATCAAACAAAGACTCCACATACGATCTATCATTGGTGCTTATACAGACCTTCAGGAAGATATAGACAAACAACAGCAACATTGAAATTTAAGCTATTGGCTCTCACCCGGGAAAAGATCTGCCAATCAGAGGATGCCCGCAACACTTTCCTATAATTCTGCAATGATCTTTTTCAATATAAATCCTCGGTGAGAGCTGGTCATGTTTGTATGTATGGTGCTGCTGTTTGTCTTTACGAATGTGTCTAAGGTCTTAAATTCATAAAATGAGGTCAAGTGACAGTGTGCAGGATTCTTTATTCCCCCCCCGCCCAACTTGTGTCAAATAAAAGACAGAAAACATCGCTATCCAAGACACATTTCATGTCAGGTGGCAGTTTGACACAAATGATGTATTTGTTTTGCAACCCTATTCATAAAAAAGGTCCAGGTATAGTGTCTGTTTTTCATTTGGGCGCTTGGAGCGCAGCAACTTACCCTCGGTACCACAAAGCTTTTGAGGAACTAAACCTGTGTTTTGTCTGGAGTGACGGACTCAATTGAGTTTCTGTAGGAGAGAGGTCTTTTCCTAATTTGATTTGAACAATCTGGACTTTTACATGGTTTGTTGTCGGCTTCCACACTCATCGAATAAAGAGTAAACGAGCGAGTGAACAAGAGAGGAACCTGCTGTCCTGCGAGGGGCAATAAGGGAATATAGTGAGTGAGGAGGAGGAGTTAAGAAAATATGTTCTTATGCATGAAAATGTGCAATCTCCTTTCCCTTCTCTGCATTTCTGCTGTTGAAAAAAGTTCCCATAACAATGAAAAAGAAAATGAACATGACGACCGTAAAAAGTGTTTCGCAACGCGTTTTTTTTGTATGTGTCTTTGGATTTATTTGTATGGTTTTCTAATTTCTTTAGATGTGATGGAAACGCACACAGGAACGCTTTTATTTCATTGTTAGCTTCCTGATTTTAGCTTCATCATTATATGAATATTAATTAATATAATTTTCTTCAACAAGTTTGAATTGTCAGCCCCTCAAGAGATACTGCCAAATGCCTAGAAGGTGGTTCTACAGTTTCAGCAGAGACTTTAGATATATATTCCATAGGTGTTTCTGTACTTGTGTATTTTTTTGTTTGTTGAGGAAATGCAAAACTTACCGTGGGCGGAGGAGACTCTCGTCCAATCAGCGGAGTGTTCTCACAGCGAGAGTTCTGGAAGTTGGCGTTCTGAGCCCTGTTGAGTTAAACAAACAGTGGGATCAAACATAGCGAGCTGAGAAGAGCATAAACCCCTACACACTGCTTTAAAGATATGAAACCATATACTGCACACATGCAACTCTCCACGTCAGTTTCCAGCATACCAAGGCCTTAAAAACACAGAAACTACAAGATCCCCTCCCCCAGTTTCCCCCAACACTGAACACTCATGAGTTTGAGTTTCACAGGCTTCACAGCTGGAGATCAACAGCTGCATCTGCTGTCCACTGCCTGACTCTCAGGGAACATAAAACCGGACTCCTGACATATCTAATATCTGCCACCTGGTTTGGTTGTGAAAATACATTCTCTACCACTTCTGGTTTTCCTCAGTTCTCAGTGGTTTGCTGCACGGTGACTCACATGTACTCGGTGACAGGTGCGTTGCTGACGGTGTGGGCGGCGGCAGGGATGGAGGTCTCGCTGCCGTAGCTACTGCCACAGCTGTACAGGCTGGGCATGTGGACCCGGTACAGGTTGTCGTGGTTCTGCCGCCCCCCGTGGCTCAGAGACTCATCCTCACTGTCATCGTCGTCCCTGCAATCAACAGAAGTCCTTCGGTCAACCAATGGATAAGTAAGAAAACTGACAAATACAACTATAATACTAGCACTTTCAGCTGTAGACTGAGACCAGCGAAGACCACCACAGGAAGTCTTTCCTCCCAGTGGTCATCAAACTCTATGACTCTTCACCCTTCAGTAAAGGGAACTGAGAACTTCCACACCCCCACTATGTGCAATATAAATACCATTACCATCATTACAAAACACTTTCTGCTATATAACATGTGCAATATTATTATTATTAATAATGTTCTATAATAACGTGCAATTACGTATCTGCCACGACATTTCTTTGCACTACTAAATACTGTTAATATTTACATTAATTATGTGACCGTCTATGTTTCCTGTAGATATTGAATTGCTCTTTTTACTGCAATGTTAGTGTACAGTTGTATTATTATGCTGCTGTGTTTATTGTATTTTTGAAACTCTGGCACAACAATTTCCTTCGGGATAAATAAAGTCCTATCTTATCTTATAATGATTTATCCTTTAAAACATGTATCATCACAACTTTTCTCTGCTTCCCTGGACATCTTCAAGTCATCATTAAAAACTCCTTTGACCCCTAACCCATCAAAGTCCCCTTGCTCTTTATTTCATTTTTAATTTATTATTTAGCCCTTTTGTTTGTTTGTTCACCATGTAAAGCGGCCTTGGGTCCCTTGAGAGGCACAAATGTAATGTATTATTATTAATATACTGTAATGTTAATATCTTTAGGTCTTGGTCTAACAAAAACAAGACTTTTAAAGATATCACCTTAGATTTTGAGAAATTGGAACATTTGTTTTTTACTATGTAGATTGATAATGAAAATAGTCAGTTGCAGACCTAAAGATCACGCTGCACTGCAACCTTACCACCACCAGAGGGACCCTGTGTGCTGACTGACTGATAACAAAAGAAGTCTAAAAGTGCCACATGGTCACATTTGTGATTATTCTCACATTTTGTTTCACCTTCATGACAGCGGGCAGAAAACACACGGTGAGTTCTCTCCGCTGTGTGAAGCAAAGATGCTGTTTCCCACTGACCTCAATGGGGATACACAAAGACGGTAAAAATAGCCTTATGTAATTGGATCAAGTTTATGCAGGAAAATGTAACGGCCCTTATTTGCATCAGGACAATAAATGCATTTGTTCGTGTTGTTTTAAAAAAAAAAAGCAGTGGCCTCCTTCGTGCAGAGAGAAAGTGATCCCAGTTGTGAAGCTAAATAACAACAATGCACTAAACATGTCAAAACAGAGCAACAATGATAGCGTTGTCATGGAGCCTGTCTCCCTCTAGTGTTCATCCCTTAGGCATTTCCCTGCATAGCTAACACATGAGATCACAGATAATAATTCAGGGCAGTTTTCAATACATCTATTAACCTGAGAGTAACTTACAGAGTATACATATCGAATACCAATCCTAGAAACATTAAACATTCTCACCTAACTCCAGGAGGGTTTATATCATGTAGTAATCTTGCATCATTAAACAGTAAAAGCTTAGTGGGGACCACTGAGAAAACACACTGGCGGCGTGTAATCCTTTGGTTTATAACAGGAAGCCCCAGCTGAGACCAAACTGATCAACATGCTTCTGATTGTTAGGAGGGATCACTTCATTATGAGTGCGGCTGAGCTGACAGCTGGGAAAACCTCTTTCCCATGAGCCATCCTGCAAACCTTATCTGCCGCTGATATGACGAAGACATCAGGATGATTTCACCCCTCGGCTGGAGGAGAAGACACCAGCTCACTCAGCACAATTATGCAGGAAGCAATCTATTTGAGGATGTAGCCTTATAGACAAACTAGTGGTAAACAAAGCCTAACACACACCATAATCGTGTCAATCAATCCTGACTTCGTAGCTTCACTCCCATGTGTGTAAAAACAAGCAAGAGAGGGTTAAAAAAACGGCCATGAAACCATAATTAATTGATAGGCTTTTCCTCCTAAATTATTTCGCAGTGTATACACAGGGTTGCAGAGGAGCTTAAAAGCTTTGCACTGGTTCCTATGTGGTTACGAGTGGATGGCTTTATATGCAATGGATGTCTCACCTCTTGCTGTGCCAGGTGTGAGGCACACTGCAAACAATGGAGCTGAACATGAGGGCAGTGATGAAGGAGAAGAGCACGAGGTAGATGAGGCCTTCCAGTCCGTCGTAGCACAGTCCCGTCATGCCCTGGACAAAGTCCTGCAAGAAGAGGCGGAGACACCACTTTTATTATGGCAGGTATAATAACATCAGTTGCTGCATTCAAACATCTAAAGACATTTGAGAAACCACTAAGAAATGAAATAGAGTAAAACCAGATTGAAGAGGTAGTGGAAAGGCTGTTTTTAAAATGCATCTGCTGAGATTTCTCAATTTAAAACTAGGTCAAAGCAATGAGCTCACTATTGGCCTACAAGCAGTGCATTTCGATCTAGGTTTGAAAAGAACCCCACTCACCCCATAATATCATGAGTACAAATCTTCCTCCTGTATGCACAGCGCAGCAGTAACACATTTGGTATTCTCCTGGAGATACTCTTATTTTCATGAAATAATAAGCTCTGGCGGCTGGATGTTAAGCAGAGAAGGCTGAGCAGAAAGCAGAGAGAAAGTGCTGCTCTTGCATGTGTGCACTTGGAATTTGGACGCCGCTGAGGGACAATCCTCCCAAGCGAAGCGATAGCCAAGTACTTGTCATTCAGCAAGCTTCATAAAGAGTACAAAGCCAGCATCAATTGGACAAGAACTCGCATTCAGGAGAGCAAATGTTATTAATGGTGACAGGTGTATTCAGCTGCACAAGCATGAACAGAGAGGTTGCTTTGTACAACTACGCTGCACTGTGAAGACGTCGCAACAGATCACATCGCTGGGCCCTTTTTTAAATAGACATGGAGCAACCCTACAGTAAGCATGTCTCCGTTTGTAAGTGTCCTCCTCCCTGCTCACCATGTGCAGGCTGCGACAGTCCACCAGAGCGGTGAGCTGATGAAGGCTGATCTCCGTGGTGTTCAGGATCCCCTGGATCTCTTCTAAATCTCGCTGGAAATGAAAGAGGAAAAAACACAAACTTAATTTGAAAATCGAACATTAGAACCTGAGTATTCTTGGATCCCACAAACGACCATAAAATACATTGGAAAAAATAAATAAAATGCATTTAATTATCATTGTCTACATTGGAAAAATGCTAAGTCGTAGTTTCCTGCTTGTAAGTAAACGCTTACAGTTGCAAAAATAAGGAAGTAAACCAATTTTTAACATTGATTATTCCCTGATTATGCATTCTACACATCAGTGTCTTTCATCAATATACAACAGCAGCTCTAGCTGAGAAAGCTGATTTTAATGTATGATACATTTTAATGGACTACCGTACTCCCCTTCTTCGTGCAGCTCCGACAGAAAATACGTCTGATAATAGCCTGATATAAACATTTCCACGACCTCAGCACATTTCCCTGTGTGGCTATGTTGAGTGAAATATACCCCGCTGTATTCCCAATGTCAGCTCCCATTTGTGCCTATGTCAACACAGTGTAAGGACCGGCACTGGACAATACCACAGCGATGTATTGACAAGGGCCGGTGAAAGCCTAATGCAGCTAAATGGACATAATGCAGGTCCCAGGTGGGCCGTCAGCAGGTCTTTATGGACAGGTGCACTTCACTTCTCTGCAGGTCAGTCCCATTCACTGCCACTAGTCATCACAAACAGCACGGATAAGGTGTGGGGGGACGGGACTGTGTATGGAAACAGCTACCATGTGATGTAGCATTTATTTTTGGAAAAAATATATTGCTTAGTAAAATGAACAATTTTAACATTTGTATATATTTATTATTTTTACATATAAATCCTTTTTTGGGTTTTTCTTTTCCTGTAGTGTGTTATAAAGGCTGAAGTGCATGTTAATGGTCTGCAAAGACTAAAATCACATAGTTCCCTTCAGAGGGAGTTTTACAATCGAAAGTGGGTTAAATGTGTATGGGAGCAAATCACTAAACCAATGAGACTCAGGAATAGTTTTACTGCAGTTCAACCTAACATCCATTCATCAATGATTTACTCTAATTCTCTTTTCACCAAGGAGGCATCCGAGGAAAACAAAGTCTTGAAGAGTTCTAGGTAACACAAGGGAACATTTGAAGGATGAAAAACTCCTTGTATTTGATCTTTTCCAATTTCAAATGAAACATTATAACCCTGATCCGTTTGCCATGGGACAGACATTTGAATGTGGTAATGTTGTAATTTGGCAGGTCCAGTGAAGAGTGTGGTGCTGGGGCTGGTAATGTACCTGAGTCTGTTTGTACTCTCTGGTGGCAGAGCGCAGCAGCTCGGACACGTCGTCCTGCATCTCCACTAACGCTTTGTGGCTCCCAGAGAGCTTCTGAAATGAAGAATACTGTATCAGCCCGGCACATCTCAAAACTATTTCCATTATTTTAAACATTAGCAAGAGCTTTCAGTGTGAAGTCACGTGGAGATTTAGTAGAGGCTGATCGTTTATAGATGTGAGATTAAAGGCTTACATACTGTATATATAGCTTCCTTTTCTTTACACTCTAACAATAGCAGGCCAGACCTCAGCAGCACTCAAACGCTTTGAGTTATTCATGCAGTTTGCAAAATGAAATGAAAGCTATTCCATTAGTGCAGACTATAGATTCACAGTAAAAGTGCCACTTTTCTTCCCTAGCTTCTAACAGACGTTCTCCGATGCTAGTGCATGTTACACACACACACACACACACACACACACACACACACACACACACACACACACACACACACACACACACACACACACACACACACACACACACACACACACACACACACACACACACACACACACACACACACACACACACACACACACACACACACACACACACACACACACACACACACACACACACACACACACACACACACACACACACACACACAAAATGGCAGAATGGAAAGTATTGTACTATTACATGGAAAGGCAATGGGAGGGGCTAATTTTGCCCACTAGAATTCTCACTAATTCAATCTCATACATCATGAAGAGATAAAAGTCTATAGTTATATCTGCTGAGATTTGAGTATCACATGTACGTTGAGCTAGTAAAATAATAGGAAAACATGTATTTGGGTAATCATCTGAAGGGTAAATTATTTGGTTTAAGATGTTAAAAACTCTAGAAACAAATGTAATATATGCAACAAACCTGCTGGAAGGGGTTGGTTTTTTCCAAACTGCAACTAAGGTAATGCATCAGGATATCTGTGAATATAGAGGACAGCAGGAACAGAATATGTCAGCAGAGCCACATACATTCACACACAGGGCTGAAAGATGAACAAGAATGTTCATTAACGATCCTGCAAAAATAAGTTGCAGATTCATTTTCTGCTTATTATGGTTGTTTATCATAAGATTAATACAGATGTCTCACTAAAATGCCTAACTATGTTTGAAAATACAATTTTATTTTCATAAAATCCCAAACACTGATATTGGAATCAAACACCTGTGTGTGTCAAGATGTCAACACGATTGTGTTATGGACTGTTAGTCATGAAACATTGAACCGGTAAGAGATATGGTTTCAAGAAAGGAAATTCTGAAATCGTCTATCATTGATCAGAGAAATAATTATGTAAATGGGGCAAATAATTGGCAGATTGATCGATAATAATAACAATTATGGTAGTTGCAGCAATATTCTATTTGACTATTTCTAAAAACTGACATAGGGGCTTGGCAGAGATTCTCCCACACTGTGTTAGGACTACAATAAGAACATTGTCTTTTTTATTATATTCAATCATAGCTGCTCATTCTTATATTAATAATTCAAACGTAGTCATGTATTTGGATTCTGATATCTGCATTTAATGTGGCGTTTTGATATTTCTTTGCTGAGTTGCTGCTTCAGCCACCAATGTTTTGTTCTGGGAGAGAGGCCAACAGCCAGGTAACAGGCCGATGCAGAGACGTGGTATTTTGTGCTCCTGTAACTGCACTCCTGCTGAGCTAAGCACTGAGGGGCAATTTTCCAAAATAATAAGGTTCACATGGTGGAAAAGTATGAAGTATTTCTCCAATGATGCGGCAACACTTACCCAACAAAAGAACACAAAGCCATAGAAAAGCTCAGGTACCCTTTGAGTTATTGTTAAAACTACAACATGACCAAACTTGCATTCTGTTCATAGTTCACAGTTTACAGCAGACTGTAATTAATGTTTTAGATTTTCACCGGCTATAACAACCCACTCCAGTTCCAAAGTCCCAGCAGTGAGTAGGAGTGGATGAGAACTCCTAAGTGACTCAAAAGCAACAGCTACATCCACAAATACAAGCTGTGAGAACACCAGCGCCGAGCGAGCACATGGAGTGACGTGCGCGCTCACTGCTGAGTCAGGAGCTTCATTCCCACACAGTTGAGTGAACTGATGAGGAGGATTTCCGGTAGGAGAAGTGTATTTCAAGCAGGCTTCAACCACCAATACGCCCACACACATACATATCAGGAAGAGAAGGTTTCTTAGAATCTGACTTATGGTAATGGTTGGAAAGACTGACATTCTTGTTTGACTTATCACTTATAAATCCTGGCTGTCAGTATGCAGTGGGCAGAAAGAAGACAAAATATGGCTATAGAAGTTTCAAGAAACACCTTAGTATAATTCTGTTACTGGTTTTGCCACTGTTCCATGTACTGTAGCAAAAAATGAACAATTTGTTCTGAAAGTAACTCAGTGGTGGAACATTAGAATAATGCTACAGTAACTGTGAATTTGAGAACATAAGATTGTTTTACAATCAAGACTGATTATCAGTGAGTAGCAGCCTCAGGCTAAGGTAACATGCTTTCTCATTGGATAGATATTTAGCAACACTTTATCCCTCCAGGTTAACATTCTGGCAGAGTGAAGGAGTCAAAACAAAGCTTGTGCCAGTCCCTAAAGCTAGGGATGATACTGTATAGGGTTTTGTATTTTTAAAACGTTGTCATCGTCATGTCAACTGCACCGATTATTGCTAAAGACTTTGATGTATTGCATTATGGGATCTATTTGGCTACTTTTTTTCTTTTTTTAACTATTATTGTCATCACATAGTACAGGTGCTAGTAACGGAACGGTTTCTCTGCATTTGACCCATCCTAGTGTTAGGAGCAGTGTGCTGCCATTATTATGTACAGCGCCCGGGGAGCAGTGTAGGGAACGGTGCCTTGCTCACGGACACCTCGGTGGCACTTGGTCTTGCCGGGACTTGAACTGGTGACCTTCAAGTTGCAATTGAAAACTGCACTTTAATTTGTGCCCTTTGTGTTCAGTTCAGTGCTCAATGTTTTCACTAAAAGAATGTTTGAAATAATTTCCTCTTATTTCTTTAAGTCAACAAGAATTTTGTTGTATTTGAGCTGTATACTAAAGTAACAGAAAGGCAGATGGAAGTATATTTAATATAAGTTTATCTATTGGAAGTCATTATTATATTGCAATTCTCAACAATGTTATGGCATATTTTGTCCTATTGTGCAACCTACATATAGCTTCAGTAAAGTTGCTCTCAGAGTGGTTTGTTTTCAAGCTGTTTTGTGTTTTCCAAGCTTGCAAAACGTTATCTACCTAATGTACCTATCAGCCCAGAGTGATACAGGCTGCAACATGATACATTGCACAGATGAACTCTCACTTTCCATCTGGATTGAGACCATGGGTCTGGAAAAATTGCGCAATGAAGAGAAAGCAAAAGAATAGAAAAAAACAATGAGGGCTGTTAAAATGATGCATGTACCAGAAAATATAACAGCTATCCAGTGGAGGAGCGCAATAAATGTACTGTAGTCAGAAAATACTTTGAGATGTCCAGAGATTTGTTTGGTGAAATAACAAGAAGGTATGAGCTGTGAAGCAAAAATATAAAACCACGAGTAAGATGTATCTTTATTTAAGAAAATTAAGGGTAACTGAGAAGTAAAAGCAAATAAAACCTCTTGAGTTTGTGTACTTTGTTTTTGCAATTTGCAAAATGACAGGAATTATGATAAATATTCTTCAATTGTCCTGATTGAAATACTTTCTGTCTAGTTTCAGCCCTGGGGCAGAATACAGCTCCATATCTGCAGCATAATACAGAACAGAGAAGGCTGGTTGCTCGTGGTTCAGAGGAAATCACACATTTTACAGCTGGTGCTCTGATTCCTGCCCTGACTAACCAGCAGCTTGGTTTGTGTATGGAGCAATCTCCATATTTTAGAGAAGAGAGCAGAAAAAAAAAACAAGAAGTGAAGCAGGGGAAAAAAGCACATCAAGTAGACAGGAAGTCCCTGGTGTTTTCATTTCTAAGCACCATCTTCTCATTTTATTATCAAGGACTGGAGAGGGATGCAGGAAACATATTGGCTCCCTGATCCTCTCCTCTACTGCTCTTATCTCCGTCACACACACACACACACACACACACACACACACACACACACACACACACACACACACACACACACACACACACACACACACACACACACACACACACACACACACACACACACACACACACACACACACACACACACACACACACACACACACACACACACACACACACACACACACACACACACACACACACACACACACACACACACACACACACACACACACACACACCTGAGGCTCTATCATTTTTCTCCTTACACGCATCCCATCAAGAGACAGATTGGGCAATTACTACAAGGAGAAGTACTAGAGAGGCTTCTGTACGGCTTATAAAAGGCAACTCATCGCCCTCTTGACCTTGCCGCAGATGTTAGGGGAGTCATTTCATGGACAAGACCCCGACCTACTCTTTAGAACAATGCCGCCTCACTGCTGCACAATAATCGGAGCATTCAAACCAGGAAGGGGGAGGGGACAAACAATTCAGGCGTCCTTCACAATTTGATATGACTAATATTCACAGAGTTGTATGACAAAAACAACTTAACACAACACGGTAATCCCTGTAGTTTTAGTGACACTTGTGATTCGTCCATACCTTTATTGATGACTCCATACTGGTCTGCCACTTTGGTCACAAATACATCAGGAGCAACACAGAAGTCACTGGAGGTCTAGAAAAAAACCCACAATAAATAAAGACAGTGAATAAGAGGAAGTTGTAGTGACATTTTCCCTGCTTACCAACAGTACAACATGGGAGTTGTTGATTGCTGCTATAAAAACATGTTGACATTGGGACAGGCGGACTCCAGCTGAGGACCCAGCATCAATACAGTAGATTCAGTCCTCCACAAGGCAGCTGCTTTGGGTTATTCTGTGACAATAGCTGCAATATATTGCTGACAATGCTAATCCCAATTAGTTTCCTTTCAATGTTGATCACAAATCAAAATGGATCATTAACCAATGGGCATTTCTCACTGAATGAGTGAAAGCATTCTGTAGTTATTGAATACTCTGTGTTTGTTATCGGGTCCTATGTGGTTGTGAACAAACAGATCATATTTAACTTAAAAACGTATTTTGCTCAATGTTATTTCACTTGGATGTTTCACTTTGCAGAATGATGTGAAGTATGTAGCTCAGACATGTGATGTGTTTCAGTCAAGTAGGATACTTCTTGCATTCAGCAGTTAAACATTTGAAATGAACAACACACACATATTATTAGATTTTTTTAAAAAGGGAGAAGGGGTAGATTTAACATGGGAATTCAAGTGTTTTTTTGTCTCAAAACATGCCAGAATGAGATATTTAAGGTTATGTTTATGGCGAGGTTACAGCATTTCATTACATCACACAAATGTTTTCTTTTTTTTTTGTCACCATTTAATCATCTTAACTCCTCAACTTTACAGATTAAGGGAAATACAATTCCTTACAAGGCCAAATTAAGTAGTCTTTGGTTTAGCACACAAAAACATTGTTATCCAATTGAAGGTAATGAACTGTGCTGCTCTACCAAGAAAAAAGGATCATGCTCTGGTGGAGTCACTTACCGCAGAGACAGCCACCTCCAGCCCGAGGGAGAGCCAGCTGATCACCAGAGCCACGACACCTAAGAAGCACACCCTGCAGAGAGCAAGAGGAGGGGGGGGGGGGTTGTTTAACCTGTAATACTATTATGTGTACTACAACAACTAATACAGTGTGGCAGTAAACGTGTTAAGGCTAATTAAGTTGGTACATTATAATTAAACCTTTTTTATTAAATCACAATACACTAATCTCATCTCCAATCATTGTGATGAAGAAAGGATATACTACGGAAAGACCAAATGAAAGAGCAACACTCGTCGGAAGGTCCATCAACAGGCTGACATAACGGTTTCATCTTTTATTAAAGGTGCCATATTTAGCTCATTTTCAGGATTCATATTTGTATTTTGTGCCTCTACATTGACATGCAGCACCTCTTTTCACCCTTCGTCTGAAACCAGAGCCCAGTCTGCTCTGATTGCATAGCAGGCCTGCTCTGCTGGGATTGGTCAACTGCGTAGAGAGGTCCCGTCCATTAGCCTATCACGTAAAATGTGTTGGAGCGCTAGCCAATAGAAGCATAAGTGTTACATATTGATGTCACTATGTTACGCCCAATGGAGGCGTGTCAGGCGGGTGCGGGGGATAGAAACTCCCTCTGGAAGGAATTCTAAGATTTTAGCCTTGGCATATCATTAACATGAACAAACACCTATACAACTACAGGAAAGGGAAAACCCCAAAATGCATACTAGGGCACCTTTAAATTAAATACGACTGGATCTGGATGCGGAATCCCTTTAGCAAAGACTGTTCAATGGGGAAACAATAAGCAGAACAAACTACTCATTGAATCACAGTAACAGACTGAACCCTATTAAATGAAGCAATACAAATATATGGCTTTAATGTATTAACTCCAAGTATTGCCATCACCGTGTAACTTACTGTGTAAAAATGAATTGTTTGATTAGACACTTGCCTTTAAGTCTTTAAGTGCCCTTAAAGGGAAAACTGGGCAAACATTAATAGGTTTTATTTTCTCTGGCAGTGCCTATAAAAAGCAAATAGACTTTCTACAGCTGCTCTAATGAACATAAAACAGTAAGGACAAACTAGTATATCTAAGTGTCTCATAAAGTGATGTTATCGGTCACCCACACACTGAGGATATCAGGGTCCTTATGTTAAATGAACTGTGACAGTGCTGATATTTCAGAGGGCATTGACTCATCCTGACTAAACTGTAATGACAATGTGGCCTTGATCAGTTGAAAGCTTCATGTACAATAATTGCCACTAAATCTGTGACAACAGCTCAAATAGTTTCCCTTAAGTGCTCTTGTGGCCATGATCTTGTGATGAGACTCACCCTATAAGCGTTCCCTTGGAGTTTCGAATGAGGCCAAACAGCACCAGGAGGCAGATGAGGATGTCGAACAGTAGCAGGCCTATGTAGCCCAGCCACCTGTGGGGACACATGTCAGTAAATACAAACGGCCAAGAGCAGCACAGCAAAGCGTTTCCTAATGAAAACAAATACGCTTTACCCTTAGAGCAAACACAATTTTGTTAAAACCCACTAAAGCAAAATACTTATTCTATAAACAATTAGCTAGATGTTTCTAACCAAAAATCATTTATTTAAATCTCATTAAAAGGAAAGGAGGATGATAAGGAGATAACTGCCTTTTACATTGCCTGAATGTTTTCACATCTTCATTTGACATCATTATGAAAAATATCAATTATAGATTATTTAAGATTAAGTTGAACAACATAAGTGACTTTGCAACCCCTGCATTTGTATTTACAATATGCATCTCATCCTTTCTGCTTTGAATTCATGTTATGACTCCATTTCTTAAGCTACTTGCATATTTAAATATTAGGCATACATGTTAGAAAACTCAAGCACCCCCGAGAGATTACAAACTCTTGAATATTTAGCACCAAACTCAACGCAGGTTTGAGGCTGTTGGTATGTATGCTGCATGATGATATGCTGAACAACTTCAATTAATCCCTTGTTGTCTGGGCCGGCCTCTGCTTCCTAATTCCCTCAGAGATTTATATTCAGAGACATGCGAGCGGCTTCATCTGCACTGTCTAGCCGGGGAAGTGACTTTTTGACGATATGTGAACTCAAGAGATGAGCGTCAGCACAGTATTCACAAGCCAGTGAATTACTGAAAGAGTGTGTATCTGTATTGAAAGTGTAATAAAGAGACGTAGAATCATGGTCTGTTGTTGCCTGCTGCTGCCACTCCCTGCTCTGCAGCATCAGCAGGGGCTGCATATATAATGTGTTGCATGATTCTGTATGGCACTCTTTGTTTCAACAGTTGCTTGGACTGCACCATCAGAGTCGTACCTGTACCAGTCGTACAGCTCAATATTGACAGCCAGCTCCTCCAGGGAGATGTTGGGGTTTTCCCAGAAGGGGATCTCCACCATCTGTTTGACCAGCTCGTCCAGCTGGCCCTGTAGCTTTTGGATGATGGACAGGTAGTCGGCATGCTGCGCATACTGGCCTTCGAGCTGCTGCAGATTGTACTCTACCGTCTGGTTCAATGAGGATGTGCTGTCATAAACCTGGAGCCAGAATATAAAAACAAGGTCATGATGGAGTTGAATAATAATAATAATAATAATAATACTGTCAGTCCTGCACATCCTTCACAAAGCTACCCCTTTCAATATCTGCACAGCTTTCCACTTTTCATACCAATGCTGCACATTTTTTTATTTTATTTTTATGAATGTTGACTTATTATACTGTAAGTAGTTTTTGGGTATATCTTTATTCCATGTTAATATTGTTCTATATTTGAATGTTACAATAGCCTTTTTTTATTATATATACTTTTTTATAAACACCAAGGCAAATTCCTTGTTTGTGTTAACCTACTGGGCAATAAACCTGTTTCTGATTGTGATTCCTGAAGTAAAGGGGGCTCTGGTGGGAGGGGGAACGAGTGATGCTCATGGCAGCAGGACGATGAATTATTAAACACTTTGGTATAATTTGTGCCCCGAGTCTTACCAGCTTCTCCACGCCGGTGATTGTGCGGTTAGCATGGCGCAGGGAATACGTCAGCCGGTTCACTCCATCACAAGTCTCGCCGTTCCCATAGAAACCGACAGCAATGCCAGCGCTGAGGGGAGACAAAAGGAAGGGTGGGGAGACAGGGGTGGTGGTGAGGAGGAGGGATTATCTAAAAAAGAATCCAGAGAGGAGACAGCGAGAGGGACAGCCAGGCAGGCAGAGAGGCGTGTGAACTCCATATTAACCCCCTCGGCTCAGACCCCGGTCAACGGGCCCCTTTCAGCTCCAGCAGAAAGACTCCTTACGGAACCATGGAAACACGGAGGAATGGACCAGCGATGCCCCAAAACTTCACACTCGGCCTGACAAAGGCTGTACTGAGGCAGGCGATCAGCTCTCATTTGCACAGACATGCCTCAGGTTGCAGGAAAACAGATCCAGCAACTGCATGAGAAACAGTTTCTATAGGTAGATCGACAAAATAACTATAAAATATTCAGAAAATGTGTGTGTGTACAATTTGCAAAATGTCTTTGTAAATGTCAGTGACAAGAAATAAACTCAATTTATATACCCTAAAAAGTGATTTAAAGCGAGATCTGATATCTCTTCCTGTGTTGCAGCTTTTGGTCTTTTTGCTAATCCCAGTACTATGCCGGAGTGGATTTGATCAAGTAAGAGGATGATAGCGAATCACTCGGATCTAAATCTAGTGATGTTCAGCCGGCAGCCCTCAGTGAATCAACGGGCTTTCCCCGCTTCCTAATCTCTTCCTCTCACACTCCACAGTGTGAAAAAGGTGAACAGGAGCAGTGTCAGACAAAACAAACCTCCCTGCTGTGATGATGGACTGGTGGAAACTTCCAGTTATACCTCAAGAAAAACTTCAAAATAGATACGAAAACACACACAAAAATAGGACAATCTCATTATTGCTAACAGGCGTGCAGGGATGGACTCTGACTCTCGTGACAAAACTAAAAGAAATGTAGGATTTTCTGCAGATATTCCTTTCACAAAAACACATGTGCGCGTGGGTACAAGCCCACACACAGACACAGTGATTGTAATGCAGTTCCTGTACTCATCAGGTCCCCAAGCTCTTTGTGCCACTCTGAATCAACCGCTCTCCAGTGGCCCATCAACAGAAAGAGGAAAACGGGAAAGAAATGCAGTGTTCATGGATAGAAAGCATGTCCATATGGTACAGTTCTCACACCATTTACCTCAAAAGTAGCATTCCATTAAATCTACCTGGGATCAATGTCTGTGGTGAACTGCCAAAAAAGTATTGAACAAATTATATAGAAGGGAATGTGCAAAATGTTGAGTGTTTCGTGGTTAATGATTCACATTTAATTGTTTTTAATAATTACTTATTTACAAATCGATGAATGGTTGAAACTCTCCTGAGGTTGTTCTGGAAAATTCTTCAGGATAAAAGGACGCATGAGCCTGCATTAAAAGATAAGGACATGCTTGTGGGTCTGGAAACAGGGACTGAATGCTTACCACTCTGATTGTGTTTTGACTCACCTGCAGACGAGTGTTGCGATGATGACACACCAGGCAGTGCAGCAGCAGTCTGCGCTGGGCTGACCCTCATTTTTTTTCCGCCGGCAGCACAAACAAATGGAATAGATGAGCAGGAACACGAGGTCCAGGGCCAGACAGGCGAGCGCCACTCCTCCCAGTAGCAGGATAGACTGGTGGAGAGAAGGATGGGGTTATTGCTTTATTGCCAAAACCACTCTCACATCAATAACAGTTGGAATAATAGGCTTCAGAAGTTTCCCACAGAGAAACACCACAAAGTAGCACTGAAGAACAACAATAACCTATCAAATGCATTGCCTTTTTTTACTGCATGATATATTCAAATATTAAAAGGGGCCGATAATGCTCATGTTCTACTGTGAAAGGTTCCCATGCTTTAATGTCCAAAAAGTGCCTTATTGTTACTGCCTGGGCTGCAGCACCTCTTTTCACCCTCTGTCTGAAACCAGAGCCCAGTCTGCTCTGATTTGTAAGCTGGCCGGCTGATGTAATTGGACATCCGCTTAAAGATGTCCCGCCCTTTAGCCTATCACCTACGATGTGTTTGAGTGCTAAATAGTGATGTCACTATGCAACTTCAATAGGGAACTTTGGGATTTTAGCCTTTGCAGACCATTTATATGCGCAAAAAACGATTACTACATGAGGGAATATCCCAAAAAGCATAATAGGACCCCTTTAAAATCTCTTACAGGTTAATTTTTCACTGTGATGGAAGAAAAGTGTTTGCCTGCTGATTAAGTAATACAGTAAATACTATAGGACGTATCACTTTCATTCAAATGAAAAGAAAGCCCTCTATTTAATGAAATAGCTTAGTGACAAAGCTTTCCAAATGAAAGACAAATTGAAAGCTCAATACTTGAAAATCTGAAAAACTGCACAAGACACAACGTGTAATCTATGCTGCATATTACAGCTATCAACATGATACAATGGCATAATGTCAAAGCTAGCGAAAGAGCCATTTACAATCAAACTGAAACTTCTCCGCCAACAGCAGCACTTCCTACAGTATATAGGTCAGACAGAGGGCTTCTGTGTTCACTGTGTGCTCCTGAGGATTCACGGCTGGGGCCAATATCCATCCTGCCACTTTTGTTTTACTCAGGGTTGATCTTTTTGTTCAGGTTTCTCAGCGATGCATCACAGTGGCTGACACGCCCTGATGCTGTGGTTGTCTGTCTGTTTCAAGGCACTGAGTGAACTCAATCTCAGAACAATTGAAGCCTCAAATCACAGTCTTGACAACACAATATTTGGTGAGACTATTCCTTTAAACCAACCCTGTTTAGTATTGACTGTGAAGAAATGAGACTGGATAATCAGGTACATCATTGGCAGACTCGGCCGCTGTATGTTGCTCTGCACAGCTAAATAAAACAGTATCTGCATCATTGCAGCAGCTACACTTCCTGGAGTTTGGCAGAGGGCAATCCAATCATCATAACCATAAGAAAAATAATAAATATCAAAAGGACTAAAACACACAGAATAACATAATATTACAGAACTATCAGGACAAGACTAAAACACACAAGCTTCTGATGTGTGTGTGGTAAGGGTGCCAATGTAAAAGGCACCCCAGGTGGCATCATGATAAAAGAGTCCTACATTGAGCACCACTGACAGCTGACAATTCAACACTCCCCCTGAAGCCAGTGAGAGCATTGCATCGTCGATAATGAGCAGCCTGTCATCACAGTAAGGTTATGATAATAGTTTAGTAAGCTAGTCTAATCATGACCTCTTTTTTCTCTTCTTGTGGTGCTAACGGTGTAAGGGAAGCGATAGAATTGTACTCCGACAGCTGTTTCACCTGTATATGTTTCCACTGAATATCCTTTTAAGATGTATTTTGTTTACATTGAAATTCTAGCTGTTACACACTAAGCGCCAAGAACACACAGCTGCAGCCATTATACAGCCAAAAACCACTTCCTGTATGCTAACAGGAAGAGGCTCCGATCATAGCGCAGCGCTGGGCAATAACAACTAAGATCATGGTACAATGATGACCTTCTCAGTCAAACTCAACACTCCCTAACATATTCCCTCAGTTAGAAATAGGGGCCAGCATTGCCACTAAATCATGGATTAATTTAAGATATAAGACAGCAAAAATATAACACCAACACAAAGTCAAATGAACAAGTATTGTATTCCTATTTTTTTTTTTTCAACATGAATGTCTGTGTACGCTTTAACATTACACCGTTGCATGTCTGGAACATGTCTTCCCATCTTTCAGGAACCATGAATCACTTCTACTCCCACTGTAAGGTGGACCCACGCCATTCTCTTACACCCATGTCTGCCAATTGTTTTTTACTTGGTTAGAAAATTACCCTCTATCTCCATGTATTCCCTCTGCCCTCATCACCCAATCTCTCAGAGCCTTTTAAAAACCACAACTGCACAAAAGCATTAGTAATGATGCATTTTGAAAAATAAACAAAGTCCATTATTAAATGAATTAAATACTTTTTTTTTTTTTTATCATTTTAGGATGGTAAACTTAACTATTTATCGTGCCCATGGCAAAATAACAGTTTAAATGAACTAAATAGTTAATTAACAGTTTGCACAGCATTTATTAGGGGGATTTGAAGGATTGTAGGATTTATTCGTTAATGTTAAACCAAACAGGTAATCCGTATTAACGCTGTGCCATCTGACACAATCAGTGATTCTTTTTCTTTCAAACAGGATGTATGCAGTCATTTCACTGCATCATGTGGGTCAAAGGTAACAGGGTCAGGGTTGGTGTTTTTGTTTGTGTCTATCACTTCTGCACATCGACTGAGGAGTAGCAGAAAGCAATCTGCATTAATGTGGAGACATTACGTGCTAAACATCCTTTAAAACTATGATTGCCATATGAAAGGAAAGTACCTCTTGACCCACATTTAGGGATTCTCTTTCATATTTATCTTGTGAAAAATATGCTGCTCTGCCCTCCCCCAGTCTTAGCTGTTCATTAGGCTGGGCAGTCTACTTGTAAACCTTTGCTACCAGTTGAACTTCTATAGTTCAGACATGTAGAGTAGTTAAGGGGAAAAGTCTAACTGCCTTTCATTTGCCATAACAAATACAGGTTATGGTTATAGATTAAATATAAAGGATATGACAGTTTAGGTGGCTTTGATTACACTTTATAAAGACAGCTGGTTTGTGTCTGGCAAAGGTCAAGACGAGGCTATAACAGCTACACACAGATGGTGACATGGATCAAAAGGTGAAAAGAAGGAACAGGTGCGAACAGGTCATCTGTCACTGAGAAAATACTAATACATGTAAGGCTGCAGATCTAAAAGTATCAACACAACCACATTCACTTTATAATCCTGTTCCAGGAAGTGGACAGTGAACTCTACACTGAAACAAACAGTAGCTGTATGCATCTATGGGATGTCTGGGAATCACAGGGTCATTTGATATGAAACAGAGGGGTCAGAGAGGGATTTTCTGTTACCTGTTGATATGTCCAGTCTTCTGGTCGGAAGTCACTGCTTGTTTGCTCGAACATCAAGTTGAAATGGGGAAGTCTGTGTATGATGTTCACCCACCATGGTGGGGAGTAGCTAACCACTGCTGCCATGGCGAGCAAGTCAATGAGATTCACTCACAAACAGGCAAACAAGGATGCTCGAAACTGTAAACACAGAAAGGAATCCACTTTATAAAGTCCGTCTGTATCCGGGATGAAAGACAAAAGCAGTGTTGCTCATCTAGCAAGAGAAACGAAGTTTGTAAGCTTGCGTTGGCTCGCGTTAAATATAATAAAAGTAGATCCAGTAGCTTGCTAACATTAACTAGTGGCTAGCTATTTGTCCAGGCAACCTGAAGCTAGCGTTAGTTAGCTTGTTAACATGTCAACTTAAGTCAACTGTGTGTCGCTGGCGGTCATCCTGGTGCAATATTAGCAGTAAACTGCCGAGTGCAGGGGTTTTATTCACATTTTTAATAAAAAATAAACGATTTTAAAGCTTGTTTTACCGGTAATGTAGCTATCGTTAACTCAGCTAACGTTAGCCGGTTTAGCTGCTGGTTAGTTCAGTCCGCTGAACTCGGGCACGGAGGCGGATAACAACAAGAAGTCTCTTTTGTTCCACTTCGCATTCTGGTTGTCGGTTTGTTACATCCTTTTTTTCTTTAGTCGGTTATTCTTCGTTTCCTCTTTTACAGTCTTACTCCATCGCAATAGCACAAACAAGCTCGTCCGAGTTAAAGCTCAATCCAGTTATCAGTTGAGTTGAGTGCAGCGAGACTAGGGAGACTGTTCACGACATTCAACCAGCTGGCTCTCCCCGGCCCGGCCCGCACACAGCCCTCCTCCCCGGCACAAAGTGACCCAACAGCGCCATCCAGAGGCTCCATGGCGAGGAGCTCATGAGGAGTTCAAGTAGTGTGGGTAATAGTAAAACTAGTAAAAACTACTACTAAATAGTGAATACAGCTAAGAAAGCGTTGCTATGTTCGGGGCCAGTGGCAGTCTCAGGATTTCTGAAGGGCAGGGGTTACAAAATAAAAAGGACACCAACTGTATGCTCTGGTTCATAATTGGCAATATGTTTTCTAATAGCCTGTATGGTTCTGCGGCTGCTTCATATTTTTTTCATCTGAATGCCACACAATATTGCATTTTCTCAGTGGTTGGGGAGTATGTGCAGTGCGTTTCGTTTTTTCCACTGAAAAGTTTTTGACCTTACTAGACTGTTCTATCTCTTCATAGATTGTCATATTAGTATTACCCATTTAGTCATAGTCAGCAATATGTCTCCACATCACTGATTATTTATTAAAAATCAATATTTTGTGACTGAACCAATATTCACATTCAACTAAATGTCTGCAATATATTTATTGAGTTATTTGGTCAAAAATATGATGTTAGATGTTGTTGATATATCGCCTAGCTCTATCTGGAGAGCAATTCATCTGATATTTTACACCAGAATGACTGCTTTAAGGGCATGTTGTTATATTTGAACTTCCATAGTGGCATCCAAGATGGAACTTTTGCCTTGTTTAATTTTTAAATGAGGGGCACCAAGGTTGGTAGCCCCCCCTTCCCACCACCCTGAGTGAAAACGTGAAAAAAGGGACAAGTAATGTGCATAACAGGTAGATTATAAAGCCCACTTTTACATTCCATAGCATTGTCGCTTTATACAAAATGTACAAATGCCGGCAAGTCAAATTTTGAAAAAAACGATTTTGTACATGTAGTCAAATTTGCCAGGAGTACTTGAAGGCAGCGTTCTGTTGTGTTCGAAGAATGAGGAAGATACAATTAAGGAAAGTTTACTTGCACAAGTGAAACAAGGAAACATCAGATGTGTTAGTAAGACAATATTTCCAGGAATATTAGGTGACACATAGACTGCATTAAGAGAGCTACTGATTTGAGCTGCTTTGATATGAAAACAGCCTCCAGCGCTTCTTCACTCCTTTATAACCCTAATGTTTAGATTACTGCAAAACATGATGTGCCCATTAGCTGCCTGTGAGTTCAGTTTATAGTGCTTGTCTCCACAGTTGGACTTTAACCAGCGCTCACTACATCTTTAAGAGATAAATTACTTGTTTTTTCTCTTCTGCAGGAAATCACATGGAGGTGCTCTTGCGCTCACATGACAGTCTGAACCATGGCAGGAGAGATCAATGAAGGTACAGAGCGAAAACTTCTTATACTCCTCTTAACACAAGGCTGACTTATCATTTTCGAACAACGTTGGTGTTTTGTTTGTTGTTGCATTGTTAAGCCGGTTAAACATAATGTTTCAGATGTTTTTAGAAGGTTGACATTTCTGTTCGGTGGAGTCGCTATGTGAACAAACCATTGAGAACTTTTGGGTACATTAAGATCTCGAAATGAAGTTGCTACACCTTCAACACTCTATGAGGGTTTGATCTTATTTTGGTATACCTTGTTGATACTCGATGCTGTAACTATGAATATTAAAGATTATGTCAGGTTTATGGACGTTATAATGTGTTTATTTTCCTGCCACGTGAAAAACAGTCGATTGTGCATTGCAGTAGGCTATAAGTTAGCGCTCAGATTTGTTGTAAAAACGACTCACTTCTTTAAAGCTAGGATAGGGTTACAGTTCATTTGACGGTGTCTGATTTAATTACCATAAAATCATCAGAGAAAACGTTATAATATGTGTTGGGATAATTAAATAGTCATATAATGCAAATCATTTCAAATAAAGTCCTTTAAAATGTGGTAAGATCACCCTTATCTCAGTATTGAGTGCCACACATGCAAAAAATAAAGTGTTATATTGAAGTGTTTTTACAAGGCATGTGCTGCTGATTAAGTACTTTGGATGGTTGTGATGATATGTAGGTGTTGTTCCTCTTTTAGGATCAGTTCCTGCCTATTACAGGGAAGTATATGAGGCCATCCGCTGTAGGACAGATGAGAGAGTGCAGGTTGAAGTTTTTCAGCGGTTGCTCCAAAGGACCGACATCTCCAAGCCGGTGTTAGGCCAGGTGAGGGGTTCACACTTAAATAATCAAGAAGTTGGAGCATAAGTCTTTAAAAAGCTGTTAAAAGCACTAACAACGCCACTGTAAACAACATAAGCAACAGTAAATAACATTTGCAAATAATGACTCTGCTTCTTGTCTTGGCATGTGGCAGCTTGCTATACCTCGTGTCTAACCATCCATCCATCTATCCCACACTCTTTATATCCATGTATTGGCTAACATAGACTGTCAGGGTGGTAAGGGACTGGAATATAAAAATATTGATATTTTAAAAAAGGCTTAATCCTGTGTTGTTCTAATAAAAGGATTAAGAATGAGTTAAACACTGGGGTATATAATATCCTTTTGCAAATACTGGTTTGTTTCTGATAAGATATTGTGAGTGTATTAAGGCTAACAGATAATGTAGGTAGCCTATAGATTCAACGTCTTATCAATAGGGGGTTGGTACAAGCTTGATGTATGCTAGCAGACTTATAAAGACATGAGCTTATAATTACAAACTATCACATGTTGTTCCTTCAATGCTGACATATTACGTAATACTTCAACACATGAGTGTGATGACATTGCTGGGAGTGTGTTATGTCTGTCATGTTTCAGTAGAATTTCCCTTTTCCTGACCATCAGCATATCATCGCATTTTTGTCTAGTGAGCACTTTTTGCGTAGAGGAATGCAGTTGAATTTGGATTTTGTACTGAGACGCGCCATATTGTCTTTTGTCGTTCTCAGATTGCTGAGCAAGTTGACTCCACAGATGGATTCTTGAGCAAGTTGTCTCTCTATAAAGCGCTCGCGTTGATTGCTCTTGTTCAACAAGGGAAGCAACCAAGCCCCAAACTGTTGGAGAACTGCATTCAAGGTAGGTGACAGTGTGACAGTGACAATTATACTTTTGCTTAATGAGTAGCTTGATGGTCCCATTGTGTTTGTGAGGACAACCTCAGCTATCCTGTAATATATTGCACATGAGCAGGGCAAATGTCACTCTTTTATTGGCTCATATAGACTCAAGGTTTCATTCCTAACAGAAATTATTTGTGACAGTTTACAACTGGGACATATCCACCATGTTTTTTCAATTCAACAGAAGTAAAGTTGGGAGTATTTAAAAAAAAAAAAAGAGGAAATGATACCCCATATTGGATCATCCCATACTTTTCCTTTCTTTCACAAAAACAGAATTTACTTAACACAAGCAGTGTTTAAGTGTTGCATTCCTTCACTTGTCCGACAGTGGGAAGATGATAGGGGGGAGTTATATGGTTTTCATAGGAGTAGCCATTATTCTGGCCTGATTTAGATTCATTCCCAACCTTCTGTGATTATTTAAGGCTCTCTCTGTTATTTCAGGTGTGGCCAGTATGGCATCTAGCTGCATGCCACTTCCTCATCTGAGCAAGAACAAGTTTTCTGCATTCGTCACAGTACTCTATATTCAATTCACAACCTTCATGGAATGCACAGAAAGGGATGAATAACAGGCACAATACTGTTCTAGCTGAAGAAAAATACAGTGAGACACATCTATTGAATAGAGAAAAGTGGGTTTAACACCAGCCTTCCTCACAGTTAGGAAATACATTTTGTTTTAATTTGATTTATTCATGAAAACAATTGTGAAAAGTTGGTACTGGTTGTGTGCTTTACAGAGTTACCCAAACCTCAGCTCGGGGAGCCGCGGGAGCTGAACGCTTTGAGGATGCAGCCGGCTCAGGAGGACGTTCTGACGATGTCCCAGACGCTGGACAAACTGCTGGGCAGAGACACAGTCCAGCTGGAGCTCATACCGGAGAAGAAGGGCTTGTTCCTCAAACATGTGGAGTACCAGGTCACCAGCCAGGCAAGGGACCCCATATACCCCTCTCCATGTAAATGATTGTCTTAGAATAACCTCAACAAGAAAAGCTGAACATGTGGTGCAGTATACTTCATGTTTGTCTTACTTATTTTCTTTTCACTTATCTTTTTCATTTCTAAATCTTGTGTGGCTTACATCATTTACTCTGTGGGTTACTTTTACTGCAAGGGCTCTTTGTTGAGTTTGCAGTCGACATTAAGAAAAGTACAGATTTGTTTTCCATCGTTAGCCAACAGAAAACCTAATCTTGCATGCTCCTGCCCATTATCTGATCATTTTCTTTCTTTGCTTTATCTTTTTTTAGCGTTTGAAGATTTCAGTATATAGGCGCTATAGTGATTTTGATGTCTTCCATGAGATTTTGCTTCAGAGATTTGCCTACAGAGTGGTGCCGGCACTGCCACCTAAAAGGATGTTAAAGGGAGGTATGTAGCTGAACTCGACACTCACCATTGTATTTCTGTGATTCTACATTCCCTTCATCTTTCCTTCTGAACCATTATTGTTTAAAACATTGTTTGGGTTTATATGCCTTACTGAAAAGTCAGTTGTAAATACCCAGGTGCTTCTGGAAGCTGGGTGTTTTTTTCTGCTTGATTAAAAATGAATGTTACATTTGAATACAAACTGATCCTGCAGGCCCTTTTATTTCAAACACAGGCATTGCCATTCATCAAAGTTATTGCCTGGAAGAAACAGGGAAACTAGTGATGCGTTTAATGAGCCTGATTCAGTTCACAGTGACTTACAGTAGTGTACCTCATAAAGGATAATCATATCAACACACTCTGATGAATATATGCTGCACACTTAATTAGACAATGTCTCAATGAGAGATCTTTATCAATTATATAACATGTATGATGCCACACGTGGATCCGACTTAAAGCAGATTTTTTCTCAAAAGTTAAAAGTGTATAGGTCAGTAAAGATTGTACAATTATTTATATTTGTTAGGAATTGTATTTCAGATTGTGAATAAACTAAATGTACATGCAGAAAGAGAGCTGAATCAACACTGATGGACAGGTTTAAAACATCTTAAAAATAGATGCAGCAGAATAAAACACAGTGGTTCTATAACAGATAGATATATATATTATTTTATACATTATTTGTCCTTGTCCAAACCCAGTGCTTACATTACTAACAATGCAACTTGTCCACCAATAGGTCGACTGAGGATTTGTGTGTCTTATGTTGGTAGCAGCTAATGTAGCCTGAAGCTGCTAGCCTCAGGCAGAGATGATGAGCCAAAGAGGTCACATGTTTCTTATTCAACTGCCCCAGATTACTTTCATTTTCAAACTCGTAAGGCAGTGTAAGGAAATACATTGATTTTGAGCAGCTCCCTTTGGAACCACAAAGGCTGTATACACCTTTTGTCTCTCCAACCCAACTGACTTTAAACATGGAAGTCACTAGGGCTGTCACCTCTTAGTTAAAAAGGCTCATTGGTTGTTTTTTCTCACTTGATTAAGATTTCATTAGTTGCTTATTTTTATTTTATTTTTCATGCTGAATGATTTATCTTGAGAAAGTTATAAGCACATTTCTGGTAAACACAAGATTTAAAGTGGTGTCTTTTTGTATGATTTTGTTGGTGGAGAAAAGCACCGATCTGTCAATTAAATAAACAAATCGATTGGTTGGCAGAAGCGCATGAATGTTAGTCCACTAGGAAATGTTTTAGAAGAGGAAAACCTTGGATGTTACATTAGTTTATCATCCTCATGGTCTTTACCTTTTTATTTAATTGCCCCAACTATTACACCTCTAACGCTCCTGGTGCGCTCTCATGCTGTTTTCTCTGCTCTCGGTCCACAGTCCTGACCTCCGTCTCTGAGCGGGAGTTCATTGAATGCAGGAGACGTGCTCTTGGAAGATTCATTAACCTGGTGGCTCGGCATCCCTTCTTCTCAGAGGACGAGCTTGTCAAGACCTTCCTCACCTTCAGTGGCTCTGTACGTAACATTTCTGAAACCAGCTGCCTCGGCTGTGACACTGTCTGTTGCACAATAAGCCTTATCTTGAAGATGACTGTGTAAAATGCATCCTGTTCCATGTGACCTTTTCCACTCACACACTCTACACCCGTCTTCCCACACAGGATGTTCAGAGTAAGCTGCGTGACGCTTACAAAAAAACTGGTGATGAGTTCATGACCAACAGAATTGCAACCTTGGCCAAGGTTTGTCACATGTACCACGCAGACATCCTGACATACGTTTCTCAATACATCATACATTTTTATTTAAGTTTGTTGCATCTGTTTTTGTAGGAATATCTCCCCGCTGATATTCAGGCCCAGTTCTCAACAAGCCGAGAGCTGATTAGGAATATTCACAACAGCTTCCAGAAGCTGCGGGACAGAGCTGAGAAAATGGCCGAGCGCTCTAAGGAGAATGCAACTGATCTTCTCATGTTTGGCAGAGAGCTCAGGTATTTCATTAAAATGGGTAAAAGTCTGTCCAGAGGTTTTGGATTGTGAAAACAAATGTTAATAAGAACCCGAATCCTCCGTGTTGCTGTGCCACTTCATGGTTGTTAGTTTGAAATGAGTTTGGCAGCTAAGACACCACAATGCTACATCCTTGCCCGGTAATAATTTGTATTTTTTGACAGTACGCTGGGCTCCGATGGCTCGTCTCTTCCCTCCTTGGCCTCTTCACAAAGCACCTGGGGGACTCTGCGTCAGTCTCTGAAGAGTCTGTCGGTGGAGTTCGCTGTGCTATCTGACAAAGCTGCTCAGCAGGTACAGCCCTCAGTCCTTCATCTGGAGCACCTGCTCTGCTCTGCATGTCCAAAACTGGCACTGGGTAAACAATGTTGTTTTGCTTCTGTCCTCAGGGCAGACGGGAAGAGGATGATGTTGTGGAAAAACTAAATATTTTCTTGGATTTGCTGCAATCGTACAGAGTGAGTCAGGTTTATGTTTCTGCTCTGCTCATTTAAATTGAGTTCACCTCCAGGGACAGGTGATTTTTGCTTTTATTTTTGCAGTTTTCACATCCAATGATGCTTACTTTAAAAAACAACAACTAGAAAATGGTTTATATCCACCAGGGCTATAAAAACAATCTTCTGCTGTATTATTCGTAAATCTATGTTCCAGGGCCAAACTAAATTCAGGATATTATGTAATCATTCATTTTAATAACGATGCACCAAGACCCAACCAGTCACTTGAAAACATAGTTCTTGTAGTGGGTGGTTTGCAAAGATCAAACAAGGGGACAGGTGGGTAGATAAAGTGGCATTTTCTATAGCCTCGATTAAATCCATTAACTGTAATATGTATGCTAATTTAACAGTGTCTATTTTTTACAACAAATCCCCTATCTTCCTTGGGTGTTGTGTATCACTGTTATATATTATATTTCCCTGATATTTTGAGGCAAATAAGAAGAGTTTTATGTAAATTTGTTTTCCCCCTTTAGGATCTCTGTGAGCGACATGAGAAAGGCGTGCTCCACGAGCACCAGAGAGCTCTGCACAAGTACGGTATGATGAAGAGGCAGATGATGAGCGCCTCGGTGCAGCCCAAAGAGCAGGCGTCTGTGGAGCAGCTGGAGTCACGGATCGTTCAGGTGATCAATCTCTTTATGTTTCTCTGTGTTCACACTTTGGGACTAACAGGATGCCTCCTGATTGATAGCGTACGGTTTTACTTCAGTACTTGATACATAAAATGCTACATTAGCCTGATCTATAACTTATACACTCCTCCCAAATGCATTGTGGCCAAATGTCCTTATCTTCCGTTCCACTGGATACTCCCATACGTGCATAATAAATAAACGACCATGGGTATTCAAAAGTACACTTTTTTTTTTAAGGCTGCTTGAAATAAAATGTTAGTATAGTACAGAACATTTTTGGTAAATTATCATAAAAAATAATACATGTTATCAATCATTTTGACATTTTACAGTGCAACCTTATTGCAATTAAAATCCTAATTTCCATGTGAAAGTATTTGAAAGATTGATTTAAGACATTTGAATACCACCTTAGTTCAATTAATTTTATTCTTTTTAAGACTTTTTTGGGATCTGTGGGACCCTGATAAGGGAGATTAAATAGAAGGACTTTTATGTACAGTTTATTACCCAAAATCTTAAACAAAATATTTTTCTATTGGAGGTTCAGTAGATGTATGTATCTAATAAAAGCTGCCATAAACTTAAACTAAAGTTTAAGCGTCTTTGAGGACTGGGAAAAGTGTTTTATGTATTATTATTATTATTATTATTATTATTATAAATTGATTTAGGCCTAAGCAGTTACTATCTAACTACCGAGTTTAGGAAATGTGCACATTATCGCATAGAATTGGGCCTGGTTTCCAACCGTTTGAGAAAACTCCCTTTACATCCACTAAGATTGGCTGTGCTACGTTATTCCAAAAAGGTGGGTCCTCTGTCTTTCTTGAGAGAAGCCATGCTAGCATCTCCATGAGACAGTACTTATGCACAGAGGTTAGCTGAGTGGTAATGCCAACATGCTCACACTGAAAACGCTAACATGCTGATGTCTTTAATGTTTACAATGTTCACGATCTTAGTTTAGCATTTTAGCATGCTAACATTTGCTAATTAAAACTAGACCACTGAGGCTAATGGGAATGTCATGGGTTTTCAGGTAGGCTATTCATGTTTTACTTTTGAGGTTAGTCCAACTAAAACTAGCATGGCTAAAAACAGATATTAGCAACAGTAAAATAATATGCTAAGATGAATGCAAGCCAGCTTGCTTGTAATTCTACATGTCTGATAAGTCCTGTGACTGTGACCATTTCACTCCTTTGCATTATGCTTTAACTTCTTTGAGACTCCTTCATCAGACGGACACCAGTGTTGGTGTCAGTTACAGTGACTGAGTTGGTGATGAACAGGGTGAGGCAATAGGTCAATTGTAAATCAAATAAAGAGCCAATTTAAATGTAATGGGATGATTTATGGCCTCATCTCATCTCTGATGTCAATGGAGTGAAATGTCCCCACAGAGAACTCTATTCTCTCCTCTTTTCTTACTGATTATTATCATAATTTGATAAGTGGTGACTTCCCAATTACTCTTTTTATTATTCTGTTAATAGCAAGAAAACGCCATCCAGACCATGGAGCTGCGTAACTACTTCTCCCTGTTCTGCCTTCATCAAGAGACGCAGCTTATCTTCATCTACCTTCCCATCACTTCTCACATTCTGGGGGCTTTCGTTAACTCCCAGGTCCAAGGACACAGAGAGGTGAGGCTGCTTGTCTGGTATTCATTTTTTTTACAGACGCTTCGGCAGGGTTATATCAGTTTTAAATTGGCTTTCAAAATCCAATGAAATAACTAATGTTGATGGATGGTATCAGTGGAAGGATACTCTCTACATGTAGTATTTTAGTTGGCTTGAGTTTCACAGGAAGTTAATCTCACATATTCCTTTGCCTGACTTTAAACTCAAATAAAGCACACAGTTTGGATTTATTTGGATGTCTATCTGACGCCTCAAATTCCTTTGAGAAGGTTAAAGATATTTTTATTTAGACATATTAAAATGATTTCCTCCAAACCCCATAGCAACATTTGATTGTTTATTTTTATTAGGAAGATTAGCTTCCTCGAACTGTGAAGAGTGAAGAGAAGTTACTTTTTGCTTTCTTTCCAGATGGGAGCGGTGTGGAATGAACTCCAGCCAAAGCTTGGCTGTCTCTTTGGGGGTAATAACGGATCGAAGCCCCCCATCTGAAACCTGAACGCACGAGAGAAACTCTGCCACTGAAGAGGATCCCAAACTGGAAAATAACTCGCTCTGTGTGCTCAAGAAAGTCTCTTATAACTCAATATACATTCCATTTAATACGAGTATTTCATTATGTAAATGAGTTCTCAACTTCTCAGCTTATTTTGGGATTTGATCATCCACCATGTAACCGGAAAATACAGTGGGCTCATACATCTGTCATTTTATGCTTTGCTTGATGAGGAAATAATGTAGGAAGGAAAATCCTCTAAAAGGGATTTTATAAGGGACCAGTCAGCATTTAGGATTTGAGGGATGACATTATATTCATGCTTAACTCGTTTCCTTAAGCACCAGTTTATACCTTAACATTTGAAGAAGTTCTATACACTAAAGAAGAGAACATGAGAGGGACATAAAAGTTTGACTTTATTAAAGAATGGGATTATTGTAGATCTCCAGTCATGAAGGCTTTACATACTAAAAAACCTCAGACCATTGTATTTCTGATACAGATTTGAGTTATCAAGGACGTGGAGCAGTCTACTTTATATTTGTTATGGACAAGTGTGCTGTTTCTCTTACTTTATAAGTGTTTACTTTTATGTGGAGCAACATATTTTCTATCTCTCCCTGTTTAATTTCATAAGCTATTTTGAACAACCAACACTCAAAATGTATAATACTATAAGGGGCAGAGACTTAAAGTTTATTGATTAAAAAAATAGAAGTTTAAACACTAGTGGCCTAATGTCAATAAGCTATTGATTTACTACCAAAGAGAAATGATATAAATTCAAGTTGCGGTGCAATAGAAACTGTAACAATTCGTATTTTAACATTAAATAATTGCCACTGGAATTTTTTTGACCATACTACTTGGATATGGAGGATATCTTTTCACAATTCTATTAGAAATCCTAACTTAAGTGTGTTACTGTGTATAACGGCAAACAGTCATATTAGGCTCTCTACTTTTCAGATATTTGTCATGAAACCCGTAATGCACATTAATATCTGTACACATATGGTTTACCAGAACATTATGTATTATTCTAATGGGGAAAATCGAAGGGACACTTATATGGGCTCACGTTACCTCACAGAAACTTTTATTTTATGATTAACTATAAAACAGTATGAAACACATTTGTTTTGTCAGGAAAGAAGAATCAGGTTTACTAACTTGCACAGAATATGAAATCCAATTGAATTATACCTGTAGATATTGTAAATACTTTATGAAACAAAGCCTTGCTAAATTGTGTTGAATCACTTATACTGAAAATAAAATAACCGAATGAATATTTCTGTCGATATACTTCTGCTTTGATTGTTTTTTATTTATCATTGAAAAAATAAATCAGTAACATTTTACATGTAAAACTCTCCATGTGCGAGGTTTAGTCCTCAGTGTCTTGCTGTTTAAAGAAGACATTTGGAAGCCCAATTCTTGTTGTCACAGTCATAAATGTCCTCAGAAACACAGGATGTCTCACAGTTCCTCCACTTCCTCCAGTTTCTGGCTGAGGATCACATCCTGACCCTGAAACTTAAAGTATCCGACAAATTTCTTCTTCTGGAACATCAGTGGGAACCACAGGACGTCATCAGCCCACATTTCACTGAAGGGAATCTGGTCACGATCAAACCACTGAGGCCGCATTTCTAAAAACAAAAAAGGAAAGTTAATTAGCACACCTCCTTTACTCGAAGCCAACATGTACATCATCTACCTTGAGCTGTTAGAGGGGGGGTCTGAATAAATGACAAACGCAAATGTATCAAAATATAGGGAGGAATCCATGTCTTCATTGTTTGGATAAACAAATCAAAGTTGGAATCTTATTAAGTACATTTTAGTGAAAAAGCGGCTTGTTCCTTTTCCCTGCTGAGTTGCAGTAAAAGGATAGTAACACGCTAGAAATGTTGCAGTTAATGAGCACTGTGGATTTGGTCCTATAGACAAATAACTTTTAAATTGTACAAAAATACGTAAAACAATGTGAACATACCCTTTCAGTGTCATTGCCAACAATTATACAGTATATATGGATACATAGTTATGTTTGTTAAGAAGGGGATAAACAAATCACCAGATTTAAAAGTGTGGACATTTCTAAAATCCATATTTTTCGTCTTACTATTAAAACAAGACAGAACTTTTCCCAGTTTCTCCTTGAACTATAATATGTAGGTAACTTTTTCTATCCGCCCTCTGGATGAAATCCTTTCTTTAACATTACCACTTTTGAAGAGGTTTCCTTCTACGTCACCTGTTGCTTCCTACCTGAATATATCAATTCAGTCACCAGCTCCAGTCTTTTCACTAACTTCAGCACATTTAATTGAAGTTGTTTCCTCCCTTTATCTCTGCGCCCCTTGGCTGGATGACTCTTCTTGACCTCCAGACTCTATTTATTTGACTCATCACTGTGTCTGTACTCTTCACCCAATCGACCTTGACTAAACTCTCAGGAAATAAAGATCACTGCAGGTCTCTGCATTCCTTCTGTACAGGGCCCCTTGTTTCCTTCATTCAGTTGTTTCTAACTTCACCACTGATATTCCTGCCCTTAACTAATGTGCTGTCCCTGCTCAAAGTCATGTCTGTGAAGAAGTTCCCAGAAGACGGTTTGAATCAATTTACTTAGAAGGATCATTTTGGTCTATGTGGTTTAAAAAGTTGAACTGAAAACTGTTTCTCAGTTGGCTTTTAGATCTAAACTTGACCTACGAAGACTGGCGGTGAGATAACAAAAAAGGAAGTCAACATTAAAAGGAACCAAAAGCGACTTTTTTGTTGCAGGAATGCAGTTTTTTAAACATGAGTTACTTGGAATAATGTGCAACAACAATGTGGAGTTCCCCTTCAACTCTTAAGTGCATGATCGGTTATGAAGGTAAAAAGTGGCACTTCTGTTCCGTTACAGCATAGCGCTGATTTCTAACTCCACTTATCCTATCATAATTTGCATACATATTTAAGATGGAAAATGTGTCATTCCAGTTATTCCGCATTGTTGTAGTGGAAGTCATACCTTCTGACTCTGTTGGCTCTCCATTATAACTGTCAGCTCTGAAAACATGGACATCCATCAGCTCCGTTTCTCCAACAAATTCAAACTTGAGGTTTCCGACCTTCTCGAGAGCATCCACCGTGAGACCGCTTTCTTCTTGCAGCTCTCTAAAAAGAAAACATCCAATGAATATTTTATGAAGTGTGTTTTAAAAATAAGCTCACAGTACACTTCACACAAAAAGAAAGGGTCTATTTGTATGTGGCTCACACAAATAGACAGCATTTCGTTTTTAGAGTCAACTAAATTGGCTGACAGTGAGCTGATCTTTGAGTTTGAAAGATAATTTTGCCCTGAATTCCAATCTCAGCCACTCAATATTTTTTGAGTAACTTTACATATTTATGCCATGATATTTTGTTGTATATGTACATTTCTTGGACAATTATTTTACATTTTAATTATATTTCCAAACACTAACGTCAAGCCTGCTTATTGTTAACTCTTCAAATGTAAGAGTTTCATAGTAAATAAGAACTATGATTAGTCACTTGCTTCTGTTGAAAGGCATTACCAACATAGCCTTAAGATATTTCTTATTTATGTAGCCTTTCTATAATTTTTACACAAAGCAGGTCTCTTTTTCTTTTTAAGAGAAAATATGGGCCTGATTGCCTTCCTCCCTTTGGAACAAACTTCCTGCTGATGACTGATGACCACACACACACACACACACACACACACACACACACACACACACACACACACACACACACACACACACACACACACACACACACACACACACACACACACACACACACACACACACACACACACACACACACACACACACACACACACACACACACACACACACACACACACACACACACACACACACTCCTTTTTTTCTTCAATGCTCCCCTCAACACGTGGACACCACACTACTGTTGACTAATGCTGTTACAATAAAACACTTGTGTTGTTTGATCTAAATGGAAAAACACTGCGTCATATCTTGTGTTATGTTCAGTGGTAGACTATAACTTAGTACATTTACTTTTATGTAATGTACCAAAGGAGAATTTTGAGGTACTTGAACTTTACTTGAGAATTAAATATGCTTAAGATATACTTACACTACAACCTTGATGTTAATTTTGTACAAATGTAGTGTACATACTACACTACATTTATTAAATACTTATGATACTTTGAAGATTCAGATATTATAATAATTAATTATAATAATAATAATAATAATAATAATAATAATAGATTAACAAATAATGTATTGAGTATTATTACAGGTTACGATACACTTATATTGATCTATATATGTATAATATACATATATTGAAAATATAAAATTAAATTGAGTACTTTTACCTTCTTACTTTTTTATTCTAATGCTGTTGCGTGTTTACTTGAAAGACAGTATTTCTACACTTGTAGCACTACTTTTACAGAAGTAAAACCTATCTTTACAATAATTCAAGTTAAAGGTGTTATGATTGATCAGTGATGTGAGAATATGCATTCAAGAGCCGAGAAATGTATTGTGAAATTAATTAAATATAATTAAACTTTTCATTTCCTTTAACAAACCCTATAAGAAAACTTAAACTTAAAGGTGGGGTAGGTAATTCACTTCAGAAACACTTTTTGTTATATAACAATTGGGGCGATAAATGTACCTCCTTGCACCCTCTTCAATAGTTTCTCCAGGTTGAACCTTTCCCCCAAAACCGTTCCACTTCCCGGCCCCGAACCCCCTCTTCTTCATGCCGAGCAGCACCCTGCCCGGCTGCACCACCAGAACCAGGGTCAGCAGCTTGGAGCTCAACATCTCCCCTGCCTGAGGGGGAAGTGAAACACAACGTGAACCTGCCTGAGGCAAAACTCGCTCTTAACGCTGTGCTGTGTGAGCTCAGCCTAACGTCCTCACCTGATCAATGTCTGCTCTGTAAACCCCAAAAGTCAGGAGAAAAAATAAGATCCTGTATCAAATCAGGATTTATGACTCCCGCGTGCAGCAGTACAAATGTGGTCAGATGACGCAGATGTGTAAAAGCACGGATTGGTCTAATCCAGAGTAATGGGCTCTGGCTCTGGTCTAATCAACATCAGCCATGTGTTACATTAAAATATGATCCACTAGAAACGTATGCCAACGTGTGTTGTGCTGCTAATTTAAACTCACTTTTCAAATATAGAATATGAATTACACAAGGTGTCAATATAATGTTATGTTACTTATGTTGAAAATCAAATACAAATCTGATTTCCTTTGGTATTTTTCACAACAGTCCCTTAATAGAAAGTTAATTTATTACAGTATTGTTTAAGAGGAGATACATTTTTAAAAGTTTTACATATTGTGACATTTAGCTGAAATAAACCAAACCACCCAAGTAGGAACTATTATTATGAGTGTTTTGCAATGGGGGACATATAAGTATGACGCACAGTGTTTGTATTTGACCAATGGCGTGCTGTATTTCCACGCATGCGCAGTTTACCGTACGCTTTGACCCTCCACAGTCAAACAATGTGGGGTTTCTCCTTCCAGAGGAGATTCCTCCACTCCTCTTTATGTTTAATGAAGAAGTTAAAGAAGAGTAAAACTGCTGCCGAGCAGCGCTGGTTGCAGCGGCAGCTCAAAGACCCGTATGTCAAAGCTTCTCACAAACAAAATTTCCGGTGCAGAAGTGCCTTCAAGCTGCTGGAGATAGATGACAAGTTCAGACTGTTACAGCCTGGATGTAGTGTGGTGGACTGCGGAGCTGCCCCTGGAGCCTGGAGCCAGGTGGCCGTGCATAGGGTCAACTCAGCCGGGACAGGTGAGAGGGGAGAAACAGGTGGACAAAATAAAAGGGATACACTGTGATGCAAAACTAAAGCAGTATGTAAAGCACACTCTTCAGGTTTTATTAAGGCTATGTCAAAGAGAATGATTCAACTCTTCATTATGCTGTAGTGTGTTCCCAGTTCATTTAAAGTGCTGTAGATCTTGGGACACCCTGCTTTTAATTATCCTTGACAAAGGTGTGTTAGAGAAGTTGTTGAACATGATTTTTAATTGGTGAATGAGATTTTATTTTTGAATCCATTACTGTAAAATGTGTAAATGTCACATGTCTTTTGGTTTTTCATACGATTGCAATAATCTGGATACAGGAATTAATATAACTGGAGAAATGTTGGCATATTTTTTCATATATTCAAGTTTATTGTCCAAGATAAAACCCCAAAGATATTCAATTGCATACGATATAAAAGAGAAAAATAGAAAATCTACATTTTATTTTTACATTTTTGCTTGAAATAATACTATTATAAATTACAATTAATCGACTTAACATTGCAGCTTACCATCAAATATGATGGAAGTAACCCATTAAAACATTCACGTTCCACATAAATATCTTTGTGTTAATTACAGATGTAATGTTTTCTTGCATACTAGATCCAGCGGCACCACCTGGTACAGTAGTTGGCATTGATCTGCTGCACATACCACCTTTGGATGGCGCCCACTTCCTGTCCTGTCATGATGTCACCGTCCCCCCCACCCACGCTAAGCTGCTGGAGCTGCTCCCAGGCGGTCAGGCTCATGTCATCCTGAGCGACATGGCGCCCAACGCCAGCGGTTTCCGGGAGATGGACCATGTGAAACTCATCACAATGTGTTTTTCTTTACTAGACCTGGCCGAGAAGATTTTACTGCCGGGGGGCTCTCTGCTTTGTAAATACTGGGACGGCATCCTCACTCATGAACTCCAGGAGAAACTCTCAAGAGTATTTAACAATGTTCAGACTTTAAAGCCGAACGCCAGCAGAAAGGATTCAGCTGAGAGATATTTCCTCGCTAGAATTTACAAAAAGCCAGAAAAATAATCCTAGTTGTCTTGTAGTCTTCTGTGTGTCTTAAAATGACGTTTTCTGGAGATTCACAACCTGTGTTTTTTTTGATGAGTGAACATGAAGTATAGACTTTGATCATAAGGTGGCACTGTTGAGGCATCAGTGAGGCTCACAGCTGCAGGCACAGACACAGGGCCGGCCCTTCCCACTGGCGAACTAGGCGGTCGCCTAGGGCGCCAGATCTGGAGGGGCGCTGCCGCGCTGCGCTGGGAGAAAAAAAAAATTAATAAAAAAAAAATATTTTTATTTTTATTCTGCCTAATTTTCTGCCCTTGATGTAATACATTTACAATAATTGAACAAAGTAAACACCCTTTGCACCCCGGGCCGGCGGCAACATTTTGCATTTGCCCTGTACGATGGGCGCTGTAACTGTAAGTGATGAAAGGGGGGGATGGTCGCTTATTATCAGGCACCCACAGGCCGTGGCTCACAGCCAAAGTGACGCGGCAGCTCCAGCTGAAAGTGTCGGAGATCGCAACGATCGCAACAGCAAGAGGCAAAACATTAGCATTATGAAAAGGTCCAAGCCTTCTGGGGCAACGGGAAGGAAACGGAAAAAAGAACAGGAGGAATCGAAAGTCAAAGACAGAGGTAAGTCGGCTTGTGTAAAAAAAAAAATTCAGTATGTACTGTACCGTTAGACATTTGATTTTAAGCTAGCTAGCTAGCTAAGGAGGTAGCCATGATACAGCTTTGATGCCATGCTAGCAGCGAGCCTCTGATACAGAATGATAGATACAAATGATTTTAAGTTTTTATTTATGTGTTATTATTCCTATATAATCTTTTTGTAAATAATATCCTACTTTTATATTGTGATAGCTGTAAATTGATCCTCCAATAGTGTTTAATTTGTCAGATAGTTTATTTTCACGGTCAACTTGTGTGTATATATATATATTTATTTTTCTGTTTATTTTCTATTATATTTTTTTTATTTTTCTGCACTTTTTAATGTCTAATTATTGTGCAATGCTTTGTTTTATATGCTGATGTAACGAAATAATGTTAATGTTAGCCAGAAGAAAGCTATCTGGATAACTGCTCCTTTGTATAAAGTGAGGCTGACCAACCAATATGGGCATGTGTTATTATTTAGTTGTTACTTATGTTTGCAAATGATCTCCTGGGGCAGCAGAACCTCACTTTTATATAGGCCAGTTGTGAACTTGCATACAGCTGAGGCAGATTGCAGCAGTTATTTTTGCCTGACTGTATATAAATGTTTTTGCTTGTAATGTGCTAATATCTACCCTATAAATGTCCAGCTGCACTTGAGAAATACCTCAAAAAGCCCCCAGTTGCTGGAGAAGGAACATCTGATCTCCCATGTACATCACACTCTGAAGAATGTAAGTTTTGCCAAACATTTATGGTCTCTGTGTAATCGTTCATACACTACTTTTTTGTCATTATTATTATTGTTATTATTATGATAAATAATGAAAACTGAAGCATGAATAACTTCTTTGCATGTTTGGATTGCCTGCCTGCAGGTGAAGGAATAACGAGCATAGTATGTGAGTCCACCATTGCAGCCCCCTCAGATCCTGCTGACTACCCAGGCCCATCTGAGTCCACCATTGCAGTCCCCTCAGATCCTGCTGACTGCCCAGGCCCATCTGCAGTCCCCTCAGATCCTGCTGACTGCCCAGGCCCATCTGAGTCCACCATTGCAGTCCCCTCAGATCCTGCTGACTGCCCAGGCCCACCTGAGTCCACCATTGCAGTCCCCTCAGATCCTGCTGACTGGCCAGCACTGAGTGATACAGTGAGGATGGAGTTAGTCAGACGTGGGCCATATCATTTAAAATCCGACTTCACTTTTCCTAAAAAGGAGGGAGGGAGAAGTTGCCATCATCACTACTTTTACAGAAGATTAGTGAATGGAGAGACAATCAAGAGGAGCTGGGTTGTGTATTCCAAGAAAAACAAAAGTATTTACTGCTTTTGCTGAAAGCTGTTCTCCCAAAAAGAGTACCAACTAATCAGCAGTGGACTAAATGACTGGAAAAATTGCACTGACAAACTAAAAACACATGAGAACAGCCCAGAACACTCTAGGCACATGACGTTGTGGAAGGAACTGGAGACTCGACTTGAAAAGGGCCTAACTATAGACAAGGTAGAAATGGCACTTATGGAGGCTGAAAAGAGGAAGTGGCGTGAAGTCCTGACCAGGTTGGTGGCAATAATTCAGTCGTTGGCAGAGCGAAATATTGCCTTTAGAGGGACGACAGAAACACTTAACCAGCCAAATAATGGCAACTTCCTGAAGGAGGTAGAGCTCATGGCGAAGTTCGACCCAGTCCTCAAACAGCATGTTGCTGAGGTCCAAAGAGGAACCACCAATATTTCCTATTTGGGAAAAATAATTCAAAATGAACTGATAGATTGCATCAGTGGGAAGATTGGGGACCATATGGTCAAGGAAATCAAACAATCCAAATACTTTTCAATTATTTTGGATTGCACCCCAGATTTGAGCCATACAGAACAACTATCAGTCATTATTCGACTAGTTACAACCCAGGACACGCCCCTAATAAAAGAACATTTTATGGGGTTCCTTGAGGTAGAACAGTCCACTGGAGAAAGCCTTTCAACCCTGATTCTAAAGAGATTAGAACAGCTTGATATCCCTTTTGAAGACTGTAGAGGGCAGTCTTATGACAACGGTGCAAATATGAAAGGAAAGAGGAAAGGAGTCCAAGCCAGACTTGTTCAAATCAATCCAAGGGCTTTATTTGTGCCATGCGGAGCACATACATTGAACCTGGTGGTAGCTGATGCAGCAAAAAGCTCTGCAGAAGCCACTAGCTACTTTGGCTACCTGCAGAAGCTTTTCACACTCTTCTCTGCCTCCACTCAGAGATGGTCCATCCTAAAAAGCCATGTGAACATCACATTGAAATCATGGTCTGATACCAGATGGGAGAGTCGGATCAACAGCATAGAGGCTGTAAGGTATCAGGCTGCAGAAGTCAGAGATGCACTTCTAGAGGTGAGGGATAAAGCCACAGATGGAGTCGTAAAAATTGAGGCACAATCTTTGGCTGAAGAGGTTGGATCATACCGCTTTGCAATATGCACTGTGGTATGGTATGACATCCTGACCAACATCAAACATGTCAGCAAAATGTTGCAATCAGTGTCAATGCAGCTGGATATTGCTGTTGACCTCCTGAGAAAAACAGAAGTTTCTTTGGTCAGCTACAGAGGCAATGGATTTGCTTCTGCCCAAGCATCTGCCAAAGACATCTGTGGCCAAATGAATGTGGAAGCTGTTCTCAAGCAGAAGAGGCTGAGATCAACCAAGAGACAGTTCTCCTATGAGTCCCAGGAGGAGCAAGTGAGTGATGCACTAAAGAAACTCGAAGTTTCTTTTTTCAATATGGTGGTGGATGTTTCCATTGCATCACTGCAGGAGCGATTCAAGGCCTTAGGTGAAGTAGAGAAAAAGTTTGGGGTGCTACTCAACTTCCCTGACCTGCCAAAGGAAGATCTGACGAAGCAGTGTGAAACACTCAGCAACACCCTGAGCTGGGGTGGGCAGTCAGACCTGGATAAGAGGGAACTTGCACTGGAGATGCAGAATTTCCCAGCTTTGCCAAAAGCCAACATGACTACCCTGGAACTTCTGACTTTCCTACAGGAGAAGAAAATGAACGAAGTGTATCCAAATATGTGGGTGGCCCTCAGGATCGCTGTCACTATTCCAGTGACAGTTGCTGCTGGGGAGAGGAGCTTCTCCAAATTGAAGCTCATTAAAACATACCTGAGGTCGTCAATGGCTCAAGAACGCCTCAATGGATTAGCTTTAATAAGCATCAATCGCAAGGTTTCGGGGCAAATATCATTTGACGACACAATAAATGAATTTGCAGCAAGGAAGTCCAGACGTGTCCGACTTTAAGGATTTGGACTAATTAAAGGACACAATAACATAGCAGAGACTTGTTGTTCTGATTGCCTGTTTCATTTGATTTATAGTGTGTGTAATGTTGTTCATTATCTTAATTTATTTGCAATAACCTCAGTTGTAAGAGCTCCGTTGGCTATATTTTTGTCCACGTTTGCACTTTCTTTTCTTGAAGTTTTAAGAGAAGCTACTTTTGTTTGATGAGTGATTTTCATTTAATAACTACAATAATAATAATAAGGATAAAATAAATAAAAAATATGTTACATTTATTTGTTATTGGCTGTGGGTTATTGGTTATGTTCACATACTTATTTGGTTATTAAAATGTAAACCGATCTTTTTCATATGGGTGTTTAGAGTTGTACCCCTAGATCTAGTCTCTAGTAATTCTGCTCAAAGTGCACCAGATTGAAGCATTTTACTTTAAAATGTTAAAACAAATCTTTCCGAAGGGGGCATACCCCCGGACCCCCCTAGAGGATGTGACATCCACCCCCCAATTAAAACATGTCCATACAATAATGAATACATTTGAAACCTTCTTTATGTATATTAACTATGTCAATAAGTTTCAGTTTTTGTAGTGTATTGGTCTTTTGTAGAGATTTTTCATTTATTCTTTATATATTCTATTGTGTATTGCTTGGAGGCGGGGGGGGCACCAAATCATAATCTCGCCTAGGGCACCAAAATGTCTAGGGCCGGCCCTGCACAGACACAATACTGCTGCTACTGATCTTTATCCATGCAAACTTGTAACAGAAGTGAATCAGTAATATGGAAAGCTATGCAAGAAACATCAGTGTGATATTCCTCCAGAGCCCAATGCTGTGTTTTTCTCTGAAGTTATTGTTTTCCCCACAGTGTTTGTTCTACACAGTCAGTTTGGTATTTGCTTTGTTACGGAAAGTCATTTACCAGTGCTGCTTATGCTAATAATCTGCACTGCCAGTCATGTAGAAATATGTAATCATTCTCTCATTGATAGCTTATGATGGGACAACCTAATACAGAGTCACATACAGCATGACTAATGGGAAGTGCGATGAGACTGAAGTGTTGCCGAGTGTTGTCGAGCTCTGCTGTCTGACAGTGCAGAGATGTACGTTTCCTGTGAAAGTTATTACAGCCCAGTTGACAGATTTTCTTTTAAGAATCTTCTGTAAATCACTGTGTTGGACACTTTTGAAAGTACCATTTCTTTTTTTGTGTGTCTTCGCTGTTGTAAACCGCTTTGATTCTGGTCTGACAAGAGTTCAGAACAACTGGTACTGAAATTATGTTTCTATCATAGCTGCAGTTTAAAAGACAAGTCCTATTTAATGTATCAGGGATTCACAGTACCTTGGAAATAAAAAAATGTCTACAATTTCATGAACACAATTGTTCTTCTTCAATTGCAATAACTCCATACAGCAGGGGCATAGCACATGCGCATATTCCACCTCAGTGGACCTCCTTCCTTTTTAAATACATAATTTCTCATACATGTACAAATCATTTCTTGTGTGTATGCTTTCAATAGGTTCAGCTTTTAAGATGCAAAGTACTCAATGATCTGAGATACTTAGGTCTTCTATTGAGCGTAAATATATAATTATATTTTTTCCTGTTTTTTTTTAAGTCTTTAATACAACCTAAGCATGGGAAAGGGTTGCTGTATTTTACTCCTCTGTCTTTGAAAAGTATTTTGTTACCAGCCGTTTTCCCTCAATTATTATTATTAATGTCTTGCTCTTCTTTGTATGACATTATTGCCGGAAAGTCTCTGAATTCCCCCGCAAAAGCATGCAATTACTGTGGTTTGACCTTATTGCTATTGGATTAAACCATCTGCAGCCCGTACAGGTGGGGAGAGCCCACAAGAGGCTCGAATATTTGATTTAATACACTAAAAGATCTGTTTATTTATCTGATAATAATTGACTAATGAGACAAAACATTTGAAAAGATTGCAGATGGAGACTAACCTTAATTCCAGGCTTCTTGAATCGCCTCCCTGTGTTTAGGCCTCCAGTAGTTTCTTCCACAATTCCTATGAGACTGAGACCCCTGCTGCCATTTACAGATTAATAACAGGCCTGATAAGCACTTAGAGGGTGTTATGTGTTAGGGGTGCTGTGCAAAATGCCTGTAGGTAACCTTTTGAGAAGCGTTGATTATACAGTACATCTGTTTTGTATACAGAAAAGCACTTAAGTTAAACATTGAACTTTATAGAAGTCTATATGTATTTAAGCTAAATTGGTCGTTTTTATTGTATCCTTGAATACATGTTCCTTATAGTATGAATTGCAATTCTTATGAAAATGAACTCCTTCAAATTATAAATAATATCATAAATTATTGTTAATGAAATCAACTTATTCCTAAATAGATTTTCAAAGTCTGAATAAATGAAAATTAGAAGCTTAATCAAGACTGGATTTGCATTTATGGCAGCAAAGGAAAAGATGGCTCACATGAATAAATTAATAGGGCGGCTGTTTAGCCTTTCTGTCTCAGGAGTAATGAGTAACACTCTTTACTCTTGGTTAAATAAACTGCATATAAAAGGGGGCTGACCTCTAAATAGGATTGTTTGGGATGAATGGGAGCATCCGTACCTGTCGATGTAGCTGATAGTGAAAGATGTGAACTGATGACCAAATTAACTTCTCATTACCCATCCCGTATCTATTTGGATTCAAATTATTCCAACATTTCTATGGGATTTATGTTAATTCCACCGGGGCTGAGAATAAATGATGATTCATTCGCAGGTTAATACATTCTTCTCTGGCCAGCTGCGAGATGAGTAAACTAAGAGGGAAAAGATGCTAGAGAGCAGCAGATTTTAAATTCAGATTTGGCGCTGAGAGGCTATTATCTACATCTATAATGGTTGTCATTTTTGAAAACAAAGAACTCTTTGAACTGATTTTTGTTTTTCTCCAATGCTTTTCAGGCTATCAAAGGTAACACTGGCTGATACAAGTATGACCCCCAATACCCAACAATACCCTTTATATTTAAGATAACTAATTAAAAGCTGGTAAAATAAACCCAAGTTCCTTCTTCTGTCATTTTAGGCTTAAAGGGGTATTTGTAATAACATTGAGGATGAAAATGAGTATAATCAGCTGCCACTTAGTGTCACCGTAAACGTTTTTTACCTGGGAATTTGTGTGCATAAACAAACAGTCTTCGGGTGGAAGGTGTTTCTTTTTACAGGTAATTATGAATAAAATTGTGTTCACTCGAGTGACTTTCCTAATAGAAACATCTGCCTCGTCCTGTGTGCTCTGTTGTATTTGCTCTGGAGATAAAGGCCTTGCAGAATACATGAAATTAGAAAAGCCCAGAATTGATTTGTTCCCCCGCCTGTAGGCTTTTATTGGCTAAATAAACAAAGGAGGGGCTTATGTTAATATCTCCTTACAGCTTTTGTAATTTACTTTAACAATATATTGTAGTGAGAAAATAGACAAAAAATGTTACTCTTACTATACAACCTGTGTGTCGTTTATTAACACAGGCAAAACAACTTGTTAACAACTCAGAAAAAAGGAACATAAAATAAAAGCTTGTTTTTAAAGGGGACCTATTATGCAAATCGCCACGTTTATATTGTTATTTTGTCGCAATTCTGTGCCATTTTTCCATGCTTTAATGGTCAAAAAGGTCTTTATTTTTCTCATACTGCCTGTGCTGCAGCACCTCTTTTCACCCTCTGTCTGAAACCAGAGCCCAGTCTTTTGTGATTGGTCAACAGCTTCGATGGCCTATCACGTACAATGTGTTGGAGCGTTAGCCAATTAAAAAAACGAGTTTGACGTAGTGATGTCACTTAGTCGCGGATGTAAACAAATGAGTCCAATGGAGACAAGGGGGGAGGTGTGTGATAAAGAAACTCCTTCTGGGTGGAACTTTGGGATTTTAGCCTTTGCAGACCATCGCCATGCACAAAAAGCTTTATACCACACTACAGGTAAGGGAAAAACCCCAAAAGCATAATAAGTCCCCTCCAACCAAAGATAATGGTGAATTATGTTCATGAGTCTGTTGCAATATAACAGATATCTCTTCTGTCTGTAGTTTGCCTTTATACATTTTGCTCCATCAATACAGAAGCAAACATTCTCGCACAGGAAATTAAAGACAATTGTGATATCATTTCTAACCATTGTGCCATTCATTCCCTCGGCTGACCTGAGCTGCCAAAAAGCACTGCTCCTTTGACAACATTCATCATTCCCTGAACTCGGCCCCGAATGTTAGCACACCGAGCCAAGCAGGGACTCACTGATGCAAAGCAATGAGTGCTATTATGAGCATAATTTTATACCATCTTCTCAGCTAAATGAATCTAAAATCTGAGGACGGTACGACAATGCAAACTCTTTTTATTGATGCCACTTCCAGTTTACGATGTCGATGTTTTGGCAAGTCATTTGACATAATGACACTGGGACGTTTCCCCGTAAACAACCAAGTTTCTCATGTGGGAGTTGAAAATGAAGCATGCAATTAAAATATTCATGCCTGTTCAAACATGATGATGGAGTCACGGTGCTCCAGTGCATATCACAGTGTGACTTATTCAAGTTTTTCCCAAAAGTTTCAGGTATTTTGTTTCTGTATCTCTGGGGGTGTCATACAAAAGGGTTGTCAGTGAATAGTCAAGCAATCTCCTCTTGATCTCTGCTTTTTCGAGGTTGTGTCAATCCTGCAGAAAAATGTCAGGAACATTATTGCAAACAGGGTGAAGCATTGTTGTGGGAGGAGGGTCAAAGGGACAGGGGAGAAACAAAACACAGGCTACGGAGAACAAACAAAGCACAGGTTGCACTCAGTGGCTCCATTTTCCATCCTCATATCAGCAGAGCCTGACATTTACTAGCGGGTATGGAAAGTGAGTTCAGATGGAAACTGAAAGCTAATGACCTTATGTTAACATTCTCACTGCCAATGTGGATTTCCTTCAGGTATGTGTCAGACTTATTAACTTTACAAGATATTGGAAAAGAAGAACGTTTGTCAGGCAGGGACGGAATTGATGTGTGTTAGAGGAAAAGGGAGAGGGGGATGGGGATTATATAGTTCCTTATATCTGCACTTTAATTCCATCTTCGTTATCACCTTCAAATACTTTTTCACAGTGCATTTTTTACTACATTGATGAACTGCCTGGTCACTATTTGTAATTGCAGTACTTACTTGTGTCTAAGCTGATGAAACGTTATGGCTTTAAGTGGCAGTTCTCAGTGTCGCTGTTATCCCTCTGGAGATCATGAATAATAAGGCTTCATTATAATAGAAATTCTTTGAAGATCTGAAATAAAGAGCAGTTATCAGGCTCTTTAAACACTTATCTAATGGTAAGCTCTTAATATCGCCCTATGCATCAGCTAATGAGAAGGGATGAAATACATGTTTCTGCTACACCATCTTGTTACTTAAGTAGACATAATTTATAAAACCAGATGACTTGTTTGGTCAAGATACTGATCAGTTGACCGTACAACCCTTTTGTAGTGAGTGGAAGACAGTGGAGGTTAGGGTTCAGTCCACACCAAAAAAACAAAACAGATTTTATCTAGAAAAGCTTGACTCTTATTTGCAGCAAACCATGAAGCAGTGTCATTACGAATGCAACTTTTTCCTGCAATGCGACTTTTAATCATCTCATCATCATCTCATGGATAATGCAACAAGTCATCCAACTCATACGACCAAATAGGTTGTTTGTTCAAGCGCTTAATACGACCTACAGTATAATCACGTTTTAAAGTTTTCGACCTCTAGTGCTCCCGTTGATTGCAAACGTTACAGAGGGTCGTTTATGTGACTCTGGGTCGTAATAAGCTGCTGAACAATTGACTTATATGGTCGTTTTTTGTAGGAGGACAGGCTGGACAATGTTATTGGGGTCACGGCAGTATGTCAACGAAGACTTTAAATGTTGCATTACATCTCTTTTAACTCTCCTTCAAAAATTCTTACAGTTATATTTCTATTATTTCTTTGAATATGTATTAAGTTTTTTAAGTTGTAAACCATAAGGATTCCATTCAAATGAAATAAATACAGCCATTATTATGAAAGTATTTAGTTATTATAGTCTCATCTTTTCATGAGTGTGACTTCAAGGTGAAATAAAAGTGTAAAGTTGTGATATATATATAAATAAACTTGATTGATGAAAATCTTAATCTCATTTAATTACTTCCAATTTGATTTTAATCCAACTCAACCACATTGTACAGATTTACATATCATATCGTACATTCTATTCAGAAGGCAACAAAGTGTCTGACACCTAAGATTTGTACATCAAGAAAGTGACAAAGGACTGTGTCAAACAAGTATTTTCTTCATAGATTATGTACAGTATTTGATCACTGTAAGGCTAATGACATTCTGAATATCAATGACATTTCAGAATCTATGATAGTGACATATACAGTGATGATGTGACTTTTAAAGAAAACAGTTTTGACTTGATATTGATAGTGGATAGTAGAGAGGTGACAGGAAATGAGGGAAGAAAGAGAAGGAATGTCATGTTACAAAGATCCCCGGGCAGATCACATGATCACTGTCGTAACTCCCCAGAGCTACCAGGACGGTGATGATGTTCTGTTGAGACATTGCTTGTGTTTTTGGGCTATACACAAATAAACTTGACTTAAGTGGACATGGCTGCAACGATAGCGATTTCATCTTTATTTAAATATCTCTGGGGTTCCACTCTTTCTAATAGTTATGGGGCATTTTCCTTACCTACATATAAGAAATGTCTTTTGTACTGGGGAACAAAGCAAGAAAAGCCTTGTCATCATTGAATGAGTCATCAATGTTTCAGAGGGGAACAACAGAACCTCATGCCTGCAATATTTCCCAGTTCAAGCGTTCTGTGAGAAGGGCCGAAATATAGAAGTTTTAATTGGATTTTTGTTTTGTTTTCCATTTAATTACCTTGTCATGGGACAACAGGGAATCTATCTTCTGGGGATTGTGGGCCGATCTGTTTGCTGGTGAATTAAAAAATGAGAAAATACAACTGGGAGTGTAGCAGGGGCAGTAGACAGATGGTGCAAGGGCTAATTGTATGACATCTTACTTCATGTAACTGTTACAGATTGGACAAAGGAGATATCATTATTCCAACAGAGGCAAAATGTTAATGTTTTTGCAAAAAAATCTAATAAAAGTGTAATGTGAATATGATAAACCACTTTGTATTTTCATGCAAATACACCTTTCCTCTCACCTGCAAAAAAATATTGTCTCCTTTAATTTAGCAAAAAGTAATAGTTTTTGGTGCAAAATAACACTTTTACACCAAATAGAAGGTGCTGGGCGATCATCAGAGGGGGGAAGTAACTAAGTAAATGTACTCTACTTTACTTAAGTACAATTTAAAAGGTACTTGTACTTCACTTGAGTATTTCCATTTTATGCTTCTTTATACTTTTAACAAAATGTATCTCATAAAATCAAAAAGTCAATCAGAAATGTGCTTGTCTAGAAAATGCCACTTGATGCAACAATATTATCTAGAAATGTCACATGTACACAATATAATGATATACACACACACAAATGCAATTTGTCTGCACAATGATTACTTGATTACTTTTGCTGATAATACTGTTGTAGTTTTACTTCATAGTAAATCATATTTTAAATGCAGGGCTTTTACTTAAAGAATTTTGTATTTTAGCAATATGAAATATGTTAACAATAATGTATCGGTACTGTTAATAAGTAAAGCATCTGAATACTTCTTCCATCACTGGTTATCATTATATAAATGAAGTTTATCAAATCCAAGACTTTGAAGTAACATTAACCCACATCACATGGGAGGCTATCCCATGTGATGACTGGATACCCCCTCGGATTACTTGGAAAGTAGGAGAGGAAGCAGGGGAGTCTTTCAGAGTGTGCCGTCTCATTAATCTTTCTCCATAGCGACAGGCAGAACTCGACATGGTTGCAGCAGGTGCCCCTTGGGTTCATGTCAGCACTGTGGGGAGGGTCGGTTGAACAGCAAGGGGTGTTGTGTTGGGGTTTGTTTTTCCCAAGAATAACGCGAGAAAGGTGGTTCTGCTTGCTCCAACAGTGCTGAGTGGTTGTTATGTTGACTTGGCTCATCACTGGAAGGTGTAAAACTTCGCCTATTGGGGGAGTTGTCATTCTACCAGCAGGAGAGGAACACAACACGTTTGGCAAAGCGTCTTAACATTCTCCCAGAGTGGAGAGCAGCGGGAGGTTGATGAATGTAGGGGAAAAACATCCTCATTGTTATGCAAGACAAGTGAGTTATACCTTTTTTTTATATAGTTTTGGTGGATTCAAGCTGTGATTTGAAATATTCATATCATTTGCAAATATCTTGTTAACATGGAGGACTTGTTTTAATTGGAAGGGGGTTTATATATTATCAGTGTCAGTTTTGACATGCAACATAGTACTGAATAATTGCTAAAATCATCAAACATTTAGCAATTAATGTTTATTTTTCTTAGTGTAAAATGATAATACACGCAGAGAACAATCTGACAGTATGTATTTATTCAGTACAATGGTTGCTTTAGGATGTTTCCTGATTTGCTTCACTGCCACAGGAGCATGTAAGAGCTTTCAACGTAAATAATATAATAAAGTTTATGGGAAACTTAATCTACCATTCTCTAGAGTTGTGCAAAACAACAAGAGAAAGGGAGCTTCAATCAGTTCCCTATCTTCCACAACTTTGAAACAAATTGAAGACGCAATATTCAAACACTACAAAGAAAAAAAACATTATAAGATGGATGAGTGTGGTGAAGCAGGGCCGAGCTGTGTTGTTGATGTGGGGGGTGAGGGACGGCCTGATGAGACAAAGAGCAGCACCTGAGTCCCATTACCTCTCCATATCTGTCCCCCTCCTCCTGCACAGTCACAATCTCCACCGCCTCACCATATGGTGGTTTCATCTTTCGCTCTCAGGGCTTTCATTTTTATGAAAATAGTCTTTTGCTGCCGTCATTTTCATTTATTTTCATTGTGCCTAGGCAGGAGCCACCATTTTAAAAACTTCTCCTTTGTGACAGGACTCGCCTCCATTTGCAGGATGAGCAGTCTCTTTGTTTCCAATGTTATTGTTCTGATTTTGTTTCAGAAATGCACTATCATCCATTTTTCCTCAGCCTCCTGTTAAATGAAAGAAAATCTCCTGCCATGGTCCTTTGGTTTCCTGAAAGAAAAGAGGAAAGAAAGAGGAACACATGTTGCCTGAAAAACAACTCTGCATTTCGGGATTGTTGTTTTTTGCGCCTCTTTTCCTCAGGGCATGATTTCTGTTTTTACTGGGTTTAGGCAAGGCTGCTGAGATGGTAGAAGAGGGAAAAGAAGAAACCCCAGGCTTTAGGTAACTTACTGTTAAGAAAGTTTAGAAACTGTAGGCTAGGACATATCTTTTGTTTTGATTATGAAGAATGTTCCAAATAGTGAATTTATAGATTTAAGAATTCAAAAGACACCTATGAGTGATCACGGCTAAACACTAACCTGCTGATTCGTTATCAACTGTTTGGGATTAGGTCATGTGTATGCATATTTTTCTCTGTACACAGCTAATCATTGAATACGTTTGTGCTTATTTATAAATGTATGATCAAGGACTTGTTGTGGTTGACAATTTTTGAAAAACAAATGTAATCTTCTCTTTTATTCCATCATTGAATGCTGATTTATCACTGCTCTTAACTGGCCAGTAGAGGCCGGAAGTGATCAACAACTGCTTCAATTTGGAATCTTCTTCCCTGCAATGCCTCCAGGACAACAGGAATTTTGCATGTATTTACAATTATTACTTATCAAAAGACAGATCGAGAAAGGACAAAAGAGCACGCCTCTTCCTGCTGATACAATTACTGTCACTGTGAAGAAAGCTAGCTGTTAGCAGCCGATGATGTGTTTGACTTATAGTTATACACAGACAGCAATACTGTTTGGAAGAACATGTGGTATTACACATTGAACTTAAGTGAAATGCGGCACCAAGTTACTGTATATAAATGTACTAAAGTAGATTGTAGAGCCTAGTGCATTTTGGAGGTAAAAACATGTATTATTTACTTATAATAAGTTTGGAGTTACATCAACTTTTAGCAGAGTGTACTAAACTGTCAGAGATGAAATTACCAAAATACGTTTACTCCTGCTCTCTGGTGGAGTACACTGCTGATGTACTGATAGCAAAAAAGGTAACAAAGTGCTTTACTTGAACTACACATTTAAAACAATAACAAACGGCAGTTTACTCACATATCATCTGTTTAAATACAAACCAATCTTGCCATTCCTTTACAATGGTGCCCCTGACACACCTGGAGGAGATCTGGAGCACTTTTCCAGCTGCTTGCCTGAGTCATGCCTGGTTGCACAGACTTCACACCTGGAGCCTCAGTGGTGTAGAGAAACTCATCCACCAAATACCACAAATAGTTAAAGTAATATGTGTTGTTCATCTTATAATGCATACAATATTTTTATCATCATTGTTCGTATTTTTAGGGGAGTTTATATGCCAAAATCTGTTCCTGGTGAACAGTCAGGCACATTGACAGTCAGGCACATTAACTTCCAGGGTACCATTAGGTTGCCAGGCAACCAACAGAAAAGCTGCACAGTAGGGGCGACACATGAGTATTATGATACGATTAAATCTCAAAGACACTAGCAATTTTGGTTTATTAAAATGTATCTGCATATGTCTTTAACACTGTCTGTTTTATTTACTTTATCTGCTTATTAAAGATGTCTGTGTGCACTTTTATTTTATTGTTCTGCTGATATGGAAAAATATCTAATAACAAATATAAGGAATGAGAATGTTTTGACACTACATGGTGGTTTCTCTTTGCTCAGCCAATGCTGTGTCGGATACTTCAATGAACTGAAAGTCCACCTATACCTTGCATTTTAATTAAATATCAGCCCTTTTATGGAATAAAAAAAAAGGGACTTTCTTTGTTCTCCTAGTGTAGGCTGGGCAGTCGTAAGGGCCGTTGTGTTTTTCCCATGCTGTACACCAGTGACCACCAACTGGCGGCCCGCGGGCCACATCCGGCCCGCCAGACATTCTCATCCGGCCCGCGCGACTTGGGTGGGTTATGGCTAGAAAGGATCCGTCTAGTGTAAAAATGACGTCACGTTCTCGTTGTAACTCTCGTTGTAATCGGAGAGGCTCGGAAACACATCTACAGCCGTAACATGATGCAACATACACATTAATGCAGCAGCAATATTAATAGAGAAACATCAGACATAATAGTAAAACACTGCAAGGGAACATTTTATTTCACCAGGAGCTATCTTGGGACTTTTACTGCGACAACGTTGACTTGCCTGTGAATAAAAAATAAACCATAGTGTTGGTGATCTACAGTGTTGTCATTCTTCTTTGAACACCAGCAAGACCGCTAACACCCTATTTCAACAATCACACTCCCTGTAATTGACATAATTAATAGATAGTTTAGCTTCTCATCATCATTTGCTGTGGCCCACTGATGTTAACGATCGTAACTGAAAGGCTGCCTGCCAAACGTAAAAATTCAGCCATGTGACATTCAGCCAAACTCTCGCGAGAGTTTTACACAAGACGGATCCTTTCTAGCCATAACCACTTGGGTGACTGTGGCGTTGGCGGAGTGGTTACTGCGTTCGCCCCTCGCCCATTTTTTTTTTTTACATCGTCTCGTGAGTAAGGTGCAGTAACAGAGTCCAACAGAGAGGCAGCAGCTGCGGGACAGTAGACTGCCTACTGCGAAACCTCCCCTGCCTTGAAGAAGAAGTAGTGATGGGAATTCCGGCTCTTCTTGGTGAGCCGGATCATTTGGCTCGGCTCACCAAGAAGAGCCGGCTCTTTCGGCTCCCAAACGGCTCTTCAGTTTACCACATATTATACCTTTTATAATTAAATCAAATGTAGCCCTGTTTTGACTAATGAATGATGCATAGGCCTATGTGTACACATATATCACTTAAATTAATCAATACATCCTTTGTACTGAAATATTCAAAAGTAAAAATTACATGTTTAATATAAATGATTAGCTGTGGCCAAATGTTTTCATTGCATTTACAGACCCTTGTTACTCTCTGATACCGCCCCATGAATGCACTGACTTGCTTGTAGAACCACGCTACACAAAACAGATAGCAACACCTATAAAAGCTATTTTAAAAAAGGGGCTACTGTATCGACATTTAAAAATTATATTTAAAGAAAAGGCCGATTCTGTGAGCTGCAGCTGACCACGCCCCCCTGCAGGGGAGTGGAGCGTGCTCTGAGATCAGCTGCAGGGCTCTCAGAAGAAGGGGAGAAAAAGAGATCTCCCTCCTCCGTGTTTTATTCTTATAGAAGTAAGAAGAGAAGTAACGGGGCAGAAACCCTCCTTACGCATGCGGTCCAGACCAGTAGCGTGGCGTGGGAAAAAAATTAGGGGAAGCCAATAATACGTCCTTTCTTTTGGGGGGGGGGTTTGGTGGTCAATGTAATAACGTAACCAGATGAGTGATTACAGCGCCAGGTATCATTTTACACACATTTGTATCATACAGATGCAGGACTTACACACGCCTGTTATCTGACCGACAGGTCCGCACGCACTCTCCAGCCCAAACTCTAATAAGCATTCATTCACAAACTAAATCAGGAGACCTTTAACGTTTTACGTCCGGTTCGCTGTCATCAGATTGTATTTGTTGTTGCTGCTTCAGCGGAAGTTTAGTACAATTATTTTTGATTAAATACTCCAAATCTCCACCCTCCATAATTGCACTTGCTTCAGTTGCTTGCTACTTTCTAACGGCGGTAAGAGTGGTGCAGTGACGCTATCTATCTTCTATCGATTAGATTTATGATTCGAAAATTATAAAAGTAGGGTAGACATGTGGATATTATCCGACTGAACAAAACGTGCATTTACCTAACAGGTTCGTTTTCCACTGACCTTTTTTCGAGCTATTTTCCAAAATCCTATGGAGAAATCCCATTGCTATTTTGTCGAGGGAAACCGAGCGCTTTTGGGACGCGTCACTGCACCACTAAGTTGATGCAATTTGATTGGATCGTGAGGCAAGGGAAGCCAGCCGCCTCTGGCTTCCCTTGGCATGGCCCTGACCAATCACAGGTTGGCAGGGGCATGATGTGAGCCTCATCTGATTGGTCAATCCCTCCATTTTTTTTCACCAAGGGAAGCAAATTTCGGCTGGCCTCCTCTCGCAACAGAGAGTGCAATCTACTGTTTCACCATAACATCTAGAGGGGCGCTGTTTCACTCTTTGTAAAATACTCAATGAGAATGGGGGAGAGACGGGCCGGCAGCAACACACAACAAAGAATTTCCGAAACTAAACGAAGTGTTTTTATTTATTTATTAAAATTATAACTACAATCCGAAAAAACAGGGGAAGCCTGGCTTCCCTTGGCCTCCAGGAGAAAACGCCACTGGTCCAGACATAGATGGCGACACATATTCAGTTGATATTTACTTTGGCATTAGGGCGGGGATATCTAGATACTTTCCAAGGTTTGACATAATGAATTGTGCTACTTTTAAAGGAAGCAACGATGTTTTCAAATCTGTAATCAAGAAGCTCCTCAAAAACACTATCGAAGCAGTTCCTGCCATTACTACGTTAGTTCAAACAGTAACAACGGACTATTGTATTAGCCTCAAGTACTCGCAGTACTTGAGGCTAATACAGTTAGCCTCAAGTAGGCTAACTGTATTAAGCTGGCGTTACAGTTGAAAAACGAGTAATCTGATTACAGTTACTTTCGTAAACCTGAAGTGAATACATTTTGGAATACTTATTGGAGTTATTGGTGGAAAAGTTTCCTCACAAAATGTAATATTCATTACCGGCAGAACTGTGTGCACACTGCACAGCGCTGCAGCATGTCTGAGCGAGAGAGAGATGCAGCGTGTCTGTGAAGCCCCGCCCCCGCACACAGATGAGAGAGAGATCTCTTTTAAAATATATTGAAAGTTAGAAACGGAGATGGTTAGATACAATGTGCAAGATAACTACTACTTTTTGGATTAATCTACGCCCTCAATTTGCAATACCCTCAACAACTTAAGAACACTTTTGAATTTATTCAAAGGGTGATGCTCTCACTTGGCCATAAGTCCCTTAAACCAAAACTACAATCACTCAAAAATGCCCTGATGCAGTGAGTAAGAGCACCTCCCACTGGGACCTTTTTCTCTTTTGGGAAAGTGATTTTTCTTTGTTATTATTATTATTTTTCAAAGGCCACGTTGCAAGAATGAGATTGTTTTTTATAAATGTGTACATTTTTCTGATGGAAGCACAGAAGTCAACCTAAAAAATGCCCTGATGCGGTGAGTCAGAGCCCCTCCCACTGCATGGCAAGCCGATTTAGCTTTTATTCATTTCTGAACGATATCAAAAAATCTATTATTACTAGTAATGTTTATTTCTGATATCAAAAATTGAATTTGAACTAGTTAGAAAGAGAATTCTTGATATCAGAAATTAAATTGTAACTATTTGTAATGTGTATTCTTGATATCAGAAATGCGATTTTAACGAGTGAGATTTGCTTCGTTTTTCTCATTCATTTCAATGGGAGTCGGAATTTGAACTAGTTCAAAATCTTTTTTTTATATCAGGAATTCAATTGTAACTAGTTAAATAGAAATTGAATTATAACTAGTAACAATTGAATTCCTGATATCAGAAATTGGGATTTGAACTATAGTTCAAATTCCAACTCCCCTTGAAATGAATGAGAAAAACGAAGCAAATCTCACTAGTTAAAATCGCATTTCTTATATCAAGAATACACATTACAACTAGTTACAATTTAATTTCTGATATCAAGAATTCGCTTTCTAACTAGTGAAAATTCAATTTTTGATATCAGAAATAAACATTATTACTAGTAAGAATTGCATTTTTGATATCAAGAATTATCATTCTTACTAGTAAAAATTGATTTTTTGATATCCTTCAGAAATGAAAAAAAGCTAAATCGGCTGGCCATGCAGTGGGACCGTTTCTCTTTTGGAAAAGAGATTTTTTTTGTAATTATTATTACCCCATCGGGACAGGACATAGGGTTGGTAGGACCCCCGGCATGAGAGTAGTCGGCGGGACCCCCAACGGGACAGGACATGGAGTTGGCAGGACCCCCGGCAGGAGAGTAGTCGGCGGGACCCCCAACGGGACAGGACATGGAGTTGGCAGGAGAGTAGTCGGCGGGACCCCCAACGGGACAGGTGATAGGGTTGGCAGGACCCCCGGCAGGAGAGTAGTCGGCGGGACCCCCAACGGGACAGGATTGGCAGGACCCCCGGCAGGAGAGTAGTCGGCAGGATCCCCAACGGGACAGGACATAGGGTTGGCAGGACCCCCTGCAGGAGAGTAGTCGGCGGGACCCCCAACGGGACAGGACAAAGGATTGGCAGGACCCCCGGCAGGAGAGTAGTCAGCGGGACCCCCAACGGGACAGGACATAGAGTTGGCAGGACCCCCAGTGGAACCTCCAACGGCACAGGACATCGGGTTGGCAGGACCCCTGGCAGAAGAGTAGTCGGCGGGACCCCCAACGGAACAGGACATAGGGTTGGCAGGACCCCAGCAGAAGAGTAGTCGGCAGGACCCCCGACAGGACAGGACATAGGGTAGTCGGCGGGACCCCCAACGGGACAGGACATGGAGTTGGCAGGACCCCCGGCAGGAGAGTAGTCGGCGGGACCCCCAACGGGACAGGACACAGGTTTGGCAGGACCCCCGGCAGAAGAGTAGTCGGCAGGACCCCCGACGGGACAGGACATAGGGTTGGCAGGACCCCCGGTAGGAGAGTAGTTGGCGGGACCTCCAACAGCACAGGACATAGGGTTGGTAGGACCCCCGGCAGGAGAGTAGTCGGCGGGACCCCCAACGGGACAGGACATGGAGTTGGCAGGACCCCCAGCGGAAGAGTAGTCGGCGAGACCCCCAACGGGGCAGGACATGGAGGTGGCAGGACCCCCAGCGGAACCTCCAACGGCACAGGACACACGGTTGGCAGGTCCCCCGGCAGGAGAGTAGTCGGCGGAACCCCCAACGGGACAGGACACAGGGTTGGCAGGACCCCCGGCAGAAGAGTAGTCGGCAGGACCCCCGACAGGACAGGACATAGGGTTGGTAGGACCCCCGGCAGGAGAGTAGTCGGCGGGACCCCCAACGGGACAGGACATGGAGTTGGCAGGACCCCCGGCAGGAGAGTAGTCGGCGGGAGCCCCAACGGGACAGGACATGGAGTTGGCAGGACCCCCGGCAGGAGAGTAGTCGGCGGGACACCCAACGGGACAGGTGATAGGGTTGGCAGGACCCCCGGCAGGAGAGTAGTCGGCGGGACCCCCAACGAGACAGGATTGGCAGGACCCCCGGCAGGAGAGTAGTCGGCGGGACCCCCAACGGGACAGGACATAGGGTTGGCAGGACCCACGGCAGGAGAGTAGTCGGCGGGACCCCCAACGGGACAGAACACAGGATTGGCAGGACCCCCGGCAGAAGAGTAGTCGGCGGGACCCCCAACGGGACAGGACATAGAGTTGGCAGGACCCCCAGTGGAGCCTCCAACGGCACAGGACATCGGGTTGGCAGGACCCCTGGCAGGAGAGTAGTCGGCGGGACCCCCAACGGGACAGGACATAGGGTTGGCAGGACCCCCGGCAGAAGAGTAGTCGGCAGGACCCCCGACGGGACAGGACATAGGGTTGGTAGGACCCCCGGCAGGAGAGTAGTCGGCGGGACCCCCAACGGGACAGGACATGGAGTTGGCAGGACCCCCGGCAGGAGAGTAGTCGGCGGGACCCCCAACGGGACAGGACATGGAGTTGGCAGGACCCCCGGCAGGAGAGTAGTCGGCGGGACACCCAACGGGACAGGTGATAGGGTTGGCAGGACCCCCGGCAGGAGAGTAGTCGGCGGGACCCCCAACGAGACAGGATTGGCAGGACCCCCGGCAGGAGAGTAGTCGGCGGGACCCCCAACGGGACAGGACATAGGGTTGGCAGGACCCACGGCAGGAGAGTAGTCGGCGGGACCCCCAACGGGACAGGACACAGGATTGGCAGGACCCCTGGCAGGAGAGTAGTCGGCGGGACCCCCAACGGGACAGGACATAGAGTTGGCAGGACCCCCAGTGGAGCCTCCAACGGCACAGGACATCGGGTTGGCAGGACCCCTGGCAGGAGAGTAGTCGGCGGGACCCCCAACGGGACAGGACACAGGGTTGGCAGGACCCCCGGCAGAAGAGTAGTTGGCGGGACCCCCAACGGGACAGGACACAGGGTTGGCAGGACCCCCGGCAGAAGAGTAGTCGGCAGGACCCCCGACGGGACAGGACATAGGGTTGGCAGGACCCCCGGCAGGAGAGTAGTCGGCGGGACCTCCAACGGCACAGGACATAGGGTTGGTAGGACCCCCGGCAGGAGAGTAGTCGGCGGGACCCCCAACGGGACAGGACATAGAGTTGGCAGGACCCCCGGCAGGACAGTAGTCGGCGGGACCCCCAACGGGACAGGACATAGGGTTGGCAGGACCCCCGGCAGGAGAGTAGTCGACGGGACCCCCAACGGGACAGGATTGGCAGGACCCCCGGCAGGAGTGTAGTCGGTGGGACCCCCAACGGGACAGGACATAGGGTTGGCAGGACCCCCGGCAGGGGGTAGTCGGCGGGACCCCCAACGGGACAGGACACAGGATTGGCAGGACCCCCGGCAGGAGAGTAGTCGGTGAGACCCCCAACGGGACAGGACATAGAGTTGGCAGGACCCCCAGCGGAACCTCCAACGGTACAGGACATCGGGTTGGCAGGACCCCCGGCAGAAGAGTAGTCGGCGGGACCCCCAACGGGACAGGACATAGGGTTGGCAAGACCCCCGGCAGGAGAGTAGTCGGCGGGACCCCCAACGAGACAGGACATGGAGTTGGCAGGACCCCCAGCGGAACCTCCAACGGCACTTCAGTAGGGACTTGAGTAGGGACTTGAGTGGGGACTCGAGAGGGGACTCGAGATGGGACTCGAGAGGGGACTAGAGTTGGGACTTGAGAAGGGACTAGAGAAATTACTTGAGACTAGAGGAGGGACTAGAGGAGGGACTAGAGGAGGGACTCGGGAATGGACTAGAGGATGGACTAGAGGAGGGACTAGAGAAGGGACCATGGCTGCTGGGGCCGGAACCATGGCCGCTTGGGCCAGAACTGGGTCTGAGACCATGGCTGCTGGGGCCGGAACTGGGTCTGGAACCATGGCTGCTGGGACCAGAACCGGGGCTGAAACCATGGCTGCTGGGACCAGAACTGGGGCTGAAACAATGGCTGCTGGGGCCAGAACTGGGGCCGGAACCATGACTGCTGGGGCCAGAACTGGGGCCAGAACCATGGCTCTTGGGGCTCGGGCTGCTAGCCTGGACTTGCGACTCCTTCTTTTAGGAGCCGTTTGGAGTCTCCGTGGACCTCCAAAAGCCGGACGAGTTCCAGAGAACGGTTCCTGGACAGGAGCAGGAACTGGGGCAGAAGCAAGGGTTGACTCCAAACGGAACACACCGAGGCGTGTGGTGTCATATTGGGAATTGGGAGGCAGGGAGGGAGCTAGCATGCCTGGGGCTAGCAGGCCAGGAATCACACACCGAGAGGAAATTCAAAATCCAGCCAGATAAGAATTTCACCAAGCCTGGTCTCTCCGTAGCCATCTGGCGCGCCTCTGCCTCTCGCTGCTGAACCCTGGACGCTCCCCTCCATCGATCAGAGCAGTAAGTCAAAGAAAAGGACAAATCTAATAATTCCTGCTCAAAAGGATCTGCTGGGCCCATATCTGGTTGGTTGGTTCTTTTACGGTAGAGCGAAGGAAGCAGGACCCAAATGCAGATTAAACTGATTATACCTTTATTTCAAGGATAACGAATAGAACTTGGACAGACAGAACACTCACCTGTGAACACAGTCAACAACAAAAGACGAACCAACACTGAACACAGGAAGAGACAAGACTAAATACAGGGAGGGGTAATCACAAGACGAGAAACAGCCGGGCAGGGGAGGAGAAACACAAGGGCGACAGGTGAACACAATCAGACAATTAGACACACCAGGGAAACTAACGACAGGGAGGAAAAACACAGGAAGAAGGACCAGACAATATACAAAGAGGAAAACACCCATAACCAGACATACAAAACTAAAAACGTGACATAACATGAGAATCGTGACACAAATGATATCAGATGATTTCCTTTAAAAAAGGCTAAACTTAAACTAATGGAACCTAATAGGGAAAAATCACGATTGTCAATGCAGACAAAATGAAACGACCCGTCCTCAAGACAATAACCGAACAGGTCGCTCTGTCCTTGTCTTTTTCTGCCTTCGGTTTGCCTCTCACATTCACACATGCACCATCAGTGAAACATCCTGTATACTACAGTTGACCCAAGTGCCTCGATAATTGCATTAAATACTATGTGATTAAAGTCTTAGGGTTTCATATAATTATGTGCATATATTTGACATCTACAAATGCAAATGTTTCAATGTATAATTTCCCAGGAATTAATTTATTTCACAGTGCGGCTAGGTTGGATTTGTTTTCTCGCCATCACATCCCTGTATGAGTGAATTCTGTGTTGGTTTATGTGACAATCTTGCCCAGGAAAATCTTAACAAACAGATTTAAATCTGATAAAAACATTTTTGCAAGGATGAAGGCTGAAAAAAGAAAGAAAAAAAGGTGAAGGTAAAAAAAAAGAAAGTGTTCAATAGAAACAGAAAATGTCTTCATCAGCCAGCAGCTGGACACCACATGAAGAGGTTTGTTTGCATGGAGATTCCTTATGTTGCAATGTGAGCAATAATGAATATTGCCACTTACACAGCAATGCAGAACATGATTTGACTAATTGAAGAGTCTTATCTCCTGGAGAAAATGATCTCAGCAGTTGTCAAGACACGATAAATAACAAAGTTAACCTGTGAGAGAATCTCCTGTTCTTTTATTGAGACGATCCATGCAGCAGGTGCAGACACCGGAGGCTCGGTCTGTCCTTCAGTGTACACACCGCTTATTAATAGAAGTTATATTCATACGAGTGCTCTGCTGTGACATTGTGGTCACTACATGAGACGCATAACAATACATTTATTATATTTATAATCAATTCTTATTTCTCAGTCCAGCTCCTTTCCTATTAATATGTTGCAGTGTACATTAATAATTGAATCAACCTGTATAAGTCGGATAAAACGTTATAGCTGAAATATGGGTAGTCCACCACTGTCCTTATAAACTTAAAGTACATTTTTATTATAAATGTGATAAGAATAAAAAAAAATAGAAAAAGAATACAATGAACACATATTTCACGTATGAAAATTGTTTATTCACTGACTTTTCCTCAAGTCATATTCTCATGATATTTGTGGTTTTGAGTGAGATTTCTCATCAACTGTTAGATAATTACATTTGATGCTGACGTTCATTGTCCTTTGATCAAGTTTTTGATTGAAAAAACCGGAAACAATCCAAATTCAAAGCTTGACTTTGTGTTCGCATGTTGAACATGGTACAATATAATACCTGCTTAACATTAGCATATTGACATTGTTGTTGTGAGTGTGTTAGCATTTAGACAAGTTTAGCCTAACTGTAATCTACGTAACTGTACCCGAGTGCAGCCTTACTGAGCCGCTTGATGCCTAATCTTGTTAAAGAGTCCCTTTTATGCTTTTAAGGGTGTCCCTGAAGTGTGTTATTAAGCTATGTGTGTGCATGTAAATGGTCTGCAAAGGATCAAATAAAAAGTTGAAGTTTCTCTCCCACACACTCCCTCCGACCTGCCCGAAACTCTTCCATTGGACTCCTTTGTTTACTTCTGTAACATAGTGACATGACTATGTAACACTTGTGATTCTATTGGCTAGCGCTCCAAAACAGTGTACGTGATAGTTTAAGGGGCGGGACATCTCTTAGCGGTTGACCAATCACAACAGAGCCAGCCAGCTAACCAATCAGAGCAGACTGGGCTCTGGTTTCAGACAGAGGGTGAAAAAAGGTGCAGATGTCGCAGAAGAAGCATTACATGCAAATATCAACCTGAAAATTAACACATTATGTCCTCTTTGAAGAATTAACAGAAAACTAATGTTTTTAGACTATTGTTTTTGTTGTTGTTGATAACACATACAATCAGTTTACATTATAGATGTAAAAATGTGCTAAATGTATTAAGCACTAGGCTACTGCTGTTGTTGTGGTAACATAAAAAAAAATCAGCAGTCATAAACCTCAGATTTTTCTTCAAATCATTCTTGTGTTAAATCGACTGTGACTGGGATGGAGTACTTGCTGCATTTAGTTTGTGTTCATGTGGAACAATGGGCTGCTATTCTCAACTGGAGATGTGACTTGAGTTTGTATTAATGAAATAAAAAACGGACTAATGAAGCAGAACAAAAATTGACCTCTGTTGACACAAGGCCCTGTTTTTGTCCGTCTGAATAAATGATCAATGCAAGTCATGCTGCTGGAGACCAGAACAATGATGTCTTTAGACAGGTTTAATCCAATTCCACTGCTAGTTCATCACTCTTAAATGTCATGTGTAGGCTCATTTATCTTAACGCTTACATTTCTAATACTAGAAAGCCATTGCCACACGCAAAATGAGACAATGCAAGCTATTGTCTCACTCACGACCTATAGCCACTCCTGTCAGCTACCATGCTGCTCTGAAAGGCTGCATCTATCCATCACATTAACTGTAACTGACAATCACCGCCAATGCAGCAGCTTACCAGCCCTCATGAGGATTGTGGCCCTGTGGTTTCAGCTAAAAGAGAGGAGAGCGGTCACCAGAAGGAGGTGGATCATTATGAAGAGAGCTCGGTCTGAAAGTCAAGGGAATAACATGTGTCAATTCTGAATGAGCTGTGGATTTTTAATGAAGAGCGCTTGTCAAAGTAATTGTCCTCTCGACTACAAAGACGTAGCTCATCATTGAACCAGAAAGGAAAAAGGGTGATTCTAAAGATGGAATTGCTTAGAAACTTGCATGCAATAGTAAAGCTTTGAATTAAGTTAAGGGATGCTGATGTAATATTATTAAATCATGAGGACACCTTTGGTTGTATAATGTTGAAAATATGAATCATGACAGTAGAAAGCATGATAAATCATGTTGTAGTGTATGCCATTTGTCTGACGCTGCTGCTTCTGCATTTTATAGCGGACATAAAGAATTTACCACATAATCTGGAATCAGCATGGCAATGCAATAAATGATTATGGTGCCGGTGCTAAAAATACAACTCACGATCATGTGACTGTTTAATAAACAGAAAGGGTCATCGATTGGAGTTGGACTGAAACAAGCCCAGGAGATTAGATCCAAATGAAGTGAGTTAATCAAAGGAGCAAGTTGCAGATAGAACATCCATATTATTGAAGTTCTATAAGTAAGAGGCATATATTTTACCTTTTGACAGGCTTCCTACTTACTGAGCCATTTCAGATCAGAACATCATTTTAGCCGGATGAAATATAATGCGGATGGTACTGACTGACATGAGTTTTAATAATGAATTATTTGATTTACTCTTTATGTTTGAAGGAATGTTTGTTGCACAACATGTATAATGTTTGGTTTAAGCTACAGGCATGAGCACAAAATGTGACACTGTGTCCCACCTCTGCCTAATCAGAGCAGGACAGTGAGAGACTGAAACAATTGCCTCTTTGATCACTTTATAGTTGTTTTGTGTCTCTTAGATGTGCATCTTATATTTATTATATTGTGTCTCATCGTAGACGTTTTGCATCTCTTGTGTCTTTTTGTGGTAGTGTTATGCCGTTTTGTAGTGTCCCGTCAATTATGTTAAGTTGTGTCATGTTTGTGGTTGTCATGTTCATGTTAGTTTAGTTTATGTATGTTCCACTTCCTGTTTTATTTTGTACTCACCTTGTCTCATTCGAGGTCCCTTTACTTCCTGCCTTGGTTCTTTTTCCCGCCATGGTCAGCGTCTGTCCCGCCCCTGATTGTTTCCACCTGTGTCCACTTACCTCATGTATATATTTTCCTGTCTCCCCTTGTTAGTTGTCGGTTCGTCTTGCTCCAAGAAGCCAGATCCAAGCCATCGCGTAAGAGACTCAGTGTTTTTGTGAGCGCTTTACTTTTGACATTTTGTTATATCCTCTGAAAGAGTGATTTTTCAAGTGAAGATTATTTTCTTCAAACCTTTTTTGTCTCTGGGTTGTGCATTTGAGTCCTCTAAACTATTGAGTCAAGGTTCCTAACACGTTTTGTTGGCGTTTTTGTTTCTCTTTGTGTTCATTTTGCATCCCATTACAATGGTTTCGCATCTCTTGTGTCTTATTTGTGTCTTTTTGTTATAATTTCGCATATCTTTGTGGCCATTTCACATGGCTTTGTACGGTGGCCCTGAAGTGCAAGACACCACAGCATTTCACAAAACGCTACAGCATTTCACAAAACACAACAGCATTTCAGAAAACGGCGCAGCATTTCAGAAAACGCTGCAGCATTTCAGAAAACACCACAGCATTTAAAATTGGACGGAAAGGGTATTCCTTTAGGGAGAACACTTCTTGTTTGTGATTGGACAGAGCCAGCCAGAGAAGCACTGCTGTGATTGGTTATTTTTGCTGCCAGTCAAGAAATGACGCTTCGTGATTGGTCAACGCCCGACAGCGCAATATGTGGGGCGTATCTCCATGTAAATCCTATCGGGATCGGATCCATCAGGCTAAACCAGTGGTTCTCAAACTTTTTCTGTCATTCCCCACTTTTAACAGGTGGGCCTTTTCAAGCCCCACCTGTTCCTCATCGCTCCAATAAAATGGTAGGCCAAGCTTCAAATTGTCAAATGTATTGTTCTATAACAGGGGTCTCCAACCTTTTTTAGGATGAGAGCTACTTTCAAAAAATAAAACAAGTCGTGAGCTACTTTTACTCCTCTTTTTTGTTTTTTTGCAGTGTATATATTTAGCACATTTTAACATTATTATATGCTACCTTTAACCTTTGTTTGCTGTCTGGGTCTGTAGGACCCGTTTTCAGTGTTTACTAAAATAAAATTATTATATAATTAATTATTTTAACCTGCTTTATTTGGTGGTGGACGTCACATCCTCTAGTCTAGGGTCCGGGGGCATGCACCCCCAGGATGATGTTTTTTAAATGTTCAAGTTAAATGCATCAATCTGGTGCACTTTGAGCTAGGGCTGCTCAATTAATCATATTTGAATCGCAATTACGATTTTGGTTTGCAACGATTATGAAAACAACATAATCGAAATAAAACAATTTTATTTTTTTCATTTGAATTATACTTAAAGTTCAGGGTAATCAACTGTTGAAAACATACTTTTCAAATTATTTTCTTCAATAAATTGATGTTTTCAAAGTAAATGGTTAATCGTTTTTAATAATCGTGATATACATTTTTGACCCAAATAATCGAGATTATGATTTTTGCCATAATCGAGCAGCCCTACTTTGAGCCCAACATGAATTTATGGATACAGCTCTCAACACTCAGAGGAAAGGGAGCTGTATACTTTTCAATAATCCAAACATCTTTAGAATACGATCACAACAAATAATTTAAACTTGTTTATTCTTATCTTATGTTACCTAGTTAGCATTCTTTCTTTTTATTTATGCATAATTGACTAATCCCTCCCCTTTTAAACCTTTTACTGTCCTATAGTACACATTGGAATGATTTCTTACTTCATTTTTATAACTTTATTAAATAGATAAAGGTGTGCTCTCTTTCTTGCTCTCTTGCTCTCTTGCTCTCTCTCTCTCTCTCTCTCTCTCTCTCGCTCCACATTGCTTTTCTTCCCGACTCCAACGCTGTTGTGTGTGTCTGTGAGAGCGTTTCACATGTGTGTAGATTTTTACCAGTGGCGAGCCTGTCTCTGAGGGCCTAAGATATTCTACAAAATAACATTTAAAAACATTAAAACAAATTATATTTTGCTTTATATATATTTTTTAAATATGTTTTTAGTAATATTTGTCATTAGTTTTACCAAAAATAACTTGATTAAATTGTATTTAAAATAACATTTCCAAAGAAATAAATCCTTTGAATCTGCCTATTCAGTTTATGTTTGAATGTGAAGTGTTAAATGAAAGAAGCTTGTCTCTGCGAGGTGATGACAGGAGCTGATTGGACGTCCAGCTATGAATTCACAGAGGGCAAGCTATAGTAACTGAACGAGAGAGTAATGGTCTTGTTTCCATAGCAACAACAACTGTCAACAGCGTAAACTCGCCTTCAAAATAAAAGCATGCCAAATTACACTTAAGACATACAACTGCAACGAAAGTAACAAACATAATGCAATATCCTTTTCAATTTTAAAGAACACCCACCTATCACATCTCTGCGCCCCACCAGTCGGGCGCGCCCCACACTTTGAGAAACGCTGGGCTAAACTAACCTGTAGCTGCTCCGTCCACACTCACAACAACGTCATACAGACATAAATAAAGCAGCGACTGTATTCGCCATGACATAGACAGTCTGTGTTTTGTATATGTTTAACTTTTGTCCAGTTTCTGAACAGATATGAGGCAGGGCTGCCAACATTTGAGTTCAGCTTGGAGTGAGATTTTTTTTTGGTGAACCGAAAAAATAAACGTTCATGTGTACAATGTTACAAATGTATTGAACATGTACAAACTAGGGTTTCCCATTAATGTACCAGGCGCTACAGTGGGATACGCACATACACAGTGTACCCGCGACTCTTACAATGAAGGCTCGATAATCAGCTCACAGCATATAAAATGGCATAGGTGTAAGCAGAGGTAAAGTGCTATTTTATAAGTGGGGGGTCCTCACCTCCGGGGGGTCCGGGGGCCTGCTCCCCCGGGAAGATATATATTTTAAATATTGAAGTTAAATGCATCCACCTGGCGCATTTTGTGAGCAAAATTAATTTAAAGATATCTCTCAACACCCATATGAAACAGAACTGGAAAGAGATTTTCTTGTTCTTTATGGATATTTTACAAATCACTCCCCTTTTAACCTGTATTCTTGTTTTACTGTCATAGTATTTCATAACTGTTTTTCATGTATTCTCATAAATGGTGACCAAAACGTTTAAGACCCACTGAGATAAATAGACTAAAGTTAACTATCTAAACAGAGTCCCTTACCTCACTGAGCTTTAGTTATCTCTCTCAGCCTGACAGGAGAGAGCTCTCCCTGACTCCCTCTCATTGTTTGAGAAACAGCTTCTATCCGTTAGCGCAGCTAGCTAAGCAGATGCTAACAACAACAATGCAAATAGTGAGTTTGGTAGAAATATACTGTATAATAGTAAAGTTATTTAAGATGATGCCATATTTATTGAAGATTTTACATTATAAATATTCCCCAAAATTATTCAAAAGCATATTCTTCCAAACTCCTTGCTGTAGTATGACACACAGGAGACTATTGATGTGTGTAGTGAGTTTGGTAGTAATAAGATGTATAATAGTGATTGAATATTATTGTTTTCACTTTTTTGGGAGTTGCACTTTGCAGACGGTCCCTGAGCACTCGTTTCTTCTCCGGCTGCGGATAGAGACCAATGTAATGTGTCCAGCTCGGAGGACGGCGCATATTGGCTTTTTTTTATCAAAATGTGATTGTAGTTCGTCAACCTTACCACGGTACTTAGGAGACGTCATTTGTGTCTGAATAACGTTTTGTTCATGAGTTATTGATCCATGAAATCATAATCTCCCAATATCGCTTCAACTTTACTGAACTAGCTAGAAGACCGTCCCATTTCGTAGACCGCTCGGTTTGCTGTTCCTTCAATTAATTTTTATATGCATTTATTTTGGACGAAAACTTAGCCTGAGGAAAGGCAAGTGTGGCGTGAGTGCGTGAGATATGGGTTAATTGCGTGACTCTCACGCTCAATGCGTGAGTGTTGGCAGCCCTGTATGAGGAGCTGTGAGCTCTGAGTGTGTGCTAACAGCTAACAGCTGATGTGTTGGGCTAAGCGTAATTTCTTGACTGGAAGCAAAAACAACCAATCACAGGAGTGCTTCTGGCTCTGTCCAATCACAAACAAGAAGTGTTCTCCCTGAGGAATACCCTTTCCGTCCAATGTGAAATGCTGTGGTGTTTTGTGAAATGCTGTTGCGTTTTGTGAAATGCTGCGGCGTTTTGTGAAATGCTGCGGAATTTTGTGAAATGCTGTGGCGTCTTGCACTTCAGGGCCTCCGTAGCTTTGTGGTAGTTTTGCATGTCTTTTTGACATCATTTTGCGTAAAACCACTATTACATTCTATAAAACATCTTACCCACTTAATGCCATGTAAAATAACACCAGTTATAGGTTTCAAAGATGTGTGTACTTCAGTTATCTGGCCAGTGATCCTCATTCAGTCTGATTGTCTGGGCATGGCTTCTACTTTTCATTTCAAGCGTGAATCCTGTGGTCCCACAACCTCAATTTACGTTAAATTGTTTTAAACTCTTCTAAAGCCCAATTCAATCCCCCATTGAGGACGTGAGTGGTTTCCAAACAGTGCTTGTGTTTCCTGGAACCTGGCGAGTATTGGCTTGCTGTGTGTTGATGATACACAGCAGCCTGGGCCACTGATAGCAAACACTACAACACAATTTGCCTGATTAATTTGAAGCTTTATTACTCAAGTGAAAGTTTATATAGCTTGCAGTCATGGTGATTACACATTCGCTCCACTGCGATGTGTTGAAAGTAGACTTTCCAATCAATAATGCCACATTTGCTTCACATTACCTTCAAGAAAACATAGCAGCAAAATACTGATGAGAACCAAACATAAGTAAAATACAAGGTTGAGTTAGTGAAAATGGTCTGTATCATCGCCATCATTGCACACTCACACACACACACACACACACACACACACACACACACACACACACACACACACACACACACACACACACACACACACACACACACACACACACTCCAGAGGCAGTCTTGTTCTTGCAGGGATGCAGTCATGGTTCAGTGAAACGAAAACACAAACAACTACAGGTCGTTTTTACACAGATGAATTGAAAATCAAGACGCTTCTATCTTGAACAGTTTTTGTTTCATATGATGGCCACTCTAGGGATAATCGTATGTTCAAAAATAAGAAATGCGACTATTAGCTTGTATGTGATAAGGATAAAAACTATGCTGCTGTTGACTGGAAGTTTGAGGTTAAGGTAACCAAAACAATTGGTTTAATTGGTCGTATAATGCTAATTTTCTGGTTAATATTGGTCTTTTGTGCCTCTACTGTGACATGTTTCCAGTCTTTAACGTTCAAAAAGCTCTTTATTTTTCTCATACTTCCTGTGCTGCAGCAGCTCTTTTCACCCTCTGTCTGAAACCTATCATGTACAATGTGTAGGAACGCTAGCCAATAGAAGCTTGAGTGCTACATAATAATGTCACTATGTTACAGAAGTAAAACAATGAATGCAATATCGATATTGAGGTTTTCTTCAAAGATAACATAAAATTCATTTTTCTCCATATTTCCCAGCACTCATTCCTATGCTCTTTCTTAAAGGGTTGCCTATAAAAAAGAGCTAAATAAAATCAAAGCACTAAAAGTACCACTTATTTTTCTGCAGGATACCAGCACGTATTTTGAAGCCACTCAACTTGATTCACGGCTGAACACACTCATTGATTATTCTTGACCAAAGTGTGTTTTCTTGAAGCAGTGGAATCTGTCTCCAAGCCAGTGGTGCACCAACGTTCAATGAAATCCTGATTCTGTGTGTTCATCCAAATATGTGAGTCATGTAGCTGAACGTTGTTTCTCATCACAGCGTCTCCAAGCACGCACGCACGCACGCACGCACGCACGCACGCACACACACACACACACACACACACATGTTCTGTGCATGGCTGTTTATTGTTAGCTGTTTATTGTTTTCATGTTCACATTGTTGCACAGAAAGCAATTGCCAGTCATGAAAAGAATAGAATGAAATGCCACTATTAATCAATGTAATTGTGGACACTGATAGAAGGAGAAGAAGACGAGAGTCTGATAATCTGATGCTGGGCTCCAGTCAGTGCCAAGGTGCTGTGTGAATTGGCGTTTATGATTTGAATGTGTATTTGTTTTTAAATACCCTGTCAGGGATGATTTATATGGATACTTTGATAGATAGATGTTTTGTAAAGATTCAGCAGCAGAAAATCAAGTGGCATTATCCCTGACAAAATTGAAATGAGCATCGCAAGGGATGTGTAATCACAGGGACAATGGAAGAGAAACCTATCATCTGGAGGCCAGTTTAACTGGGAGACAAAAACAAACCTACTCTGGTTGAGCAATTTTGAGAATCACCTTAATTGCATTTCTAAACCTTGCAAGACGCCTGCACACAAGCCTGCACTTAATATTGTAAAAATGTCCTTCTTGAATTATCTTGTATTTTAAGTATGAGGTTATACAAAAACAATATATATTAGGATAATAAATGAATGTATGATTGATATATTATTCTGTTTTTTCAAACTAAAAGACAAATATAACAGCATCGGGAGTAATATAAAACATTCCCTTTTCACATCTCTCCCTCCATCTCAGCCAGCTTCTTCGAGTGTATTCATCCAATGTTCTGCCTCACTCTTGAAATGCTCTAATTTTAACATTACCCCACCCTTGAAACTAGTTGTCGCTGTTCAAAGTACAGACTGTCCTTTTTCCCATGGCACAGCCAAAGGCATCAAACAGCTAATTCAGGTCAGCAGTCAGGCATCCGTCCCATGTATCTTTGGCAGCAACTATAAACGAGTGGAGCTGTGTATTTAATGGCATGTTTTAAACCTTAACAGGTAGGCAACATCTGCTCCTGTTGGCCTCCACTGAGGAGAAATGCATTCAGATTGTTAGATTGAAAGCTACTTTAATTAAAATATGTATATAAAGGCAGAGGTTGGAGAACTACTCAGATCTTGTACTTGAGTAAAATAGAAGTAAAAGAGTGTAGGAATACTCTGTTACAAGCAAAAGTCCTGCAATCTAAATGTTACTCAAGTAAAAGTACAAAAGCGTTAGCATCAAAATATACTTAATAGCAAAAGTACTTATTCTGCAGATCGGTCCATCTCAGAATAATATACATTATATGTTTTGATTATAATTATTGATGCATAAAGTGTTAAGCTGGTAAAGGTGCAGCTAGTTACTTTTTGTATACTGCAGGGTAGCTTGTGAGTTTACTCCAGGTGTAACTAAAGTCTGATTTAAGAGTTGATGATATTTCACATCCTTAATCCAAATCTGTAAAGTAACTAAAGGTATTAACCCTTGTGTTATGTTCACATTTCGCACCCTTTGGTAATGTTCGGGTCAAATTGACCCGGGACATATTTCAGGGTTTAAAAAAAATACAGAACTAAATTCAACATGCACAATTCCTTATATATATATTGTCTTTAGATCATTCCCCAACAATATAAATGAAATATATGATTAGTTTTTGAAAATACTCTTTGCTAGATCAAATTTAACAATGGAAGTGTCCATTGTTTTTTGTTATAAAAATGTAATTTATGTTGTAATAATACACTGTTATAAAAACTAGGTTTACATTTTGCTCATGCTTTTCTAGGACAAATGTAAATGAACATTTTTTTTTCATTAATGTTTATTATTTTTAATCTGTCATATAATAATCAAAGCCCTGAAGGAAATAAAGCAATTTAGCAGCAATTGGAACACAAGAACCACACATCCAAAAGTATTTGGCTGTGAAATATAGAGAGAATGAAACATCCATATAAATTACATAGAACATGCACAAAGCAAATAAAAACAATTAACAGTCACTATTCATAAAATACAGTATATCCGAAAAATATATTGATGAAGTGACGCTGCAGAACATAATGTGAGTCAATGGGCAAGTCCGTTTAGGAAACACATCATGTACAGAACTTCTTTGTGTGTATAGCACAGATGTACTTGTTGCAGTTGCTGCATGTAGTCTGTGCCTTGGAGTCCTTTGAGGGTCCACAGACCTCACAGCTGGCTGTGGGGGTCTTCCAGAAGCTGACTGCGGGGGTCTTCTTGCGGCTGGCTGTGGGGGTCCTTCAGCGGCTGGCTGTGGGGGTCTTCCAGGGTGGGCATTTTTCATAAGTGGAAAAAAATTAAAACAATTCCACATGTCCTTCACAATAAAAGCCCCGGCCATTGAGTTTCAGGTTGAACGAAAATATCCTTATATTTTGTTTTATTCATTGAAAATGGAAATCGGGTCAATTTGACCCGAACACCACACAAGGATTAAATAAATGTAGTAGTAAACTATTCACCTCTGAATTGTAGTGGTGTAGAAGTACAAAGTAGCATAAAATGGAAAAAAGTTCCGCACTTATTTTTATTTATTTCTTTAATAAAATAGAAATAATGACAAAGAAACAAAATAACAGCATTTAAAACAGAAGGCTGCAGAAAATGTTTCACATTATCTACACTTTGATGTCTTGCCAGGTTACTGACTCAGTATTTTGGGTGTTTTGCTATACATAATTATACACCAATCAGAGGAAAACCTTAAGATTTCCCTTGTTGTGTATTTGTGGGCTTAAAATCTTGAGTCAGCTTTAGTAATGTGTTATCTCTTGTTGCTTGATTAACTTTTGCCTCTTTCATTTCTGAATTATGGAGGATATGAGAGTTCAGAAGGTCAGCAAAACGACAACAGCTTGGGCCTGTACAGATTCACACACTTGTTCAATAAAGTTAGGAAACCTCATCTTCATGGAATTTAATTGTATTACATTAAATTTGGAATATAACTTCTCCTCCTTCTTTATGTGATTCCTGCTGAGGTTTATGACTACATGAGGTGCCGATGCTCATTTTATAGAGATAGATTTGAATAAATGCCATGTAAAATTAATATGAAGATAATGTCAATGTTATGTCTCATGTCTGGTTAGAGAAATTGTTGGAGTCTGCATTCTGAGTTCTTACCGCCTCACGCCTCAGCTCCTTTGGTTTTGGCAAATGATGACTTTTATGTTTTGCACAAAATCCAATAATGCCAGCAATAACAGCAACATGCTGTGCTGTCACAATGCATCTCTGATTTCCTTGTGTAACATATAGTTTTGGCTAATTTGTTCTACAATTAAAGCGACATGAAATTAAACTTTTCTCCACTTTACAGGCCTTAATAGTTATTTGGGGATGCATAGTGTGTCACTGGTTTGTAAAAGGAAAGCGTCACTTTGAATTATAGTTGTCATTAGTTATATTCACAAATAAAGGCTTATGTACATTATAATTGGTTTTAAAACAGCATGCATGCTTATTAAATCTGGTAAGAAACCTGCTGAAAACAGAGAAAAACAAAGAGCAACTCAAACAAGTCTGAAAGAGGGATAACAATTGTCTTCAGGTTGGGCTTAAATAGGAAAACTCAGCATTAAAATGGTAAACAATGAACACACTTTCCTTTATGTGAACGAAAGCCGCTCAACAGTCATGAACCGAAAAGTCAACCTGGTTTCTATCACATTGCATCATCCTTATTCTATATTAGGATAAACTGTTTTTTATTAAAAATAATGATGCAGGTATTTAGGGATTATTCAAAATGTTTTTATGAAAATATGTAAACGTTACAGCACACTGCAAGTCTTAAGTGGATTATATGTAATTGTAATGTAAAAAAAACGCTGCTTGCCTCCCTGCCTCCTGAATACTTTCTGTATTATACAGTCTCATATTTTACGTTGCATATACTGTAAGCAGATGTGGACAAAGTACACAGATATTTTCCTTCAGAAAACTTATTTCCACATTGTACAAATACTCTGTCACAGTTTAACAGTATGAAAGCATAAGCACCATAATTCCAATAAAACAAATAAAATCTAACTTTATAAACTTCCGGGTAGCTTGAGATTTATAAGGGATCAATAACGTTTATCCTAATAACAGATGATAAGTTATTTATTTTTCATATTTGAGAGTAAGAAATACAATATTTATTTATGATATCTAGTAGAGTAGGCCTAAAAGAATAAAGAAGCAGAGAAAGGAAATACTCGCAACAGACTCAAAATTGAAGATCACTCATTGAGTTAATGTAGACTACTTACAGTAACAGAGGTGGGAGGAGTACTCAGATTTTGTACTTGAGTAAAAGTAGAAGTACCCGAGTGTAGGAATATTCTGTTACAAGTAAGTATTGGCATACAACTATACTTACAGAAACAAAAGTAAACATACTCATTATGCAGATTGGCCTCTTTCAGATATGTATATATTTATTATAATTATTGATGCATGAATTTGTGTTTATCACAGCTGGTAAAGGTGCATCTAGTTTTAATTACTTTGTATTCTGCAGGATAGCTTATGATTTACTCCAGATGTAACTAATGTCTTGTTAAAGAATTGATTATATTTCAGAAGGTACTCCATAAATGTAGTGGAGTAAATGTACACAAATTACCTCTGAATTGTATTGGAGTAGAAGTAAAAAGTAGCATAACATGGAAACACTCAAGTAAAGTACAAGTATTTTAAAATTGTACTTAAGTACATTACTTGAGTAAATGTACTTAGTTACTTCCCACCTCTACTGCTACCTAGTCCAACCCTGATTACAGGTGCATTCTTTTTAATTTGTTACGTGTTCTGTTTCCAATAAATAGTAGGCCTATTGGTTTGGTTACATCTGGATTTCTTTTTAAAGCTGTAAACATCAACATCTTCACATATTATGGAAAATAATAAAGATGGAACTGCTGCATCTGTAATTTCTCTTTTAACGGTGACTGGTGTAGGGATTCTAAACGACATGCAGTGCAGACATGTGACACAATGGGCACCAGTAACAGCAGTTCCTTCATTAGGCGGTGTGTTTAAACTGTCAGGGCCCGCTGAGCACGTAGCATCGATTTCAAAGTTAGCCTGTCAATTTGCAATGAAGCTAGCATGAAAACACCTGCTTTTTAGAGGAAATAACCGTTGTGCTGCTCATCATTCGTATTAGCTATGGACCTTAAACACCTCAACACACACAAATAGAGATTTCCTTCAAACTTTAAATCACATATCTTTCCCCTGAGGAGTTTACTAGTTCACCTAAGCAGGGTGAGTGCTTGTATCTGATGTATCATGTGGTCTTACAACCCAGTCTCTTGGCATTTCGTGTTCACCAACACGATTATTAATCTATGATTCGTGTTCACCAACACGATTTCCCCCTTTTTTTTCGTGTTGCACAGCACGATTTTAAAAGCAATGTATTTCTATTGGTAGTCTCACGGCATTACGTGTTATAGGAAGACCGGAAGCTGTGTGGTTATTAAAAACATGTTCTTACCTGGTTCTTACTCAATATCAAGCCACAATTATTGCTTTTATTTCAAATCGTACAATTTCTGACTTTTGTTGCCGTCTGTGAGGAAAAGAAATGGGGCTCAGAGCCTCAGGATACTGAAATCTGTATTTTTTAAATCTTTTTTTCCTTCTAATTTGTTATTCATTTCAGAATAACACACTGTTATTTACTCACCAATAACACACAATTATCCTTGTTTTTATTTATTTGTTTAATTCCATAATCTCGTTTTTTTGTTTGGCGTCCGTAAGGAACTGAATTTCAAAATAAAAATAACCGGAACGGAAACAGACGTAGGCATTTCGAGCGATTACCCAAGATCCTCAGCTATGGTTTAAGCTCGCTGATTGGATGTTTTAGCCGCAATGCATGTTGGGATTTGGTGTTTATATGATATGAAATCGGAAAACATTTAAAAAGAATAAAATAATACTTAATTCCGAGTGTTCTTGCTTTTCTCTTTAAAAGTCATCACATAACGGCATTGTAATACACGGTTCGGCTGCATTACATATTACAGATCTGCCGTAGTTTTTTATTTATAGAGCCCTGATGAGAAGACCTTTGGAAAAACTAGAAGAAATGCGGCCGGAACTGAATACTTGACGTGGATCATACATATATCAACAATTAAACAACATCTTCAATTTCTCTTCACACAATACGTCTCCTTGCAGTATCAACACTAATTCGGCTGACTTTTAGATTTGATCTAATCGCCCCTGGCCAACTTGGGGCCCCAAGCGACATTGTGAGATGAGGCCCCCCCCCCCCGCCTCAAAAAGATTACAATATAATTAATGCAAATAAACTACTTCTACTAATAATCATAATCAATTCAATAATGTAAATACTATATTATATTATACTATAGTCAAGACAAAACATGCTTATTACATGCTCAAAAACTGATATTTCTTAAATCTGTATTCAAATGTAGTTCCCCAGCAATGTATCAACAACTACACACATATTTCTATCAGTATATCTCTGTGTTGTGGTTGACATGATGATGACTGTTAGGAGTTAAGGGGAGAGGCTGAGCATCACCATGAAATGTGCAAATTGACATAAAAATGAATAAAAGGGGAAAAAATGCTCCATGTTTTTTAGGCTGTAAACTTTAACTGTTATGTAAGCCAACTAGACAGACAGTTTATCACCCTTCCTCCTGTACATTAGCAGATAAAAGGCATAACATACTTGAATGAATGGTAAATAAAGAATGCTGGAAATAACTGCATCTCCATTAGCCTATATGCTATGCAGAGACTGCCTTCTTCATGTCGTGAATTGCAGTTAATGTTTTAATATGGCAATCGGCAATTTGACTTATACAACATTCGCAAGTTGTACATTTGACTCATACAATAACCCACCTTCGAGTGATGCTCTAGTTTATTCATGTTTTGTTTTTTTCAGCAGCTGAGGCCCTCTAGGCGGGGCCCCATGCAGCCTGCGTGATTGACCTATAGGGAGGGGCGGCCCTGTATTTACACCATAACGGTTCGTAGCTGATATAAAATGACTTGTAGTTTTTAAAGATATTACTGATTTTCTTTTAATATAAGAATGTAAATACTGAGTCTGAAATAGTATAGCAATATGCTGTAAAATTATGTGAAAGCATGAATAAAACTACAAATCTTCAGATGTTGTACATACATAAGTGTCCTACTCTAATAATATAAAGTTATTATGGCTGTAGAGGTACACACACACATTGATAGATGTCTTGTAATGCGCTGTTGAGGAACCTGTGACCCAAGATTTTCATTCATTGCATACACCGTAGTTGTGTATTATATGTCAAAAAAACTTTGAAAATCTTGAAATCTTGAAAGGGATGTGCAAAATAGCCATTATAAAGTCTTGAATTAACTATTAGTAGAGAATAACGAGTAATGAATATACTTTATTACTCGTTTCCATTCATGTCAATTGCAGATAAATGTTTAGTCTTCTCAAGCACCAACTATCAAATATCTCTCCTGATTGTTGGCACTTGACAATCACCTTCCCTGAATTTTACTCAGGTGTAACTAAAGTCTGATTTAAGGGTTGTTTATATTTCACATCATTAATCAGAATCTGCAAAGTAACTCAAATAAGTGTAGTGGAGTAAAAATACCAGGTTAAGCTCTGTATTGTAGTGGAGTACATTACAAAGTAACAATGAGCTGTCATGTGGGTATATATTAATGCTGCGCATTATGGACACAAGCGATTTTCACCCATTTATTAATTATATGTTTTACATTTGATAACACCAATGTCATGGCAACTTCTAATTGTGGGAAAAACGAAAACGTTCAGTAGAGACGTCCCATAGAACATTTTGTGAAACACAATAGCCAGCATGTGTAGTTCTGGGGGGGCGTTCGATTCCAGTTTTGGATAGTCTGGCGTGGTCTCGTTCCATTTCAAACAGCTGTTTGACGCTCGGCGTAACCTTGGCGCACTGCCACTCCAACATCCAATCCCAGAGCTTGAAGATTAATCACGGGGACTGTAGTCCTAAACGATAGCTGGGGATTATGGGTAATGTAGTGTCTTCGGCCATCCTAAACTCCTAGAGGCCTACGTCTGTTTCCGGTTATTTTTATTTTGAAATTGAGTTCCTGACGGACGCCAAAAAAGCCAGAGATTATGGAAATAAACCAATAAATAAAAACAAGGATAATTATGTGTTATTGGTGAGTAAATAACAGTGTGTTATTTTGAAAAGAATAACAAATTAGAAGGAAAAAAATATTAAAAAAATACAGATTTCAGTATCGTGAGGCTCTCAGACCCATTTATTTTTCTCACAGACGGCAACAAAAGTCAGAAATTATACGATTTAAAATAAAAGCAATAATTGTGGCTTGATATTGAGTAAGAACATGTTTTTATGAACCACACAGCTTCCGGTCTTCCTATAACACGTAATGCCGTGAGACTACCAATAGAAATACATTGCTTTTAAAATCGTGCTGTGCAACACGAAAAAAAGGGGGAAATCGTGTTGGTGAACACGAATCAATAGATTAAAAATCGTGTTGGTGAACACGAAATGCCATGAGACTGGGTTGGGTCTTAAGAGTGAGCTAATTACCAAAACAGCTACTATTTACCCATTTTCTAATCTCTCACAGGGCTGTCAGCGAGTGTTTCCAAGGTAAAGACTGAATGCCTGACTCAAGTAAGTAAACGTCAACAGTTGTTTGTTTTAATAAGCTACTTCTGAGTGCTGTGTTGATGTTTTTCTAGGAAATGTGTTAGCATCTGCTGGCTGCTTATTTCTGCTGTGTTGTGATGCTAATTGTGAAACGCTTTTGTTATGCTAGTTAAGCTTCTTATGGCTTGTCTGTTATGATGTTTTCATTGTGCTGTGTGATAGTATTTTCTCTGTTTGTTGTTGTTATTGTGGGTTTCTTATTGTCTCGCTGCAGACTAATAGAGGTGAAATAGTGTGTTGGCTTGAAGGCTGTAAACATTCTTGTGGTCGTGTACACAGCAGCCTATTGACATTTTGGATTGAGCCTGAAAAGTGCTATTTGGTCCCTTCAGCTAAGCATTAGAGAAACATTTTCCTCTTTCAGTGGGTTTATGTGACACTTTCTTTACTCTTCCTCATATCATAATCACATCTAAACTGCTGAGCTTCTGCTTCATGAAGTACACTGTTCCCACATTCAGCTGCACTCTTTGCCACATTTGTATCTAATAGTCATGTACTGATGGTCATCTGCATCTTATCATCGCTTCACAACATTTCATAAGAGAAGATTATCTGCTTCAACTCATGAATATTGAGATACTGTTAGCAATTATCGTAGCCTAGTGATGCATGTCAGATTCAGGTGTTTAGATTTGTGGGCCCCTTATACCATAAGACTCCAACTGTTTTTAATGCAGCACTGGGGGGACGTTTATCATGGAAAGTTTCCTCTGCTGTGCAAACCTTGGTGCATTGAAGGAGTGATGAAAGGCTGCAAGCCAAATATTAACACGGTACCATGTGAATTATGAGCATATTCACTTGCTGTAGGAGTTATTACAAGGAGAAATACTATGAGAAATAATATGAGCAAAAACATGAATTTCTTAAAAAAATAAGTATAGAAATTCCCCAGAGTAGCGTGTGTTTGTGTACCATACATCAAAGTGTATCTATACTTTGTGTGTGTTAATCACATTTTCACTCTTAAATGTATCAAGATCTTACATTTGTGAGTGACAAACACATCCATTCCCCATATTTCCTGCAGCAGCAAACGATGCCACCACCATAATAAGTGATGATACTATGAAATTATTTTTGATGTATAGCTTTTCTTAAATATTGAATGATGCTATCTTTACGCTTTCATCTTCGGCTACTGATGGACTACTGAGAGATTTCACAAAATGGTTCCATTTGTTTCTTTGAAGAACAACAAACGGTGTGTCATGAAATGTGAGCAACTCAACTCTAATCTAAAGGCATTCTCATGTGTTGGAAAATATAACATTTGGAAATCTCAGATGTTAGGATAACGAGGAATATTACACAAAAGTGACAAACTTTAGTATTCTCTTTCATCCTAAAGTTGGTTTAAAGGGAACAATTTAGCAAAATCCTTAAGAATTAAATGCTTTTATGTTTAAAAAGAGAAAGAATGACAACAACATTCTCTTAGTGAAAGGCTTTTCCTCTAATTCATTTGCCCGAAAGCGTCCTTTTTACTGTTCTCGTAAACTTATGTATGCATTGTTGCCAGTTAGACAATTGTATATCTGGAAAAGGAAAGACACAGAACTAAAACAAATTTAATGAACTGCATTTTAAGTGATCTCAGGACATTTCCCTTCAAGCTCAGAGCAACTTTTGCATTTTTTCAACTGGACTGAAGAGACTATCACTAATGGATCCAAGAGCAATATATACGGTTTCAGTACAGCTGCAGAAAACAGCCTGAAGGACTTGTTTCCATAATTGCCACCCAATTAATGAGCTCACTAAAACTGTGTGTCCTGCAGCAGTTTCCTCCTCTTTGTCCTCAAATTCAAGCCATATTCAAACACATGTCCTTTGGAAGATAAACATTCCCTTTTATTAGTTTATGCTCCCGGACCATTAATTTCTGCCTGCTGTGGTCTAACACAATCCCCAATATATTTCTCAGTTGTATAAGAGAGCAAACATTTAATACTTTCATATTTTTTGTTTTACATAACTTTCTCTAACCTTTTTTATTTCTTCTTTGTGACAACTTATACTATATCTTACAATTGTGGAATCTGCAAAGCTGACGTTAAACTTTAAAATGATCACTAGATTATCTTGAGATACTTACTGTTTGGGGTTTTTCAAAGACTTTTATAAGTATGGCGTCATTCACGCAGCTGTCGTGAAAGCAAGAACTCAAAATATGTTTTTGCTTGATATCTGCTTTTCATACACATTTCTAATTTCAAACTAGGGCTCAGCTCTGCACAATAGATCCTTTTTATTGACGTAGTGTTTTAGCTGTTATTGAAAGAAGGACAATAAAGGCACAGCATGAATGCTACAGATGCTTACAAACGGGCTCAGTAGTGTAGCAGATAAAATACATTGTAATAGAAATTCTGTGTTGGCCTGTGGACTAAATAATGTGCTGCAGGTTTTTTAATTGATATAAAAAATAAAATAATTTTATTAAAATATCATCAGTATGCAATATTATTGTTCCTCACTAGATCAATAACAAATGCATTTGTAGGTTGGATACAAAGGAAACCACCTGTTGTGTAACATTTGACAGTGTATTTTCACTTCTTTTGTGAATAAATATGTCATTTCTAACTTTTTAATTCACCACAAAAGCTGGGTAAGTAACTTGGCCCGCTTCACTTCCATCAAGATTTTAGCAGTCGTGGACAAAAACAGTGAAGAGGACATAAGCATTAAATAGCTTGAAGGATCTATAACAGGATCTTTTCAATTGAGCTTAAATACCCCTCCTAAATATATATGCCCCCTTAAAGTGCAATTCAGAGGCACAAAAGTGAACAGATTAGAAAAGATTTGCTGATAAAGCCCTGGCATGTGAATGACTGTGTAATTGGGGCGTTTTGGAAAGCCAGCATTGTTAGAGAGGAGAGCAATTTAAAGAAACTCATGGGCTGCAGGTGCAGTGGCAAAATGTGACGTCTATTTCCTTTTGTTAGAAAATATGTTGCCTAATTTTCATTGTAGATGAGGTGATGAATATCAGCTGCTACTAATAGAGTTATTCTGTTCGACCTACATGTTATTCAAATGATGCAGACAAAGAAGCATCTTTGTGACTGGAATGGTTTGTCAGACATGGTGTCTGACAGTGTTGTAAATATCCGTCTTGTGTTTGTCTGAGGATAATGTGAACATCCGAGAAAATGCTCTCGGCTGGTTTCAGTTATGGAATTGTTTGTACATAATGTGTCGTACACAGATTTGAGAAAAATGCATCATTTAAATAAAACTGTTATTTATATTCATGCCATCTTCGTGCCGTACTGACGGGCTAGTATTAGCCTATTTGCAGTGAGCAGGAATAAAATAAGAAACAAATCTTTTCATTTTCCCTGCAGTATTTCATTTCCAATGTTGTCTGCTGCAGCAGTTCACAGAATTACGACAGGTATCAGTGAGACGTTTAACCATTTAGATAAATCATTGAGTTGCTGTGACTCGGCCCCGGAGGTTTAATTACGTAAATCTATTCCGAGTCTTAATGGAAAGCATTGATTGGATTGACATAAATGTGATGATGTGCTCACATGCTTCCTTACAAGTGGCTTTCAGCGTGAAAAAAGCCTTGAGCTGCGTATAAAACTTTGATGAAAACGTTTTTTTCCACAGAACTTTTTTAATTGTTAAACATGAGCTCAAAGAAGTCAGCTGTTTTGTAAATGAACGTACAGGAACGGCTGGTTCATAAAACTGCTTTTTGAATTTGCATAATCAGAGAACTTTCATATTTTGTTGCTACTGGAATTTGCTGAATGAAAGCAGGAGAAGCTGCAGACACTATGCAGCAGGTTGTGTTTTAAGTGGGACCAAAATCATTTGAGGCTTTGGATGATATACACGCTGCATAATCTTCTCTTTGTTTGTTAGATTCTTAGACATGAAAGGGAAAAGCACTTTGTTAGACTGCATAAATTTGCTAAATGTCTGTACTGTGGCTGTTATGAACAAGAACTCTAGCTCAAAGGGAAAGACGCTGGCATTGCTTTGCAAAAATGAAAACAGGCACCTCTTCACCACTTCAAGTCGTCTGCTTATTGAGAAACTATTAAATATAAGGAGATAAACACTGACATAGAAGCCTTTCAAGGTCCTATTATTGCCTTTAATCTGAATAAAGCCTACACGTTTCAGATGTATCTGCTTTGTTCTCCATTTCTGATGCTTACATAATTGGAATGAACTCAGCTCATTAAAGAGCTACAGTAAGCAGCCGCTTTAAGCTTGATGACTAAGTGGTTCTCGGTTTGTTAAATCACAAACAGAACATCTCACAGCCGTCTGGAGAGGGAGGGTTTCGGGTGAAACAGAGGCCATTAGTACGCTATTCATAGGTCACATTGATGAAAGGCTCAAAGTTTAACATTTGCAGTCTAGAGAATGAAAATAATTAAACCAACTTTAAACAATATTATCACAACCAATGAGTGTCTTAAAGGGGCCGTATTTGCTCACTTTCAGGTTCATATTTGTATTTTGTGCCTCTGCTGTGACAAGGTCTTTATTTTTCTCATACTGCCTGTGCTGCAGCACCTCTTTTCACCCTCTGTTTGAAACCAGAGCCCAGTCTGCTCTGATTGGTTAGCTGGCCGGCTCTGTTGTGATTGGTCTACCGATTAGAGATGTCCCACCCCTTAATCACAATCACATACAATGTGTTGGATCGCTATAGTCAATAGAAGCGCCAGTGTTACATGATGTCCTGATCTTAACAATGTAAAACAAGGAGTTCAATGGAGGTCTTTCAGACAGGGGGGTTCGAGGCGGGGTTCGAGAGAAACTCCCTCTGGAAGGAAATTTGGGATTTTAGCCTTTCCAGACCATTTACATGCACACAAACCTATATATCCCCCTTCAGGAAAGGGTAAACCCCCAAAAGCTTATAGGGCCCTTTTTAAAAGTATCATTTATACTTCAAAACTATGTAATATAAATACAAGAACTTGACAGAAACCTAATCGAGTGATACAAATACAGTTTAGCTTGGAAGCTACAAGTTTTAATAAAAATAGAGCTTTGAAAGAATAAATATTAGGCCTAGTGGACGGATACAAGACTCTAAATAAATGATAATGTTAAGTGATAAGTTACTGCTGCATATCAACCATATCATGTAAAAGGTGATGATATACCTTTTTGTTATTAGCTTTAGGGCACAAAAAAATCCTTAATATGAAATACACAATGTGCCCATCATTGCAAATGATTATTTTATGCATTACATTAAATAAGCATGAGTTGCATAACATGCAGCCATGTTTGTTCTAATTTCTATTCCATATATACATTGGCAGTGAGTTCATTGTTTGGTTGGAATAAAGCACTTAAAATATACAAGAAAACTGTTTTCATAGACATATGAACTGGAATAAAAAAGTTAAGATTACAAAATGGTGTTCCTGCACCTCTTTTTTCAGGGTCTGTAATACTTTCATACAAAGAATCACAAGTGTATCATTATCTGGCAGCGCCCTCCAACATATTATCACACTGGTGGAGTGCTCTGAATAGATTATTCATAGTGCCTGATAACTGTGTGGGATGTCTGCGTAGGAGTGGGATAGAAGCAGGACCCACTGTACGACTAACAGCTGATGTCTTCATCGCATTCACAACAGGCCTTTAATTCAACCATCATACATTTGATAGTTACTTTAGTTTTACAACAGCACTATGGGAAAAAAACAAGTGAGGTAAAGTGGTCTGAATTTGCCGCCTCTGTTGAAAATCGATCCTCTTATTTTAAACAAATCCATAAAACTGTGTGTGCTCTTGGAATTGTTGAAAACAAATTATTTCTGCATGATCGACTAATGTTCCAAAGCTCAAAGATATTCACTCTACAATCATATTCAAAAGAGAAAACCAGCTATTCCTCATATTTGAGAAGCTGGAACTTGTGATTGTGAATGTGTATGTCACTGCTCTACATAACTTGACTTTACTAATTCTGTACAACGTTGGTCGAGGTTCCAGAGAGAATTATCTCCAACGCAACTCAGGACATCCTGCAATTTCAAAATGGCCAAGCTATTGCCAAATTGCGGCATTTTTGTATTCACTCTAAGCAAAAATAAGAAACTCCCTCTGGCGTGAACTGTAGGATCTGCAGGCAAGGAAATTGGCCTTTTACAGACCATTTACATGCACAAAAACACAGAGCAGGAAAGGGTAAACACTATAAAGCCTAATATTGCCACTTTAACGTCATTAGTTTGCTCATATTTTGTCTGAAGAATCGACAAATTAACATTAAAGGCCGCTGGTGGGACTGAGAAAAAGTCAGGGGATGGCTTAAGTCCAAGGTAATGCATCGTTGATACTCAGTTGGGATGTGACCAAAAATATTAATCTTAGAATGAAATGTGAAATTATAGAAATATGCGCTCTACTGTACTTTTATCTTGCAATGACACGATTTGGGAGCCTTTCTCATTTACGACTAATTACAAATTATTTTAATTTATCCTTTCTTCAGGAATATTATGGTAGAATTGCAATTACCTTCCTTTTTAATGAGCCTTGAGTCAAATGAAAGTAACCATTTTCCGCTTCGACATGTGCAACAGAGGTATTGCTTATTAGTATTCTTGAAGCATTTGCATAGGCTAAAGGCTTTATTTGAGATGTAATCATGTCTCAAATGAACGGAACAAAAAGTTTAAACATGATGCTCATCGGAGGTCGAATAGAGACACTCCCTGAAGATGAAACAGGTCGGTAAAAGCAGCGGGTGACACGTAGAAGACCATGTCGGTGCATTAAGCTGATTATCAGGAATACCAATGCTGAACAGCGCCCTGAAATTCTAATTGCGTTCCTGGTAATCAACAAGACTGACAACAGGCAGGGCGAGCTCTAGAGGACTGGGAGGAAATCTATTAACATACAATATGTTGTTGTGCTTGTTAAAATAATGGAAAAGCTCTATGGTGGGGGTGGCTGCGGTAGGTGCATTGTTCTCCTCACTGTCGCTTTAGTTAATTGCAAATCCGAACCCTTTAAAGCCTTATGGAAGTTTGTGCAGTTTGACAAGCTGCATGGAGACTTGAACTCCACCCCCCCGATGAATTGTGTCTCAGGATAATCCTAATTGAACACATATATTGGCCGGGCAGCATACGTTGTTTTGGCAGTTATTAATAACGTGACGGAGAAATAGTCTAATGCTTGGTTCCTACAATTGAAATGAGAGATAAACAAGAGTCCAGATCTCTCCGGCCTGCGGAGACCGGTAATGCTCGACTTGCCACTACTACTCCTCTAATTGGGCCCTAGGTGAACACACAATTGGGCTTTAGGGACTGACTGGCTTAGGTTTCAGATCTATTCTTATAAAGAAATCGTAGTTTATTTCAATGTTGTTGTTCTCTAAAATAAAGAACTATAAATTGCAGTCTTTCCTTGGAATTTATTTTTTACAAGTTAATAGGATATTGGTAAACAAGTCTTTTAAAAAGCAATTAAATCAGTACCGTTAACAAAGGCCATATTAGATGGTAGGTATTAACATGTCTTTAACTTCCTTTACATATGTCTTAAATAGTGGTTAAATGCCATTAGATTGACCGTCCGGGAGGTTGTTTATAGTCCTTTTGTTGTGGAGTTTGAGTAGGTGCCATTAGACATGTATCAAACACTCATCGCCTCAAAGGGGCCAACAGGTCAGTTTTAGCAAAGAAATTACTTTAATGTATAAGTGGTTATTCCATCCTTCAATCTCATGCCCCTTATCTGGGATCCACGTAATGTTTATTAAATAATTATATTAGTGGGAAATATTGAAAAAAATGCTTGCAAAAGTTAAAAGCTGTAAATGTCAACAAATGAATGATCTCAATCGATAATAGGCCATATTGTCCCTACTGGTTTCCCATCATTTTTTTTACCGGTATAGGTGTGAAATGACATTATATTTAATTCTCTGTCTAAAAAATGTTTTAAAATGTTTTATAAGATGATTGGGAGAACACTGCAGGAACAAACAGCAATGTGTAACACGCTTTCAGATTTAGTCGGTTTAAATTGTCCAAGAGAAGCTGTCCTGTTTTCTTTATCATAGCAGGTGATGATTAATGAATATATAGCTAAATGTAATTAAATATGCCTGTTAAACCTGAAACATAGAGACTCATTAAAGCCTCCGCTGGAGTGTATGTAACCGAGCAAACTGTGCCTGACGTGGGTGCTCACAGCTTTTGACAGAACGTTCACAAGCCCGGGTCCCAGGGGTGCTCCGCAGAGAGGCTTTACCAGCGCGCCCCCTCCTCTCAGTAGACACACACAGCAGAGTGAGACCCCGAGGGAGGGCCGCTCACTCCTGTCTGCCCACCGGCCGAGGCACAGACATGTACTGTCAGATATGCTTTTCTACGGGCAGCCAAACTTTGGTGGTTACACGAAACTACATGACCTCTTTAACCCTCATCTCTGAAGACTTTTGGCAGGCTTTTTGAAATGTTACCATTTCTGTACCCTCGGGTTCAAACTTAAACAGAACATGTGAGAAACTGTCACAAAGGTTGGTTTGAGGGCCAAGATAAAAAAAAGAAAAAGTTGTGACAATGTCCTCTCCTGGCAAATACAGATCCCTCCTTTGATGGGTGTTGAAGCCAAAACTAGCACTATATGCAGTGCTTGAATTGGAATAAAAAAGGTGCCAGTACTCTAAATCAGCAACAAGTATTTGGCACAAAGTCATAGTATATCCTATAATGCTGGTGGGTTTGTCTCTTTACTGTATATTTTAGAAAGGCTCACTGTACTTAAACAAAAATGAATCAGGGTGCATCTGAGATTAGAGGGGGTGCAGTGGTAAAGTGCTATTTTTATGAGTGGGGAGTGGACTGGGAACATTTTTTTAAAAATATTGAAGTTAGATGCATCACTCTGGTGCACTTTGAGAGCAAAATTAAGAGATATATGGATACCTCTCAACATCCATATTGAAACAACTGTAAACAGATTTACTTTTTCTTTATGGATATAAAAGAAAGTAAAGCTTGGCTCCTACTGGCTGGTTAAATGACTCCTCGTCCCTGAGGCCACTACCAGTTTTTTGTGCCATTTTGCTGGATTTATTTGTCAATAGCGTTGCTGCACAAAGTGATAGCCCTCTAGTTTAAATCTACTACCCAAAAAGAAACATATGGAGATGGGTTACTATTTAAAAAAAATTGCAAATCTATTTGGGAACAGTGGACCCGGGCCTCAAATCCTATAGGGGGGTCCGGGGGCATGCTCCCCCAGTAAGATTTCTTTTTAAATGTTGGACTTAAATGCATCAATCTGGTGCATTTTGAGGGGGAAATAAAGAGACTACACCCATATGAAACAAAAATGTATACATTTAAATAATCATAAAATCATAAGTACAAGGCCATAACCAGTGACCGAACCATTTGAGACCCACTGAGATAACTTAAACTAAGCTAACTATCTAAAGACTCAGAGAGTAATTTACCTCACCAGAGCTGTAGTTATCAGCCTCTCAGTCTGACAGCAAAGGACTCTCCCTCCACCTTGTTGTTGAAACAGCTCCTTATATCCGTTAGCGCAGCTAGCTAGCACCAGATGCTAACAACAATACACGTAACCGGTGCGCACATACACCAACACACACCCTCCCGAGCTTGAATGACACACAGAGACCAATCGAGGGCATTAGTATGATCTGTATGAAAGTGGCAATGTCGGCAGGCCACGTCATGTAGACAGCCAGTCACCCTCTGTGAGGCAGAGTCAGACCCACATTTGCGCTGCGTTGCGTTTACAATATATACGTATATTGCCGGCGGCTGAGTACCGGTGAGTACCGGCCCAATTCAAGCACTGACTATATGTACTGTATATATGTACAAAAATTAGGGATGCTCCGATCGATCGGTCACCGATCGAGATCGGCCGATACTCACTCTACTGATCGATCGGTGCTCTCTAAACATGCCGATCGCGAGAGCCAATCGCATGACGTAAAATACATGATACTTTTCTCAGTGTGCGGCAAAACGAGCTCGCCAAAATGGCTTCACCGGTCTGGCATTATTTTAAGGTGTCTGAAAAAGACAGTAAAATAGCAGTATGCGAAGCAGAAATCCTGCAACTCTGCCCGCCGGACCGGTGAGTGGAGCGAAACACACAAGAGTTAGACCTAACACACTTAGCTATTTTATCTACGTCTGGAACAAGCTAAATTAGTTATAAATATATGTATTCTTCACTGTCGGGTCACTCATTACTGGATCAGTGAGCTCCATGAGATACTGACAGGCTGTCAGGAGAGGGAGAGAGGAAAAGAGGAAAAGAGAGTGCTTCCGCTCATTTCTCCAGTGTGAATGTAAACTTGAATAATGTACATCATTTGAATGTAATAATTAAGTTGATTGTTGTTTGTGGAAGCCCCAGTGAATGAGCCCCATTAACTGAGTTTTAAACATCACTTTAAATGGAAAATTTAAAGTGATGTTTAAATCTTCCATTTAGGCCTCGCCCACTCGATCGGATCGGCGATCGGTATTGGCCGATACTGATTCCGGCGATCTGTGATCGCCCCCAAAATTGGCGATTGGAGCATCCCTAACAAAAATACAGGCTGTGTAGTTGTGGTATGTGTGTAAGTTATCTGTCAAATGAGTGACATAATATTTTATATTTTAAAACTATATGTAATTGAAGTCCCTTATTATTGCATGCAATTTCATTAGTGGAAGGCACTACAGTCAATGTTCATGATGGTATTAAAATTCATTAAAACTCATGTTTTGCCAGATAAATTAACACGGCACGTCTTTATTGTCTCATGCATATTTGCTGCTCAGCTAAATGATTCAGAAATCAACATTGCTTTTTCAAGCAAATAAATGATTTGTTAGATTCGCTGCTAAACAAATTGGGGTATTTATCAGTCAGTTTTCACAAGTGTGTGTCTCCCTCATGTTTTGCATTTTGGGACACTACCCTTGACAGTTCGAGCTGAACATTTTTAGCTATGTTATGCATGTCATTAATGTTAGTCTGGTTGATTGAACTTCTCCACTTTCAGGTGAATATAGCACCCGTGATCTGATGTGACTGTCTTAGGTGCTGTAAAAGTAGGGTGAAGGCCTGAGAAGGCTAAGTGGTTCATTAGGGTTGTAAAGTGTCTCTGTTCAGACCGGGCTTCACAATCCTCCATGAATATTTCATTCTTCCATCTTGATACCAACTCTGGGCGCTCATTAGAGTTGCATCATGCTGTTTTTACTGCAGTGTGCATTTCTTAATGTTCAGAATTATCCCAGTGTACATTACAACTAATTATCCCCAAACTTAACATCAGTGTCGGCAACAGTAGGCTGATGGGTAATGGACTAATGAACCTGCTTCTCCAAAGGATCTATTGATGTGAGTTGCCAGTTTAAAATGGTTGCTGTTCTTGGCCAAAGGGATGGCTCACATTTATAGGTAGAAGTAGCTTCTCCAGCATCTCAGAAATTGCACGTGTTGGAAATAAATCAAATATCCCCATATTTTTAACCAATTACCATTATTGATATTGCAACAATATTGTAGGTTTGACCAAAGATATTTACATAGACTTGATAGATAACAATCAATTATGTCGATATAATGGCTAAGTGGATAGAGGCTAATATTAGAAACAGCAAGGACAGGTCAGGTTAGATGACACAACTTTACTGTAATGCAGCCTTTTGAAACAAGGAAAGACACTTTGATGATGATATAGAAAATCTAAGGCGATATCTAGTGTTATGTCACAGAATCTATATAAAACTGATATATTGTTCAAATCCTCTATATAACTATAAAAGGTTATACTTCTACGTGAAACCAAGGTCTGGTCCAGGAGTATAAGCTGAAACTTGTTTGATTTGATGTATACCAGCTTAACCATCATTTGTCATTATGGCACGTTCTGGCAAATTCAAACAAAGTCTACAGCAGAGTCAAGGTGCTAAATACTACAGTATGGAAATGTTGTTCATATAATATTGTTTATTAATGGACTAACACATCTGTCTGTGTCTGATAGGACGTTTGCAATTCACTGACGAGCAGAGGTGGTCGCAAACATGAAGGAGATCAAATTTCCGTTGAGGTGAGAGGGGGGTTATTTGCAATTGTGCTAGTTTTGTTTGTTTACTACATTTCAAGTATTTCCGGGGTATATTGAATCATCTTATATATTTAATATACAAGATATAAGATGTTAACTCCACTCAAACTAGACAAGGCAACATGTAAACACTGCAGGGAAATGAAGTCATGGTCGACTGCTGAGTCAAGTGCAACACATGGTTTAGTTGGAATGCTGACACAGCATTCCAACTATCTGTTATGCTACGCACAAAATTCTTTATTATTCCGTCGGGTTATTTTGCGCCTCTTCTTTCCCCACATTGAACATCGCAGAAACTCCGTTCAAACATCACAACGTTCAGCTCGGTCGGGAATCGATGGCTATTACTTTTATCATTAATAACTTTTATAATTCCAGAGATACATCCCATAATTCATCACAGTTTTAACATGGAAGTCAATGGAGAACTCTTCAGACTTCAACAATCTTCATGCAACTTCAACTGCTAACTGCTCCTTCATACTTTCACTCAGAAACCTCATTCCAACTTTAAAATGTTACACATCTTTCTGACATTATTCGTGTAACACTTTTAGAGATATTAAACATTGTTCAGACCTTGGTAAAGAGGCCTTCTTCAGATTTTAGAGTGTGTGATGTCACAGCTAGAGTGGAGGACAGATTTAATTTTGCCTTCATATTTTCTTTTAAACCTGCCATAATTCCCAAACCCTACATTCCTGAGACATAATTTTTCATGACGAACGTAGGAAAACATCTCGTAGCTTGAAAGATAAAAAAATCGAGCAAAATAATTTAAAAAAATGCCTCTTGAGGGCATGAAGTGACAAAAACTTTCAACATGTCTCCATTAAACCCAATTGTAAATTCAGCCTCACCTTTCCCCACCACAGCAGCCGCACACCTTTAGTTAATCTGCCAAAAAGGCCACATTATTGACCCGAAAGTACACAAAAAGTGCACTTCAGATGCTCAAGTTCCTTGACATGCTTCACGCTTTGAAATTTCACTGATATCTGTTACGGTTCTTCAACAAAACGTTCACATGTAAGAGGTTTATCTCTCATTCAGAACAATGAAAATGCTCTCCTCTCACTGATCACCATGGAAACCTTTGATCTCTGGACACGTCGTTAGCTCAAATATAAACACCTGTGTCATGGAACAGGATGATGTCATAACTCCAATTGACATAATTAGAGCAGCAGACTAATGACGTGGTCACACTGTCTCAGCCTATTCTTTTCCGTCTGATGGAGACGCTGAAAGCTTACTTTTCTCATTCATAACTTTCATAATTCCATCCCATAATTCATCACATTTTTAACATTAAAGTCAATGGAGAAACTCTTCAGACTTGAAAAATCTTCATTCGACTTCAACTGCTAACTGTTCCTTCATACTTTCACTCAGAAACTCATTCCAACTTTAAAATGTTACACATCTTTCTGACATTATTCTTGTTCAACAACTTTTAAATCTGATTCTTACTTTTAGAAATATTAAACATTGTTCAGACCTTGGTAAAGAGGCCTTCTTCAGATTTTAACATTATTGTGTATTGAGCAGCTCGTTAAGGTGTGTGATCTCAAAGCTAGAGTGGAGGACAGCTTGAAATTCGCATTGATATTTGTTTTTAAACCTGCCATAATTTCCAAACCCTACACTCCTGAGACATAATTTGTCATGACAAACATAGGAAAACATCTCATAGCTTGAAAAATGAAAATAAATTAAGCAAAAAATAATTAAACAAAATGCCTCTTGAGGGCATGAAGTGACAAAAACCTTCAACATGTCTCCATTAAAGCCAATTATAAATTCAAGCTGATCTTTACTCACAGCATTAGTCGCACACCTTTAGTTAATCTGCCAAAAGGCCACATTATTAACCCGAAAGTACACAAAAAGCACACTTCATATGCTCAACTTCCTGCAGATGCTTCACACGTTGAAATTTCACCGATATCTGTTATGGTTCTTCATCAAAACGTTCACATGTAAGAGGTTTATCTCTCATTCAGAACAATGAAAAGGCTCTCCTCTCACTGATTATTGCACATCACCATGGAAACCTTTGATCTCTGGACATGTTTTTAGCTCTGGACGTTGTTAGCTCAAATATAAACACCTGTGTCATGGAACACGGTGATCTCATAACTCCAACTGACATGCTCAGAGCAGCAGACTTCAGATAATGGTTAATGGTCCAGCCTTCAACATGTCTATGTGCCATTAATGAGTTTTCCTCACAAGCTGTTGCCATGGCAACGCATCCCTCGCCATAAAACACAATATTGCTATAACTCCAATGAAAATGGTAAAAAAGTTCTCAAACTTCACATGTGTGCTAACAGTCCAGCCGTAAAGACGTCTATTTGACAGTTTCTTCAAATGTTGTTGCCTTGGCAACACAATGCTCACTATGAAACACGTTTTTCTCCCAACTTCAGTTCAAATTCTCGAAATAGCCCAAAACTTCACAGGTTTGGTAACGATGCAGCCATCAACACATCTAAGCGTATTATAGGGTGTCATCAAATGCCGTTGCCATGGCGACAGATCATTCGCCATCAAGTTAGTTAAAAAATGTGCAGTTCAAATATTCTGCTGCTTTTCCAAGCCTTTTTACTTTCTTTTCTTCTCTCATCACACATTCAAGCCGCCGGTGTTCATGTATCATTTCAATCTAAATTCTTCCCTTTCTTCTTACACAATACATTTCAGCATAGCAATTCAGCGTCAGCTTTTCAGCATAAAGCATTCCCACTAGCAATTTCTTCAGGAATTGCATTCTCTAGTTTTGAATACTGTTGTTAACACCAGCCCAACCCTTTTATATTTCCATTCATAATATAAAGTAGACTTCAGATGCTCAAGTTCCTTGACATGCTTCAGGCTTTGAAATTTCACTGATATCTTTTATGGTTCTTCAACAAAACGTTCACATGTAAGAGGTTTATCTCTCATTCAGAACAATGAAAAGGCTCTCCTCTCACTGATTATTGCACATCACCATGGAAACCTTTGATCTCTGGACATGTTGTTAGCTCTGGACATTGTTAGCTCAAATATAAACACCTCTGTCATGGAACACGATAATGTCATAACTCCAACTGACATGCTCAGAGCAGCAGACTTCAGATGATGGTTAATGGTCCAGCCTTCAACATGTCTATGTGCCATTAATGAGTTTTCCTCAAAAGCTGTTGCCATGGCAACGCATCCCTCGCCGTAAAACACGATATAGTTATAACTCCTATGAAAATGGTAAAAAAGTTCTCAAACTTCACATGTGTGCTAACAGTCCAGCCGTAAAGACGTCTATTTGACAGTTTCTTCAAATGTCGTTGCCTTGGCAACACAATGCTCACTATGAAACACGTTTTTCTCACAACTTCAGTTCAAATGCTCGAAATGGCCCAAAACTTCACAGGTTTGGTAACGATGCAGCCATCAACACATCTAAGCGTATTATGGGGTGTCATCAAATGCCGTAGCCATGGCGACAGATCATTCGCCATCAAGTTAGTTCAAAAGTTTGCAGTTCAAATATTATGCTGCTTTTCCAAGCCTTTTTACTTCCTTTTCTTCTCTCATCACACATTCAAGCCCCTAGTGTTCATGTATCATTTCAATCTAAATTCTTCACTTTCTTCTTACACAATACATTTCAGCATAGCAATTCAGCGTCAGCTTTTCAGCATAAAGCATTCCCTCTAGCAATTTCTTCAGGAATTGTATTCTCTAGTTTTGAATACTGTTATTAACACCAGCCCAACTCTTTTATATTTCCATTTATAAACCAAACATTTACCACAGTGTTGAAGTGGAAGTCACAGATAAAGGGGCACCAGATCAAAAAGCACAATGTTTCAATCTAGAGGGGATGGACAAGGGATTTATTTTGGAAGACTTATTTCTATCATTACATGGAAGAGTTAAGCACCTATCTTTAACTGTGAAATGCTGCATTTCCACATTTCTGGCCTCAAACTGTCCAAACTTGGGTCCAGACACATCAAAGCTGACCTTTATCGAAGCTTTGATGTAGTGCTTGAAAATGCTTGTAAAGTTATAGATAGACAAGATTCTGCTCACACATTGACACATTGGCTTGCAATCCGTAAATAGCAGCTTCATAAACCATGAAGAGCAATGTTGTCGCGGAGAGTGCAGTTTCAGCATTTGTAGCTTTTCAGGAAATAGTTTCTTGATGTCAGTTAAAAATCTCTGATATGTAATCTTGCCAAAATCAATTACAGTCTACAATTCCCACATCAAAATAGAAGCGCTCTACCGAGACACATGCCAGGAATGCTGAGTTAATTAATCCCGGCAATCAGGGGTCTGATAAAATAAGAGCTGAATGTTGCCCCTCCCAAGACAACTGCTAACAAAGCTGTTCGGCTCCATTAGTTCTGCTGACGGCTTATCAGACCGCTCCAAGTCTAAAGCCAAACATGCTTTTTTCAGTCAAGTGTTATTATCGGGAATTGAACTGAAAGTATGATTGTGGCCTAAAGTATTCACCTCAAGACCATTGAATTGTAGTCCTGTTCGAACTACAATGATGGCGGAACACACAGCGTAAGTTTAGCATCATGATCTGTTGTTGGAGGACCTGTAACCCAAAGTGGAGTCTTATGTGTGTTGTTTCAAAACTAATATTTATTTGGTTAAAGCTATTTAAACAGCTGTTAATAACAGATCTGGTCTCATGTTTGGTTACCCAATGTCACGCACATGAAAAGGTCACAAAAGCAATAGTAGCATTTCTGTATCACATTCAACATGTTAGGTATGTGTGAAAAAAGACTTGGGATGTAAATGTCATGTTCTACACCTTCATTGCATAAACTGCATATGTCGCATTTTTTATTTGCTATATTGCAGAGAAGACAATATTCATGGTCTGATCGAAAAACCGGTTTCAGAACCTCTCTTTAGTTTTACAAGGTGTCCTTTGGTTTTGTTGGAAATGTTGGCTTCAATCACAGTGTTCTCTGACAGAAACTTTAAAATGAATAAGAAAAAGTTAACTGTTTTGCTACACTGAGACCCTTTCTACTGAAAAAGAGTGGGGATGCTGGAACTCTGGAACAAATACTTTTAGCAGTGTTGTCAGAATAATAAATCACTATTTCACAACAGTATTAAATACATTTGAAGTCATAGCCAATGTTATTGTAACTGCAAGCAATTTAATTGTAGCTTGTAAACTTAATTGATTACATTTAAGAAGTGAGTACTCCATGATGTTTAGCGTCATGTGAGTAAATTCAACAGTGCTCACTGGTTGGCGTATCCGGCTGCTGTATTTCTGTTTTGAGCCTAATTTATTAGCCAAATACAATATATCATAGAAGTGGCCGCTTGCACACTTTTTCTATTTGATTTAAAGCATTAAAGCTATTTAACTTCTTTCTGGACATTCATATAGTATGGGAAGGCCAAGAGAGGTAGACAAAACAACTCAAAATTAACTACCTGAATTTCACTCAGAAAATACAATTTTGGGTTTAATAGGTTGAATTGCAATTAACAACATTTATCAGCCTTCTTCAAAGCATGATGAGCCGGATTACCATGTTTCATCTGTTAACCCAAAGCATTCATTGCATCTTAGAATTTATTTATCTTAATAGCTATTACTGGATCAAACAGTATTTAGTTTCACTTTACAATATTTAACCGTACATTCTGTTCTTTTATATGTTATTCTATTTACATGTTTATAGAATCCTGCAATTACATGGTCACTGATTACATTCTCTGCATCATTTAGCTTATTGTATTTATTTATTTTCTGACATGTATATAGTTATCTTCATCGGCACTACTTGTAGACTGGTCTAGCAACATAACCTGCACTATTTTATCCAAATGTATCGTACTCTGTTTCATTTGCACTATTCTTATGTCCTTTATATAATACATGTATGTTGCATTGTTGGAAGAGCTCGGGACCTAAGATTTTCATTGCCATGACTATACTGTAGCTACTGTGCATATGATAATAAAACTTGAATCTTGAAGAGTTTTCTACATTGTATAATATGTCATGGTAAAGTTTGAAGGTTAGTTAGTTAGTTAGTTAGTTAGTTAGTTAGTTAGTTAGTTAGTTAGTTAGTTAGTTAGTTAGTTAGTTAGTTAGTGAGACAATCAGCATTCATAACAAAGAACAGGAAGTCAAAATAACTGATAGTATGAAAATGCAATGGTTTATGAATATACTGATAATTGGTACGTGGTCTAAAGGTGTATGGAGACAGGCTGCATTCAGGACTTGCTGCTGGTCCAGGTTCTTAGCACATATAGACTCAACAGTAAACAACAACAACAACAACAACAACAACAACAACAACAACAACAACTGAAAGAAGTGATCGTCTGGGTCCTGTGAGTCAGTTTCTGTTCTTTTGAATCCGCGCATGTCCCTGAGTGAAGTGATGTGGTGGATTCATTAAGTGACTCAGATGTTTGACGCTGGCATAATTAGGGAGCTGACACCTGTATCCATGGCGACACAGTATAGGTTTGGGTTTTATAAGTATAACAATATTATATAATCTAACAAAGCATTCTGATTAGATGTATTCAATATAAAGAAATATATGAATAAGGCTTCATAAATTGGTGCATGGAATATAATTCACCATTCAATTTCTTTTTTAAATAAATTGCTATTTTGATGTATAAAAACTGAATTAGTTATATAGTGGAATCACAGTTTTTTAAAATGGTAATTATATATACTTTAATTACAATTACAGCACTGTCAATAAAAACTGCTGCAAGACCTTTTTTTAAGCATGAAAATGCAGACGATTCGGTGGACTTTTTTTAAATAGTGTCGCTCTCACAAGCAGCACACACCCCACCAACAACCCTCATCAACAATGTAGGACTGTTTGTATTTTGCCTTTGAGGCTAAATAAGGCTGCAAACTACTCACTAATGTTTGCAAAGTTGAAGCACAAGGTTATAACAGAGGGCAATGAGGAAATCAACATTTGATCAATTTAGAGCTTTTCCCATATGCTTTTTGGCAGTAAGAGGTGACCATGACGACACTGTGTTGAATTGTACTTAAATGAATCAAACTGAAACTGATTTGTGGGGACCAAAATAGGATTTTCCAAAATCCCAAGTGAAAATGAGGCCCTTGCACGGTGACTTTGATTACTAGCATGCAAGCATTCATCACTAGGCAACTAATGTCTAAGACTATTATAGCTTGCCTCAATATGACCCTACTTTAAAGCAGTGCCTGCAATGGTGATTTATTCTTTGTTTATTTTAAGTTGTCTACTGAAGAGAAGCTCAAGCGTGAGTACGACATCTACCTTTATCTATTAACACGCTCCTATCATGAAGCAATTCCAGAATAAAATAGCTTTATGCCAGTACTCTATACAGTATCTGTTATTGGAAAATGCAATGTTTAGCACATTTTTAAAAAAGTTCTTTACACTAAAGCAGGATGTCAGTGAGTAGTTTGTTTGCTTGTCCTTTGTTCAGTAATAGATCCATTTATTCTGTTGTTATTTGAATCATTGAATCCGCTGCTTCATCACCATGACAGGAGCCTGTCACTCAGGAGCTGCTTGGACCCTCATTCATCCATGTGTTGCGTGTGTAATAAATAGTCTTGAAGAGCTCATTTGCCATCTCTATTTAGTTTGGACGTGGCATGACAACCATAACAACACGTTGTTTATCCTGTAAATTAGCAGCCAATGCTTTAGAAACATCAACGGTTAAAGGAAAACAGTTTAAACAGAGTAATAAAGTGGTTGTTTGTCCAGAGTGAGATCAGGATTCGAGCACCCACACTTTTTATTTGACATCAGTTGTAACAGCATATAATAGATGTTTTATGTTTATTTTCATTCAGTATTGCCCCTCTTCTTTAATTGGCTTTATACAATATTTATTTATTTACTTATTTATGAAACTTGAAGCCTGCCACATTGGTGCTCATTCAGTGTTGTCATGTTCTTGCCGCTGGCAGCATCCAGCCCCGTAGGGGAGCAGGATCCAATCCAGCAGGTCCACCTACGCTTCATGAGGGATGGCAACCACACACTAAATGCTTTTCATACGGCTTATTCAATAGGCATTCATTTAACCACATTTGTTCTAGTTTTGTTAGACTAAGGCTTGCTATAAAATATCATAAAGGTGTTTTTTTTAAATGTCCTCATTGGTTAATTTACCTTATCTGCCTCTTTCCTCTTTTCCTGATGTTAAGAGAGTTGACTTATTTCTTGAAGCTGGATAATGATGTACATATCGTGCTGCCAGCATTACCATAATATCAATAAAACAATACTGATAGGCATGCAGGCGCCATGTCTCCAGGAATGCTAATCTTTTGTCGGGCTGCTGGCCTACCATTTAGGTATCTTTTTTAAATTGAGCATCTGCTCATCATATTCCTAGCCAACACTTGCAAAAATCTAAATGTGTACATTGAAATACTTATCTGGCATATTAAAATAACAGCTGTAGCCTTCAAAATCAGGGCCATATACTTTTATAGATTTTCTTGGTCTAATTGCTAATGATGCAAAACTTCAAAGATGATGAAAAGTTTAACTAGAGATTATGTCTCCTGGAACTGATGTGAAGCCATGGCTCCATCACTCTGGAGTTATTAGAACTACAGAAACACTCAAAAGCCATTGTTACAGAGTGATGCTGCTTTTCATTAAGCATCTTTGATTAACTACAGACTCCAGCTTGTAGAGAACACACAAACCTGTAAAGTTGTATCTTCTGCTATCAGGTTCATCACTGCATTAACATATGGATGATTATTAAACACTTGCTGATTTGATTTAAATTATTGTATTTATTTTTGCCCTTTTGCATTTGCAGTTTTAACGAGATAATCTTGTTTGCACCACTTTTCCTATGTTATTTAAAAATGACTTCACATAGTTTCCCTTGCCATCTGTTTATTCTCACTAAATGAAAAGCCTTAGAAGTCTCAGGTTAAGACATTCATCTACTGTGAAAGCTTGTGAGTCACGATTTCTGCTCTGACATGATAACCAGCGCCGCTGATTGAGGGGGATGACCTTCACAAATGTTTATCCAGGTCTGGTGCTCAGGGCAACCTAATATTGGCATTGGATTATTTCTACATTCCTAATTAGTGCGCTTGGGCTAAGGATCAGGCAAACTCCATCGAGGATCATCCATTCAATTATATTTATCTCAGACCTAAATACACTGGTAGAAATTGGGTTTGTTTGTTGGGAAAGGATTTGAAAAGGTATTGATCTCCTTGTAGAAAATCTTGCCGGCAGGGCAATTCAGTTTATGACCCTCACTCAATTCACCTTCACCTTTTTAAATGTATTTCATTGTAAAGCCACTGCACCTTCAAGTGTGCTTTGAGAGGGTGTACAGTACACCTCTCAGTACCTTTCTTAAGAGTCATAGAAAACAACAGACAGGTAGCTCTGTAGTGGAGCGATGGTGATACTTTGGTCAGATCGCTCCTCATGATGAGTCAATTACCCCAGACCTCCTCTTTGTTGCATTCTGCAATAATCAAAGAACTGCATGGGTGAGTGATCAATACAAGTCTTTAGCAAGATTCCATAAAGGATTAGAACAGGATTTACTTCAATAAAAGCAGTGTTCCTGCCACATGTACAGGCCGTTTACACCATCATGTACTCTCAGTTTATCGGAGGGCTGGATCCTTCCTGTGGATAGGAAGTCTAACAAGAGAGAGTCATTACTCGAATAGTTAATAAAGCAGAATTGCATATACTTGACCTTGCGGGGCCATTCTGATCAGGAAAAACCTTTGAAGAGTTAGACGAGCCCTCCAGTATCTCATTGAACTTAATGATTTTCTTTAATTGTGCTTAAAGGTTGAGCAATAACATGTGTGATCAATGGGATGACTTACTTTTCACTTTCTTACAGTAGAATGGGATCTACTTATTGAAAAGAGAAAGGCAACATTTTAAGTGGATTATAATGATAGGAAATGACCAATATTTTCTCATGAGATAGGAAAACAATTAATCTCTTTCCGATGACTTTTTCAAGCAAATGTGATTGATTGTTCTGCAAATGTTCTGCCTTTTGGTCCACATCACTGAGCAGCCAGCTTTAACAAAACCTCAGCAGAAATTTGAAAAGGATGTTTTTAACGATATAATTATACTAACAATAGTTCATTGGCTCTATATACCAGTATCAAAGTTGTATTTTGCATTTAAAGTGACAATGTTTCTTTTAGATTATATATGTTTTCCGTGTCTGATGGATACCCCAGAGCCCCGTAGGTGCCAACTGGTGGTCAAACAGTCAATTACTTTTTGATTTCAATCATTTTCAAACTTGATTAACAATCTTCAATTCGCTCTCTTTGTATACTTTCCGACCAATAGCCTTTGCGTCACAAGCTTGATCCAGAGGACCATGCCTGTCTGTATTAGCCCCCCTCCACACGCTCTTTATGAAAGGTTGTGTCCTGCCAATCTGCATAAAGAATTGCATTGATTGAAAACTAACATTAAAACAGGAATTGTTGTCAAAGTAACAAGACTTTCATATGAAGAACATGTGAGTCATTATCACAGTGTAACTTTACCATTTAAAATGTTTTCAAACGCTTTTGCATTTTCTGCTTTGAACACAAAGGCAAACTAATGTTGGATGTACAGTACCCAATATATATATTTTAAATAAATATGATGTATTGGAACATACTGAAGCAATATAGTCTACTGTATATGATCAATTAAACGGGTTTTATTTGTTCTTGCTATGTTAATTCTCACATCCTATCTGTTACCTGTCCATAGAGACGGTGTAAATATACACTTAGTCCATGTCCTTGTGGGAAGCCCTGAGTACCCTCGCCATCTTAAAAGGACAGTGTATCGGCTATGTCACAGTTAGGGTCTGTATGTTTGATCAATGTTTGTCGGATTGACTTGGGTAACAGTCGCCTGCAGTGTGCACCTGCGACCGGGCTGCAGAGATTATTCACTGCAGAGTCGCTGTTCATTAAGCCATCAGTCTGAACCAGCAGGACTCCTTCTATGTGACTCTGCCTGCTCAGCGATTGGCTTCCCAATTTAATTGTATACATGCATTTAGCCTGTCTGTCACAGTGACAAGACGCAGGGAGGTCATATTTAAAGTACGCTGTTCAGAATACATTTAGATGAGATGTGTGAATTACATGGGAAGCTTCTAAAACATTAAGCTTCAAGGAAATGTAGCTCCACGCATGTCCTTCCCATGTTGGCGTGGGTTTTGTGTGGGAGCTCTATTATCGAAGGGAGCTGTGCTCTGCTCCACAGTGTGTTTGGGTGATCTGAAAAGCAGGAGTTTTCCAATGAGGATTGATAAATAAACATAATGCAAGCAGGGCTTTGATTTACTGAGAAATCATCAAAAGGCTGTTACAGTAGGTGTTTGCTTTTGATGCAAGTCATGCCTTTGTCTCGTTCCACTTAGTGACGGAAATGCTATTACCTGATATATTCACATATAAACGGTATGATGTGTGTTTTAAATTCATCCCTTTACAACCCCTTCGATTTAAAAGGCAACTCTTGATTTTACACATTGATACCAGAAAACCACTCTATTGGTAACTTATTGAAAAGCATTACTTTTTTAACCATCCCTATTGCATTAAACGTTTCTTCCTCATTTCCTGCAAACTACTCATGAAGATGCTTTGATCAGATCCTCTCTATGGTACTCTTTGTCTCCAAGGAAATTCAGCCACAAAATGATTGTAAAGAGTAATTGCTACCTGTGAGCTCTTAAGCTTAATTATAGCTTTGAGAATTACATAAAATACATTTTCTGAACAGTGGCAGTTGTTCGTTGAACACTATCTACTAAACTAAAGTGTTCCGTTTTTGTGAAACTTCACCTTCACACCCCTGCTGCATATCTATACTATAACTGTCACAAGATCATATACGTTTACTATAATATAAAACCTATGGTCATAATGAAATCCCTGTCTAACATCCATCATGGCTTATATTAGCGCTTTTACAGTACATCAAATACACACTGCTAAATAAATGATAAACACCACAGGACTGGATCTAATATTTCATACATTAATATCACAGTACAACGTCGTAATTTCACCTTAAAAACGTTACTACGGGCACACATATACATAATGAGACATACTTTTGTTTAAAAAAACTTGAAGAGGCCCTATTATGCTTATTTTCGGGTTAATTGTGTATTTGCCTCTACTGTGACATGTTTAGAAATCTCCTCTGGAGGGAACCTTTTGAATTTTAGCATTTAAATGCACAAAACCTATATAACAAACTACAGGAGAGGGAAAACCCAAAAAACACAATAGGGCCCCTCCAATTAACTCGCTGTATTCTAATAAAGGGCATTGTATAATTTTGCATCCATTATTGATCCAAAAACAAGTAAAACATTTTTTTTAAGTGTGGCGCAGTGGCACTATGAATAAAAATGGAGCTAAATGCACCGCTGTGCTGCTCTCTGAGTGTGCGTCTATTGATGCTTGGCGGTAACTTTATACACAGAGTAGTGTCTATCGTTCCATCTGCTACCTCAGTTATTTCACTTGAGCACCATGTTCTCCCTTTGATTTGTAGAACTCCAACAAACTGTCAAACACATCTCTGTATAATCTCTTTCCATTTCACAGAGCTGCCTCCTGCTGTGCCTGTTGCAGTAAACATCTCTGAGCAGTAACTTTCTGCTCTTGTAATGTGCAACCAGGGAGCAACTTGAAATTGCAAAGCACACTGCCGTTTCTGCTCTTTTTAATGTGATACATAGTGAGCCATTCCACACTTAGGATCTACACAGCCAATAAATGCAATGTCAACAAGAGTAATAGTGTTATTAAGTGCTTATAAATATATAAAGAGATTTTTCTCTTTGAGTTATTTAATTAATCGTCTTGAACAGATCTATTTGAGGTTAGATTACATAGCAGGACATAAAAGTCAGGGCTTGGATATGTCCTGGCTCCCAGAGGGGCTTTCATAGCTGGTCTTAGTTTAAATGCACCGCAGAGGTTCTGTCTGCGCTAAAATCTTCAGCGCTTGTATCTGCTGCTGTTGGATATATATCATGAGCCATATATTGCCTGATCATAAACCTGTTGAAGCAGCAGAGGCTATGAAATGAAAAGATGAGGGGTAGCTGCTCAGCATATGTGATTTGCTCATGCTCTGGCCTATGATGTCCACAGGCCTTGTTCTAAAAGATCCGAGCACCAGACAGCCGTTGCCCCTCCGGCTGCGTTTGCTTTTGGATCTAACTCATATGAAATTGATGCGTTGAGGACTCTGATCCGTGAAGAAATGGGACAACACCCGAAACAAATGTCAAAAACATTCTCATCTATGGCTTCCTCTAAGCGCCACCATTTTTCTTGTCCACACATCTGTACGGGAGGTCAGGCATTCAAATTAAAGAGGCGCGTGAAGAGTAAAGGGCCCAGTTGTTACAAGGGTTACACGCTTCATGAATCACGGGTAAGCCAAGCACATAGATGAAAGGGGTTAGCTTCCTCCCTTCAGGGACATCGTGGCACAGATTGCAATGTGCAGCCATATCATTCTTCCCAGAGGACCCTCTTACCCCCTACATGAGTATTACAGTCCAGCTCAACAACATGACATGTGATTTCTTCATCTAGCAGATTGTGTCTGTCCTCGCATGGAATCTTTTTAAATGATCTCTGAAAGCACAAGGAATGTAAACAACATCCACAATAGCATATGTGTCATTTTTGAGGATGTTAGCATTACTTTAAGGCAAGCTATTAGCACTAGCACGGCATTGCCACTATTCCGAATGTATTCCATTGTCTAGACTTCCCAATGTCTGCAGGTTAGCTATTTCGCCCAGAAAGTATAATGTTGACTGATATTCTCTGAGAATAAGATGTGAATGTAGAAGAAGTGCACATATTCTGATGGACATTGTAGTTTAATCCAAGTTGTTTTTGTCAAGTTTTATGATAATATGTCTTTTGACATGGCTCTAGGAAATACTATAGGAAATATAGGTCAGCTGACTCGTAAACTACTTTGATCCAGACTTGAACATTTCAACAACTATTGGAGGGATAACACAAACGTTTTGAACAGACTTCCATGGTTTTTCATCTTGTGCTGTCATAATTTGGTCCAAATAAATGGTTGTTCGGAAACATGCTTATCATGTTAGCATTTTCATTGTGCGCACGATAGCATGCCAACCCTAGTTTATAGTTTGTAAACTAATCCTATCTGACCTAGACTCTTCTTTCCCGTTTTTATTTTCACTCAAGTTTGAACCTGGTCACCATAAAATGCATGTTTAAATAAATGTCCCAAATGCTTTTAATTAGCTTGTGTCCTTGAAACAAGCACAAATAAAAGTATATTTTATTGTATACTCTCTCCCCTAAAGTTTCTTCTGGCATTATTGTGTAACTTTTCAGCCTCCATCCACTGTACCACTGAGGCTCAGTGACCCATTGAGGTCACCTCATCACTGCATACAAACTGACACTTTACCACCTGACTGCTGTTATTTAACCCAGTCTCTATTTCATCGGTGCAGGTAATAGATACTCTGTCTGTAAGCACCCAGTGGATCAGAGCATATAGCAAAAGAAATGAGTTGCATTATCAGTTGTTGGAAAATGTTTTTTTGTTTTGCCCGTGGAGGTCAAAAGTCATGATCGGTGTCTGTATAACAATCCTACAAATACAGGACGTGCAGCACCCTGAGCAGTGTGGTAGATATACAGACTTCCAGTAGATTATGCAGTGTTACACCTCCATGGAAAGTCAAACCATTTGTCTTTCCAATCCACACCATGTATTATTCATTATATGTTAATGAAAATAATGACATTGATATTTAAGACCAGTGAGTAGCCACGGCCACATTGTTGAAAGAGAGCGAGAGCAGAAGTGCGTCCTGCTGAGCGGAAGCATTATCACCAGCCATCTCGGTGCTGGGCTGAGTTTCTGATGAACCTGCCATTGCCTGAGAGCAATGATGCAGTTTGCTGGAAAGCTAGCCTTTATGTGATGGCCGCTGTATCAGCGGGCAGCAGATGACAATCTTGCCGAGTCGACGCTGAAAAGGATAATCTACTCGCTTACGGCCATCATGAGAGGAAACAATGCAAGTGGAGGGACGCGGAGCCCCTTTAATTATGAATACTCTGGCAGCAGCATTTTCCATGCGGGCAGCGTTAGCCTGCTGCTCTGCCTCCACAGACTGAAAGAAACCGCAGGAGGTTCTCATGCCCGAATGTGCTCTGTAAAGTGGCACTGCACAGACCACTGAGAAAACCCATTTTCATCATCATTGTGACAAGAGTCATGCAAATTCGAGGTGCCCCAGACAGTTGTAAACTGCCGCCTGTCCTAGTTGTCACCCACACAAAAAGAAAAATCATCCTGATTTTCTGTTTTCTTTGTTGTGCTCTCTTTGTCGCATTTTGTTTTGAAGCTTTGACATGTTTTCTTAGCAAGTATGTATATATACATATAAATCACACATTTTATATAATTCATCTTTGGTGAGATAGACAGTGTTTGTTTAACCCAAAACTGCTGTTAAAGGAACGATAAGACACCGATGGATTTCATAAATAAGGCAGTTTATAGAGACAGAACATGACAAATTGGAACTATTTAACAAACCGCAAAACTAGGCTAGGGTTGAGGGAAAGGCTAGATTGGTGAATTAAGAAGATGATGTGTTTGCAATTTATAAACACAACTTGCAAATAGTTATGAACCAGACTGATGATGTATGCTGTAGCCTGGGGAGAGAACTGAAGCCCACAAAAGACAATGCAGTACTTATGAAACACAACTACACACAGATGAACACCAATACGCAACATTCAAATTAAAGTGCACAGTGCAGATACACCCAACTGCATACTTAAGCATGCAGTAAAAGGGGTTGAATAGTCTCTTGGATAGGACCCTGTCTGAAAAAAGAAGAAGAAGAGAAGCAGGTTTTACAGATGGCTGGATCTGCACATTAAACACAATGTCAGCAAAACCAGAAAAAAAACTCATAAAACCAAGGAAAAGTTCAAAGTGATCAGTGCATATAAAACATGCTGTGGCTAAAACGCCAGTCGCTGCAGGAAGATGAGAACAGAGGATACATACTAACACAATACCTGCTGTGGAATACATTAACTATGAATGGCCACTAAACAATCCTTTTACCATATCGCTATGTGTTTAATACATGTCAGATGCAAAACTACATAAGCTACCTAAATGAATTATTCAACATTTTGGACAATATGCTGACTTGCTATCTGGCTCAGAGTTAGATGAAAACATATGTAGCTGGAGCCAGCAGGCAGTTAGCCTAGCTTAGCATGAAGTTTGGAAACGGAGTTGCCTGGCAACTGGTCGGATCAAAAAGACTTAGTAGGGCTTAAGCATGTTGTTAATATGCCCTTTTTTTTAATAATTTACTTTTTCTTGTAATACTCATTGAACAAATGACATTTAGGTTGCCTAGTAGGACGCAACACATATCTATCACTAAGTTGAACTATTCCTTCGAAGGTCCCAATTTCAATGTTTTGTGACAAAGTAACAGATGCAACCATTTTTGGAATTGGTCCTGTTTTAAACAAGCCACAAAACGAACTGTAATCCCTCTGGGCATTTCTGCAGTGTACTGCTACTTCACTGCCTGAGATGTTTTTTTTGACACATTATGGAAAATACCCTGCAGAAAAATAAAACATTTATTTTAACCTTTCGCTTAGTCTAGTGTTTTCCTGTCTCTGAAATCTTGCGAAAGGTGACTCTTTGCTGCAGGACAGCAGTGGAAACACAAGTGAAAGTTAAAAAGAGTGCCTTGAAGAGTTTGTTGTTTTGAGTACAGAAAAGTTTGGCTCAGTGTTATCTAAAATATTTTCAATGTTATGGTTGAATATTTAGCGGATTTCTTCAAAACATCATAAGATTTAATAACGAGACTTTGTGAGATTTGGAGATCCAACTAAGACCGGATCAAGTCAGAGATAAAGAAAATGTTTTTCTTTGTAGGGTCCCTTCCATATTTTTGTAAGACAATTCAATTCTTGAACATGTCCATGGCTTTCTGGAAGGCAAATATTGACAGGGTTCAGATTTCTGATAGTCACATTTCTGCTGGTTTCGTGCCGACTGCAGGGCTATTATGTAAAACTGTAACAGAAATAGTTGTCCAAATAGTGGAAAATAAGGTCCAAATGTAATTCTAGATGTCGTGGTGGTGGTTCTGAAGGTTGTCATTTGCACCTCCATTACAAGGCTCTTTCCATCACCAGCGGGAAGGCATCCCAGTACTTTCAGTAAGTTGTGACAATATAAGTTCATGTTATATTTCATACTGTTATGGCTCAGTTTGACATACCATTATTTTTGATACGTTTTTGCCACAAGTAAGAATATTGTGAATATAGTTTTATAACACTGTTAATGTTTCATATTCTACAACCAGAGAAATAAGACCTCAGCTACTGTACTGGTGAGGTCATAGCAAATAAAGAGCTCCTTGCTGCTCGATGTTGGGATGAAGCAGCTGCTGCACCGGCTGAACCTGCAGGGCGGCAGGGAGCTGGGCCCCAGAGGTTAATTAGCCCGGACAGGGTAGTGGTCTATCATGGCTCACGCAGGAGAAAGCATCTTTCTGTCTTCCTGACAGCAGTGTGACATAAATACACATCAGGATGTCCTTTGTTGCTAATGGTGTTAAAGTAAAATACAATACAATTGCTCAAGTCTGGATCAAGCTACAGGAGAAACATGAAAACCCTAGTGACAGCTCAATTATCCGCACATCAATCAGCAGGGGATGTGATTGGTTCTGTAAAGGGAGCTGGAGTGATGTGGTGCTGCAGATCGATGGCCCAGCGGTCTGCTTCTCAGACAAGTCCACTGCCGTCATCCTCACCTCCACCCCCCACAGAGCTGCTTGCCTGATGCGCAATATGCTGATGGCTTCAAAAAATAATGCAGATTGGGCAGAGTCTGTGGCTTTGAACCTATCGCTTGTGTCAACATTAGAATTTGTGTATACAGTTTTTTTTCAACAATCTGCAGTTCTGTTCATTATGCTGAAATTCAAAGTAAAGAGCCAATTATCAATCCACTTATCCTCAACATACATTTTTATGCAAGTGAATTTCACTGTTGATAATCTATGCAGTTTGAAAGTGAAATATATGTCTTCAATCAGTAAGACAAAGCCAGTGAAAAGGTGACTACAAATCAATCATGAATAGGGCAATGACTTTGATCTAACGGCTAGGATAAACCTGCAATACCTGTTTTTTTGGACATTTCACATATTTTGACAACTCAGGTGATTATTTACGATTTTAACTTTTAAGTTCATTTTGAAACCTATTTGGAAACATTTGCTTATTCATTATACATTTTTGGTAGTGTTTCTGCTCAGTTTTCATTATACTTTATGTCTATCTCTGCCTTAAGTCTCTGCCAACCCCCTTTTTGTGAACCTCTAGCTATGTATCTGCTAAATGCACCACTTTGTTCACAAGGTAGGCTCTAACTGTGTCAAGTTGGCAGTGAATTTTTAGCACTTAAACAAAAAAAAAGGCGGCCAGACAGAAACACTATGAGCTGTAACTCACTCAAAACTCTGTTCAAAGTTTATATATATTTTTTGTAACACCTATCCAATCTCGCTTGGCTTCTGGTGACGAGTACACATTGTCCTTTTTTAAATTGTGGCCTAAAGTCTTAATGGCCTCTTCATGTGTGAACTATGACTGTTAAACATTACATATTGCAAGCACCAGTCTTTCACAAGATTATTATATCAATTTCAAAATTGGCCAAGCTAATTGCCATGTTTTATCGATTTCTGTGTCTGCTCCTGTGTTGTAAACCCATTTTACCTATATATAAATAGATTTCTTATATTGGATCTTTTACTAATGATGTCTATAGTGGCTCATGTCTTATACCTCATTGTAACCTGGAGGCTGCTGTGGGAACCTTTGCTGCGATTACTGCTTTGTTGAGAGGCTTTCAGCAGGCATAAATGTGATGCTAAGTATCGTATAAAAGCCATCAAATCCCAAAAGGGCGTTCTTGACAGAGGCCATGAGTGCAACGTAATGGAATAGGTAAGAGGCTGAAATATACATACTGGAAGGTTTGTTGAAATGCCATTATCTGTCATCGATGAGAATGGAGAGCTCTTATACATATATCTAATATTACCATCAAAAACATCCCTCTTATGTCCTCTTTTCCTGTACATCAGACATAACAATGGTGCTTTTAACGTGTCATTTTCTGTACACTGCTTATTTTCTTCCTTTTTTCATCTTGGACTCCAGGTCCTCTACTTCTGTCAAGAAATGCATCTTTCTGATCATATGATCGTCTCTGATAATATGGGGCGCTGTGTTTCTAATCAAACAAATCATTCATGTCTCTTCATTAGTCCTCCTCATACTTTTTATTTTGAATGCAACTCCTCCCTGTTAATCAATGTTTTTCACCCATGGCGCTCCGTCACTCAGCTGCTGCAAAAATATTGGATGTTTAGAAAAAGGCCTCATTATGCGTTAAACAAGTCTCCAATAAGAAAAACAAACAAACCTCCACAACCAATTTAAAAACGCTCCTTCATAGAAAAACTGAACATTTCCATTTAAATAAGGAAAATCGTTGGACAAATGTCTCTCTGCTTAAATGAGTTGTCACACAAACTATACCTGTTTGAAAAGTTTTCAAAATACGGTCCTGATTTCTGAAGTTCGGGATGGCGTTTCCTCCTTTCTGACGGTGATAATCAAATGCAGCAGGTGGTGAGGAAATGTGCGTCTTAGCAATCATCTCCATTGACATGTGTTAATAGCTAATCAGACTAAATTGTACTAATAGCTGCTTCCAGGAGTCATGATTGCACATACTTCAGGGTCTCGATGCCTAATAAGGCTGTGTTTCATTCCTGAGCTGTGCATCTATAAAACATGTTTTCAGAACCTATGCTGATGCGCGATAGATAATTGAAATGTAATCATATACAGGGAAATAGTGCTATTTCCTGGGAATGCATATCCTTGCCTTTAGCTTGCTCACATACATACTGTTGGGGATTTAGATACATGTTATTCCATTCCTAGCAGCTGTCTACTGTATTTTTATATTGAATTTAGTAGCTTCAGCTCCTAAATCTGAGTTTAGCTTCAAGCTGCGATGCTTCTGGCCGCTATGAGCTTCAAACACCAGTGTCATATGTGCCATAACTGAGCTACTGCCACCTCCTGTCATTCAGAATGATTCTTTAGCTTTTTTGGCATGGCATAAAGTGTTAGAGACAGTCTGTCTTGAGTTTAGGAAGATACACAGCATGTAGCTTTGATAATAAAGGCTTTATTTAGCGTTCTGTGGGTGTCAAGAACACAGAGAGCTTCATAATAACACACAATGTGTTAATGCAAATCCTACTTTTTAAAAAATAATTATTACTGTCTGAAGATTTTACATACACAGTATAATCCTCTACAAATTGATGGCAAACTTTTTTTAAATTGGCGCAAGTGATGTTATCAGATTTTTTAAACCGCCAAATTGGATTATCGTGCAAAGAAATAATGTATTTTTTAGGTTATAGTTAGTTAGTTAAAAAAAAAAAGAAAAGAAAAAGTCAAACTCAGATTTAAGTGCTTCTTCTATCAAACTCTGCACAATGAAAGTCAAGTTTCCAACTGATTAACATTAAGCAAAACCTGAAAGATGTAATCTCCAGATATTACAAAAACTAATGTGGGCATAAACATGACTGAAATAAGGTTATATTATTTTAAAATCTTATAATCTCCATTCACTAGAAACCTTTCCTTTATTTCCTGTTTCCTCTCTTTCTATTCAACGTAGTAATAAAACGCATTCATCAACTGTTTGCAATAAATGCCTTTAACACTAAATAAATGTATAAATATAATATATGTCAGAGAATATTATTAGTCCACAAGTTTAATATTATACAAGTCATTTTCATTCAACTCTACAGGCTTCTACACCTTCAGCCCTGATGTTTTCATTTTAAATCGGAGGAACTCTCTTCCTGTTGACACCGTAATCACACTACATTTCAGTTTTATTTGCAGCAAAGGCATGAGAGATTTTCCACAAGAGGCCTCCTTCTCATTTCCTCGACACAGCTCTTTATATCTGCAACAGAAGCAAACTGTTTGTCTCCTCAGTCCATCTGCTTTCATTAAGACAGAGTGGTGCTCTCCCCTTCTACAGTAATTGACACGTGGGTGAGCAACGACTTACAGTGGAGACTCTCACAGACTGACCAGCTGAAGGGAATATCAAGAAGTATTCAATATTGATAGCAAACAGCCTAAATTAGGAGGGCTGTTGGTGAGGGGGTGGGGGTCCTGTTTAACAATCTGCAGGCGAGCACTGAGAGACCTGGTGGGTTGCATTGGGAGTTTAATAACAGAGAATCAATGCACACTGAAACCCTTCACAGTGAAGTTATTAATTGGACACCGAACAATACAAAACTGCCACCGCAGAGTTGTGGGTTTCCAGCGATTTAACCAGGGTTCTATTAACAATGCCTGCTTCGTATTAGCGCTTATCCAAGATACCAGCAGCCTCTGTGTGCTGTCTCTAGTTTACACTCATGGATTTAGAAAGCAGTGGAAAAATCCAATCCATGGTCTCCTGTGTAAAAAAAGTTGTTGTGAGAAACCTCCTGCAGCATCTTGTTAGTGCTCCACATGGTGTTAGAGTATGGGAGATTTGTCCTCTGTTATCCTGTCAGCACCGGCATTACTCACCAAACAAAGCTGTGTGATTTATCTTCAAATCTATTATCAAAATGAGTGGGCAGAAACCAGGACTCACAATAACAAACGCCATAAAGTATCAATTGAATTATGAGCTCAGGGGTCGGAATACAGATGCTGAAATATGGCTGCTGACAGAGTCACTAATAGAGCTGCTGGCCTACAAAGTTGAAACGCACACACAGAGCGCCCTTGAAAGTAGCCAGCTGAGCGTGGATGAAAGTGAAAAATTAAATGAGCTGCTTGGTGTTTTGTTTAATAAAGCCCAGACAGCGCACATGCATCTTGACGGACAGGCGCTCGTGAATGTAAACGAGGGCAGACGAGGCTTAAAGCAGCACCTTCATTCAGTGCATGTCAGCCCATAATGCAGCTCAGCGTTATGGCGAAGAAAAATTATTAGCCCCGAGGCATCTTATCACATTCTTCATAGACGCGTAATCTAAAATCCCTTTAACAGTTGACCAGCTTTGAACCACCGTGATTCCACTCATTTCATTTGTCACATTGGATTCAAAGGGTTTCTCTTAAGGTCTGCTGTGTAGAGCACATTCTCTGTAAAACATCCTAGGAGGAGTACCTTCATGTCTCAGCATCAATCTGCTGGAATCAAGGGTGCGCTTATATTATCATGTCTATTCATAATTCTTCTTTTTTCTTCTCCTTCTTGTTCTTCTTTCCTTCCCCCCCTTCTTGTTCTGCTTCTTCCTGTATTTCATGTTCTTTTTGTTCTTCTTCTTGTTTTGTTTTTTTCAAAAAATTGTCCATTAACATTACAAAAGTCCTGCGATAGAAATGACTTTAAGGACAAATTATCTGACGAGCCAATCAGTTCAAAGATGGCTTCATATCATTATGAAGAATTTTGTCAAAAGTTGTGTACTTGTTTCTCTTTTTTTCTGAGCACCATCATGGCTTATCCTATAAATATTCTTGAGTGTGGTAATGAACGCTGGCTTGCCGGTCTTTACTGTTAGAAAACGACGCCTTAGACTTGATAAGGCTTATTGAATCATAATATTGAGTAAAGGAACCACCGCACTTCAAGTTTCATTAGCGCTGACACTTGGCATTTTGTCAGAGCGACATTTTCCAATCTGGAGAGAGTGCAGGTGTCGCAGGGCGCCGATGTGACGCGGCTCTGACCCAGTCAGCTGCTGCAGGAAGCCTGATGGAGTGAACGAGCTTAAGGCTTCGTCGATCTGTTACTGAGAGTGAAGAGCAGCAGAGGTGAAAGGGCTCGCAACGAGTGCAACCAAGTTCAAATCCTGAGCTCAGAATAGAGATTCAGCATGAATTAATGCCACTGTGCTTGAGGGAGTATAATATAAATGGTTTTCATGAGGGCTGAAAAGGTCAATGCTCCAAAAAGTGGGCCAGCTGTGTGATGGACAAACAGCCGAGAGTGGTCATTTCCTGAGAAAACACTGTACATAAATGCAATGTGAATGTTCTGATGGTAACAAAACCGTATTGGTAGTTTTTAAATGGCTGCTCTGTAACTCAGAAGGCTTAAAGGTCCCAGAAAATGAAAAATATATTTTCTGTGGTGTTATCCTGCGGCCCTGGGTGTATTGTTCTGCTGTCCGTCATGTCAAACTAGGAAACACCTCAAAAACGCAGACCTCCGCCCAAACAAATGCAGCATTCATATGCTCTTTGGATGGTCTTATCTCTTGAGTTGAGGGGTCCTTCTTCCAGCTTTGGTAGTTTCATTAGCTTTGGGTTAAAAATGTGGAAATAACATGGCCTCGACAGGAACTATTATTTTGTAGCGTTTAAAGAACACGCCGATATCTTTTTCAGAGTTGTTTTTGCAGCTTTAGAGGGCATTCAGATCCATTTATCCCATTAAGGGACTTATTTTCCTGGTTATTCCGACAATACATGAATGCAACACAGAAGTCCTCTCACAATGTTGACAAAAGTGTAACTAAATGCGTGTATCCACCCCGTGATTTTGATCGGCCACAACATGTACTGTTTTCCTCAATGGCGCATGCTATTCTTCCACTTCAAAAGTGGTCCTTATCCATCCAGACAAATGACCGGTATGAAACTACAGAGAGTTTTCACTGTGCATCTCAGCCGTCTTGCATTCGATTTGCTGGGGATTAATTTGATCTCTTACATACCATGCTATAGCATTACCTGATCTTATTCATATTCATTTTCATGACATCCGGTAAGACTCCAGTGCTGTCAGAAGCATCAGAGATTACTTACTTTAATGTATATCCTTACTTTTTTTTCAAGGGAAGAAGAGGACTTAAAGCGCAATCATTCTCACATAACCACATTGAATTGCTAACGTGATCATTTTACAATTGTATC
>NC_136906.1:23939336-24039336 GCF_949606895.1 Notothenia rossii
ATGCATACTCTTTTAATTGCATTCTCATTTGCAATAAAAAAAATTGCATATCAAATAGGATCACACACCCTTTGAACACTAAACCTTTTAGAAGAAATCTTTCAGCTGTTAAACTTTCACGATGATATTATGAAGGAAATTGTTTTTTCCAAGCAATATTTATTCAATTAAAATCAGTACATTTATGTTGTTAAAGGTTTATGGTTAGGGGCACTGTATAATTTCTTCATATTATAGTTTGTCTCAGTATTTCAGTAATTATTATTTTTATTTAATTTGTATTGTATTGTATTGCATTATATTATGATGATTTATTGTTTTATTGATGCAGAAAGTTTAGGGTTAGGGTATGCTATTAGAATATTTGAATGATTATTGCTTTTACCTTTTTCTAATCTGTGGCATGTTAACTTAATTTTGTATTAAAAGGGCCCTTTTATTATCATCATTTAGATTGTTGTTCCTTATAGTGGAAAAAAATGGCTTTATCTTTCTCATACTTATGCTACTTGGCCTATCACGTACAATGTGTTGGAGCGCTAGCCAATGGAAGTGCGAGTACTGCATAGTGATGTCAATAGGTAACAGAAGTCAACCATGTCTTACAATGGAGGCATTTCAGGCAGTTTGTTGGAGAGAAACTCCCACTGGAGGGAACTTTCACATTTGAGCTTTGCATTCACTTGTGTAACACACAAGTGAATGGAAAATCCCAAAAGCCTAATAGGGCCTCTTTGAAAACTAGATCTATATCACATTTTTTGCAGTTGAGTCACAAAATGCTAAGGTTGGTTTTAGAATACCGTCAAACTTGCTGAGAAAACATTGGGAGAGTTTGCAGCCTCAGCTCTAAAACATTTTGACACATTGCTAAACCATGTCTTAGCAAAACAGGTCAAAACATTTATGATGGTGCCCCCACCCTCGGTTTCTGTGAGCTTTTTCTTAGGCTATGAGACTATGTTTATGGGTGCCCACCAGGGCTTGAAATTAGCACCTGCCCACCCTCCAATTATGTTTAAGAATGAATCGAGGCGTGCAGTGTCATCAGGTTACCAGCCAACTTGGTAGGTATTAAATATCAAACTGATACTTCTACATGGACGCAAACAAAGTAACCATAACAAAGTGCACAATGCACCGAACAGGCTATGTGACATTTAGAATTAGGTGGTCAAAGGTCAAGTCCACTGTGACCCAGATACAAAATATTACAATTCAAATAATTACTGTATGACAATTTCACAAATGTATGATGGGATACAATGATAAAGTGATGGCATTTTGACACAGACATGGATGCTAACTGCACTTAACTGGTTGGGAGAGGCACATTGTAGTTTCACTATTTATGCTTTAAACAATACATACAAGTTTTGTAAATAGTATCTGGCTGGAACTGTGGCAACAGCAACGTAACTTGAAATGATTGCGTCACTGATGTGACTGTCCAAGGTTCTTCATATTTTTCTTTTCCATTAACAACTCTTTAAATCGTGTGCAATCTTGTTAACGTTAGTGTTTACTTCCTGACGGTCTTTCTTTTCTTGTTTTCGCTGTCTTCCAAATATAGAAGTATGGTGTTTTCTGATGGCTGAAAACAAATGTTTGTTGTGCACACCTGTTGAATCGAAATGTCCAAATTGACTAATCACAATCGAGTATCCAACCAAGCCGTGTAATAACTTCAACAGATTGTTTAAACTCTAGGACATTGACAGTCTTGCAGCAAAGGGTTCTAATAATAGAAATGCATGATAGGTATTATGCCAATCCGACTTCAGTTAACATGCACATTGTTGTATTAAGTTATACAAGGAAGTGTTCAGGATGCGCCCACAGAAAGTAGTGGTTATATTTGATATATTCAGGCTGTAGGTATTGCAGTTCTTCCTACTGCATGAAACACACGTATATTTTGTATTCATACATGTATTTATCATGCAGGGCCACAGTTGTGTGCATCAGCCGGATGGTTCACAGCATGCTCACATCATGTCGGTGCGCTAATAAGAAATAGTGATAAGACATCTCCATCAAAGCTATAGGCCGTTATCTGAAATTAATCAACACCCCTCCAGTCATTCGGAATCGAGTATTCATGGCGGCCGTGATATGAAAGTGTAATGAAATGTATTAGATCTAAAATGGGTGTGACCCTATAAGAATAACACCAGAGTTATTGAGTTCTTTTTGCCCATCTCAGGAGATGAAAATGGCTTTCTATCCTTCTCAGAGATTTTTGGGCTTTATTCACTGCTTTGCTAGAGGCTTTGATCTGAGATTTTGCTAATATCTTTCCAGTGCCTTCACGGTGCATTTGAAACATTTAGGAAAAACATTTGTCACAGTCTGCATTCATGAACACAGAATCAATCTGCAAGTGTACTGTGCTGAAGGTAAAATGCTGTTAAATGTGTCATTACACCTGTTTAACCCTGCTAAGCCCGAATGTAGAACCTCTTCTTAAGATGTTGAAAGATTTTTTTAACGGTTTACAATTTAATTTAAGTGAAATTATGTAAAACCGTAATGTATGCACTAATGGCAGGAGAACATCTGTCTTTGTACTTACTACTTTACATTGTCTCACTTTTATAAAAAATATACAGATCTAGTTCATTTCCAAGGTTGATTGCCTTTTAGGCCCCATAACAGCATGTTTATCATGAATAACAATGACACGATTGCCATATTTTTATAAATACTAATAGATGAACTCTCTTATTTCTTTTAGACATCTTTGTTTGCAATGATTGTCTGAAAAACTATTATTTTCTAGAAATAAATATACCAACATTACAATTGCTACCAAATCATTTCCAATGATGGTATATCTTAAAGAGAATGAAAAGTCAGTATTGGGACTGATGCATTTATTTTTCATCCAGCAATACCTTGGTGTGTTTGTTTGGTTGTTGGGACTTAATGTCCACAGTCTGCGTGTTGTTTGTTTTCTTTGTCTACTTCGTCTGCGTCACAGTATCGTCTGAATCCATCTCAACGGCAACAGAGTGGACAAATACAGAAGCTGGAATAACTGCAAGGCTAGTCACCACATTTTGAACCTCAGTCCACCTACACTTGTCTTTGTGTGAAAAGACTGTTGCCAGGAGCCACATTATGAAAGTGTTCTGTTCGGAGAGCTGACAGAAACGACAGAGCTGTCGAAGTCAAAGCTCCTTAGTGACTGACGCGCTGACCTGAACAATGAATTAAAGGCAAATTAGTTTTACATTGTTTCGTTTTAGAGACAGTTGACATTAATAAGGAAGGATTAGTCGATAACTGCCCATCATATTAGCCCAAGTCCCAACTCTTAATGTCATTGCAGTTAATTAGTGTTGGTAAAGTCCTGGCGAGAGCCGTGCTCAGGTATCCCAGTGGTCTTTCTAATGCACTTTGTGGTGCGCCTGTTAAATCCCAGCACAGTGTTTGATCTGTGACTTTGCTTAATGGCTTTAAGATATAATTGCAGGGCAGAGTAAACACTGATATTGTGATACCACGAGTCCCTGTAATTGTTCACAGTAATTACTGTAAACAGTTGAGGTTGTGTATGTGATTTTTCATTATGTTGATGAAAAGAAAAGTCAAAGCAAGTTTCAGTGAAGTTTGCAGACTTTGTTTATGTTTGTTTCCTCTCAGTGGACCTGCAAGTCAGAGAGGCAGACTCCAATCAATCTTCTTGGCCACAGATGTGGAGGTGCAGGATTCGTCTTTGTTTGCTCTGTCACATTCTGCCAGTGTGTGGACTGTGTTTCCGTCCCTTTGCCCACACAGAACCAGTTGAAGGCACAGACTTTGGCAACATGAAAAACAGTTGGCGGGGACTATTCTGAATTATTGTTTTGCCTTTTGACATATTTCTTTTATATCGTTTCTGTTCCTTTTCTCTGCCTCCTTTAAATCAAAGAAGGGTTATTTGTTCAGGTTTTAAATATGAAACACACCAGTTATTGCACTTTAAACTTAACAAAGCTCAAAGGATTATTTTTGCTATTGCCAATAGGAACCTAAACAACTAATTACAACTGTAATTGCCCTTTGTAAGGGAAACTTCTGAAGCAATGGAGAGTCAGGACTCAGAGAGACACGAGGAGAGTTGGAGCTTTGATGGCAAACACTGGTGGTTTATTTGGAGTTACGGCCGGAGAGTTGACAAGACAGGTGGTGTGTCACGAGTTGACACAGCGGTTGCCAAACCAATTATGAAGAACTCTTCTGCAGCTCGAGGTTTTAACTGGTTTGGAGTGTAACAATCAACATTCTTCATCAGTGAGACTACACATTATGGACCCTGAATCTAACTAGAGCTCTCGTCTATAGGAAAGAATGTGCGCCAGGGAACCTTCGTCCCTGAACAGTAAACTACCTCATGGCGGCTTGTGCTCTGTCATAGACTGGCAACAACAATGCGCCCAAGCTGCCCCTCCTTAAGAGAGATAGCAGCAATACCCAAGGCCGTAGACCTATGCCATGGGAAAGGAGAAAGTGAGAGAGGAAAATTATGAACTGTGTCAAAGGTTGAATACCTAGGCAAATTATTCCCTAACACCTTTCTGTGTGAAATTATGTTGTTGGAATGAATAGCTGAAACAAAGACATACCTTAAGGGACATGTTTCCTAACAAAGTCAAGGATAAAACAAAGTACAGATTATTTGTTTTGTATGTTCCATGTGTTAAGGGTAAGTATTCGAAATGCTGTTGCATCTTTTAGCAGGTACTCTCTGCAGTAGCTCTGACTCTAATGACTCCTGACAATGTATCTGCTGCTCTTCATTTGCTTGACTAATAAGCATATGTCAGCTGTACGTGATTCTCATAACAGGAAATCTAGCAAGGGCTCTAGAGTATTTATGTTCAAAACATATTGTTCTGTTGTTACTGCAATTTTTGAACCTGTTATTGTGTACTGTACAATATATTGAAACTTGACTTTGACTTTAGTTAAACCTTCAACCTCTCCCAGGTAATTATCTTTTCATTGGGTCTTTTTTCACTTTTTCCTATTATTACATTGAATAATTCTTAGGACAAGGAACCTTAGCTAGACAGAAACATAAGGATCTTCAGGCCTAGCACCCTGTTTTTGATAGAACTACTACTAACATGATTGTGGCACTCACAATCATGAAGTTTGGGAACTTTTTACATGTTATTTATTTCAAATGATGGATTATGATCACCAAGGCAACTGTTTATGGTTTTTAATGAGTATATGAAAACATAAGGACCTGGAGATAAAGTAAACCTGCAGCAGATCACACTCTCACTTCTATCTTTAGGGGTAGTTATAATTGTTTAATATACTGTATTTGCAGAAGCCAGTGTGTTTTGCCAAATTTAAAAGAATGGCTGAAAACTGAAAATGACCCGACGCCAAATAAAGTAAATCAACCACTATGTGTGGGAGCCTCTAGTCAAAGCAGGTCATTGAAAAATGTGTTAATGAGATAGATGATCCGCTGTCCTGAGTGCATCTACTGTGAAGGAGTCTGACCGTTTCAATAACAACTGCACAATCTGTGCTGAGAACTGACGCTAGTGGAGCCTCGCAGATGGGCATGCTGCAGCCCCCTCATCACCCCCCCCCCCCCCCCCCCCCACAATGTAACTCTATTCTAGTAGACCTCAACAATGGAATTATGATCAGTAGAAATGGCCATGACATGGGACCTTTAAGTTAATTTAGACATATATCTATTAAGGCTAGGAGTAAAAACACTGATTTGCACAGGATTGATTACCACCAAACTTATAGAGGACTTACTTTAAAATAAGTGTAAAATAAAAAACAAGGTAAACAAATCTAAGGTTCCACTAATATCTCATATTAGCAAAAAAAATTGTCATGAGAGGCTTCAATTGAAGAAAATATTTTGGGAAATATGGCCTATATGGAAATATTAGTGACAAAGAAGGACAGCAGAGCAGGTGCATCTAATTCATCTAAGTTTTAATCACATCCTGTGCTAGCCTGACTCCAATGACATTGCATTTTGTAAGTGTTTAGATTGTTTTTCCTACTTTTCTAATTTACGTGCCATAACTGCTGAAAGTTGTTTGTCTTTAACGGAACTTCGATACTACACCAATCTTTTCTCCAATACCTGCATCATGAAAATCACCGGTGTAACTAATAAAATCACTGATAGCTCTGTTACATTCAAGTGTCCCAGTCTGCCATGCCCTTGAGCAACTAATGACAGAAGAATTGCAACAAGAGCTTGTTGTATATGAATGCACCTGCCCATTGCCTGAATAAGTTAGATGCCGCCTACCACAGCTCACTGAGATTTGTAACAAATTGTAAAGCACTTACACATCACTGTACCCTGTATGCCAAGGCAGGTTTGCCATCACTTACTGTAAAGAGGCTCAGTCATTGGTACACGTTTATTTATAAAGCTTTGTTGGATAAACTCCCGTATTATATCTGCTCTCTGATAACACAGAGTTGCAAGCAGCTATTGTCTGAGATCGCATGATGTAGTATTGTTAGATGTGCCAAGAGCAAGGACTGTCTTAGGTAAGACAGCTTTTATGTGCGCAGCTCCACTTGCTTGGAACAATCTTCAGCAAGAATTGAAACTGAGCAATCTCATTCCTCTGCATGTTTTTAAAGCTAGGCTAAATGAAATGCTCGTTGATACTATGGGCACTTGTAAATGTCTATAACTATGTACTGTAAATGTATCCTGTAAATATAATGTATGATGTCCTTTATTGTTTTATGTTTCATGTGGAACCTATATGCTGCAGGTCTCCCTTGAAAAAGAGATCTATGATCTCAATGGGACCAATCTGGTTAAATAAAGGTTTGAAATGAAATGAAAGAGCACCTAAATAGAATTGCGCCATAAATAATATCATTAGTGACTGTCTAGAAATGTATGGAAAGCTCTACTTTTGTTGACTGTTTTGTTGCTCCAATTGCAATACTGGTACAATTTGTATTGTGGCCTTGAGGTGCAAAACACAACTACATGACCGAAGACACAATAACATTACAGAAACAACAATATTCCACAACATCTGTGGGTCTCATCTTCTCAACCATTATGTGAACATGCTTGTTCCTTAGAGTTATTATTAAAGACCCAGAACCCTAACCCCTAGTTTCCACGGGTCCGTCTGCGTCGCGTTACGGCTGCGCCGCGGTTTGGGTCCGACCTCCTCTAACGTCATAACCCACCGGGCGCGTTCCAGAAGCGTTCCAGAAGCGTTCCAGAAGCGTTTCAGAAGCGGAGCGTCGTGCATTCAGGCTCGCAGTTTTGTTATTGATTTGGGCATCCTGGACATTTGTACTTCTACAAGAAAGTAAGTAGGCTAAAAAATGGTTTATTATTTATTGTTGTTTTTTCCTTTTTTGTTGTGTTGTAGACTACATACACAGTTAATAATAATTGTAATAGTCCAGTTATAAATGACATGAATCAAAGATGTGTTCCTGTATTTTAGTGGTAAACAAATGCATTCATCATCATAATTATTCTATATATATAATTTACAGTGCCTGTAAACCGGAGGAGAACGCTGGCATTTATTCTCTCCTACTTGAAAGACTACGGGGGGATCGGGGGAGGAGAATGAGCCGGTTTTGGGTGCACCCCCTCAACCAGCAAAGGAGACAACATGAGGCGCCAAGTACTTTTCCCACAAAGGTTCCTGAGAACTCTTTAGTTCTCATGAACTAAGTACAGATCGCGTTCACACCGGAAATTAGTTCCTGGGGGTGGATTCAAGCCCCCAGGAAGTGCGCCGGAGTCTGATGAGAATATTCGTTGTGGCCAAACAGCGGTACTACACTTCCGTTTGGTTGCTGGTCCCGGAAACACTTTTTCCCCATTGACTTACATTAGGAAAGAGTGGTCTGTAACTCGTTGGATAATTTTTTTTTAACTAAATAAACTACCCAGTATGAACGTTTGTAGGCCTATAGTCCTTATTAAAAACATTCGTTCCTCAAGTTGTAAAAATGTGCTAATAACGTTATTCTGATAGTTATATCTCTCTGCATTATGAACGCGCATCTAACCCACGGGACTGCGCCGCCCGGCACGTTCATGTTACGTGTTCAGCAGGTTCAGCACTACATGCGTTTATCTTTACCTGATCTTTACCCATGGATGCACAATAACAACGGACCCATATCGTCTCACTGCCATCCCACGGAGCTGTAATAATGGATATATTGCACATGTTTGCTGTAATTCATCATTTGTAAAATATTATACTACATGGGCTGTATGATTAAATCTTGTACCGTAAATGTTGTATTAAATAAAGTTAATATAACCGACGTTAGATTAACGTCCCTGTAGCTTCTTATTGCACTAAGAAGCTTATTGCACTGTATATATATATATATATATATATATATATATATATATATATATATATATATATATATATATATATATATATATATATATATATATGCAGTGCAATAATTCTTTCATGCTAAATGAAGCTCTGTTGCTTGGATATCACTAGATCCTGTTACAGCGTAATATAAGTACATAACGATTGATGTGCACATTAGCATAATTACTAGCTAGCCGCTAGCTGCTAACTGCCGCCTCGTTAATATCAAATCCATCATAAAAACAAGCCATTACCATGCTGGCATGAACGCGTGGTGCTGTTACGTGTACGCAAATTGACGTGCCTGATGTGAACGAGCATTTTGGTTAAAGTTGCGCATGCGCTATGAGCGCACATACGGGTACTTCTCAGGCATGCCGGATAATCTGTGACGTTTCGCTCTCTCAAAAGTTGGGCCATTTTATCATCATGCGCCAATGAGCAACTCTCATAGGAATGAATGACGCCCCGCCTCCCACGCTGTATCCAGTTCTTATTATACATGCATGGGTGGATTAGGCAAATGAAGCCGCTGACGTCACTTCTTCTTCTTCTGCTTTGGGTTTACTGGCAGGCCGCAAACAACTTCACAGCGTATACTGCTGCCCAAAATCCCCGGCCGGAAGTCCCCCGGAGGCCAGAACGCCGACACCTCATCTCCACCGCTCCCATGTTTTATTTTGTGTTGTCATAAGTTAGTCTCTCTACGTTTCTGCGCTGGGCTAATGCTAATGCTAATAATGCAATGCGAGGATACAAATATGGCGGCTTCACAAAAGTTTTTGGGAGTTTGACGGGGCGTGGTTTGCATTCCGCCCAGCCAATCAGACACAGGAACCTTTTTCTCCCACGAAAGTCCCTGCTCTCTAGCAGGGACTGAAAAAGGGGTAAAAAAAGGTTCTCTAGAACTAATTTAGTTCCTGGGACTTTTTGGTGTGAACGCAACTAAATCGTAGTTCTCAGGAACCTTTGTGGGAAAAGTACTTGGTGTGAACGCGCCTAAGGTGATTTTCATCACCTTGTGGCTGAGCTGAGGCTGGACAGCCAACGACATCATCGATATTTTCGGATGAGTGCAGAGCAGATGGATGGAGGACAGCATGTCTGCTAGTGGCCCTGTAGGTGTTGATTGGGCGCTTGGGGGTTGGGGTACACTTGGCCGAAAGGCTACTGGCCTGGAGGTGTGAATGGAGTGTTGTGCCGTGGGGGGATGGTCAATGGGCTGCCAATGTTGCTGGTGTTGTGTATCTTTTTCTAAGTTATACAGTAAGTGTTTAAAATTGTGATTTTGGCCTGATGTTTCCTATCTTTGTCCAGTCTCTGCAAAATAGGCACAAGACTGAGAGCAAAGTGATATGACTCTTCTAATTCTGATCTGGCATGTGTGGTGTGGCTGGAGGTTCCTGCAGTAGAGACATCAGCTGCTCTCCAAGGTCTGTGCTCTGTGGCCTCCTCCTTGTGTCCCGTGTGGAACGCTGGGCCGCTGCTGGTGTGGAAATGGGATCCCTGGGGCTACGGGACCTAGAGGGCCTTTGCCTCTCCGCAGAGGTTGTGGGTACCAGAGGTGGTGGGGCTGGAGATCCATGTTCCTCTGTTTCAAATGACATGGGTGTACATGCTCTCTCCATGTCTTCTACAGGGGAAGGATTGTTCAAGCTGCTTTTTGAACTATATGAAAAGAAACAACAACATGAAAACAATTAAAACCTTGTATCGCTATCAGAATAACCAGAGCAGCTAAATGGAGTTCAACCTGCTGTGATGTATTTGTTTTCATGTCAAAGCATCTTCAATGGAAAAGGAACTGATCTAATATGCTGCATATGCAACAATATATTATAATATATATATAATAAATATAGCAATATATATTGCTCAACTCCTGCCCAAACCAAATCACTAAAGGCAGGGCTTGACATTAAGGCTTGTCCGATTGTCCGGGACAAGTAAAAAAAATGGTCGGACAAGCATAATACAGTTTAACTTGTCCGAACGGACAAGTGCATTTTTTGGGGGGGGGGGGAAATCACCCAAACGAAATAGTAACGTTATTCCATCTGAAATGCCTGTCTCGCAGTGTCGCAATCTCCGTACCTGTACGTCAATATTATGACTGCAGTGATTGGTAGAAATATTTGACCCGCGGGAAATTGGTGTGGACACGAACCCGCGAGTGCCTGCTTGCGCGGCTGGTGTGTATGCGCTGTCACGCTCGCGACTCATCTATCCTCGATATCCAGTCAGTGAGTAATGAGTTCAAGATGTCCTGGCTGCAGGCGCCAAAAGCGAACCAAGCCCCAGGAAAGCGACCTAGGCGAGATCCTGAAAAATCGGCTGCCTCCAAATTAGATTATGAAACAAAACGCAAAAGAAACTTCCTTCCATCATGGACCGAGAAGTTTCCTTGGCTCCGGTACACCGAAGAAGCAGGCGAAGAGCATATGATGTACTGCTCAACCTGCCGCAGTTTGCCCGACATTGCAGACACGTAAGTGACAACTTTTATTTTTGCTAACGTTAGATAATTGACTATTTATCTGATGTGTGAAGATGATGAGATTCGAAATAAACTGAACTGTGTAGTCTAGCTAGTTATCCTGACTGACGTTCACAGTTGACAAACGTTGTGTAACATTTTTTGCCGTGCAACCAATACATTTTTGAAGAACGTTTATTTTTCATTTCGTTTTGTAAACTCATTTGGAGGCAGCCGAAATTTGCTGCCTTTCAATCGTTCTGAATGAATGGCAGTGGAAGGCCATTTTGGAATTATTGCGGTACACACATTACAAAATACACAAATGTTCCATGGGATTTTTATAGACTTTGGACCTGTATGATTAAGTTTTCAGGCTATGGAACCGTTATGTTTTCCAGCTCCTACCTCTCAGAACACAAAAGTAAGGAGCAACTATTTTATTTCAGTGTGTTCAAACCTGTTTCTCTTTTACATTAGCACTCAAAGTGATATTTTTAAACATAAATGTTTAACATGATTACATAGCATGATATTTTTTATTAGCACCCAAAGTGATTTTTCTTTATTGTGTAAGAAACTTCAGAATGTTACCTTTCAAAAGAGACCATCTTATGCATGTGCTATAAGTATAAAGTATTATAAATAGCTAATTACTTTGGGTATGCAATCGAATGGCGTTTTATGCCAGACTGTTTATGTTATAAAATGTGCCTGATTAAGTTATTAAATCATATTAATTGTCCAAATCTCTTGTCGGTTTTATTCATTTTTTTTAATAGGCTTTTATTTTCACAAGTAAATTTCGGACAAGTGGGTTTAGCCTTCGGACAAGTAAAATGGCTATAATGTCAAGCCCTGCTAAAGGTGTTAAAACTCATGCTGTTTAGCTGTTTAATAACTTTTGTAACTCAGTAAGGGCTCTCATCAACAATCTTGTGTTGATGGTTTATTTACACAAAGTTTATCTTCCTGTCTGGAGGATCTATTTTTTGCCGTGGGAGGATGACACATCTGATGTAAATCGGCAAAGGTTAAAAGTCACATCACACTGTTTTTTTTCTGGCTAATAAGTGAACAAAAATCAACATTAGCAGCATATTATTATTAATACCATATTACCAGCATGTGGCAGTGCTATTTTCCAACTCTGCTTCCAACCTTTGACAAATATCAGTTTTGAGATGTACAGGTTTCCGTATGCTGAAGGAATACATTATTTTTCAATGGCTTATAAATCTATCTGTGAGATCTTCACATTGCACTTACAGCAGCCACAGTATTTCCAGATATTTGAGCTGGCTCACACCCTCCAGCCATCAAAAGCAACACATTTCACACAGGGTCGCAGGGGGCTGGAGTCATTCCCAGCATGCATTTGGTGTAAGGAGGGGCCCACCGCCAGTCTTTCCTATGGCTAATACATATAGACAGAATAACACATTCACACCTTCAGACCTTCAGGCAATTTAGAGTTTCTTTCACCTGACCTGCATGTCATTGGTGTGATGGAGGACATACAGGAAGCATATGCAGACACTCTTAAGTGGCTAAACCAGTAGGTTAGCCCTTTTTCTTTATACTAAATATGAAAACAATGTTGGTATTTCTGTTAACACTTTTAGTAGAAGTAAAAAATACATGCAAGGCCATCTACAGAAGCTATTTCCGTACAATTCCGATTTCTTTATGCAAAGATTGTAAAATGAGGAACAAGAGCTTAATTTCATTCACAATGCATACTAACACATCATTCCCCGGTCTGATGCATCTCATTCTCTATTCAACGCGAGTGTTGTTGTTACGTAGAATGCAGAGGAGGTTCAAATTATCACTTGTTTTTCTCACACTTAGTCCTTCAAAACTAGTTTCTGTTGCAGTGGCACAGAACATTATTTGTCATTTTGTTCCTAAAATGCAAATATAGGATGTGAAATGTTTTAACCAGATGATCATTTGAATACTTTCTCATCTCATAAGTTAAAAAGTCTTGGTAATAGTGCACTTTGTATTTTCCTTTCCCCCTAAAATTCCCAAAACAATTAATCTGTTTAGATTTCTCGTTGGACAGCCAATCAAACAACAACTAAATTATGTAAAATGACACCAATGAGATGCATATTGACGACAACGAGATGGAAAAGGGCAATACATCAAGCAAACATGACTTTAAGGTCTTGCAAAATCATTACAAAGTGACTAGAGTTGGCGTGATGAAGAAGTGTAAGTCCAGAAAAAACTTAAACACGACACGAAAACTCACATTATGCTGAAAACGGCAACCCTAAATAGATACAAAAAGACTACAAAGTGTTACAAAATAAAAACAACTTGGCATTTTCAACAACAAGAGCATTGACGTTAAGTTTCTTGATTTATTTATTTGTTTCTATTTTTCAAATTTAGTTTTTCTTTTTGTCTGTTATAGAGTGGTGCAGTGATGAGTCCTAAAACCCGGAAGTGAGTTAGCATTTATCACGTCCGGTTCCCTCGTCTCAGAGTCAATGGGCTTTCTCCATAGGATTTTGGAAAATAGCTCTAAATAAGGTCTGTGGTTGACACACATTTAAGAGACGGATTACGTTTTGTTCTACGACATTAAATACATCAGCAGTGACCCCACTGATGATTTTTGAAGAGTTTACGTGTCTGAAAAACGATGGTTGTTAACAAGTGGCTGAATAGGACTATAGAAGTTGTCAAGGACGTTGTACGTCATTACGCCGCACACGTAAACACTCCCGCTAAGTTTGTTTGCCCCTGTTCTGCTTGAAAGCAAGTACCTGCGCTCTTGCAAACTGTTAACAAACGCTTCAATTTGTACAATTTTGAATCTGTATGTTTGAATATCGATCTTAAGTTGGCGTGACGATGAAGTCTTGCGACCCTGCTGTAGTTCGTTTATAAAATAACGTTAGCATTTTCCTTCTGGTGATTAGATTTATGATTATAAAATTATAAAAAGTAGGGTAGACATGTGGATATTATCCGGCTGAACAAAACGTGCATTTATCAAACAGGTTAGTTTTCCACAGACCTCATTTGGAGCTATTTTCCAAAATCCTATGGAGAAATCCCATTGCTTTTTTATCGATGGAACCTATGCGCAGTTTATTTCCGGGTCGGCCTACAAAAATATGTCATCCCTGCACCACTCTATTATCTTGCCTTGTGATTGACTGGAAACTTGGCCTGAGGGTTTTTTGGTCTTAAACCCAATGCATTTTGGGAAAGACTCAAATGTAACCATAGGCATGGGAAACAAATTAATATTAACAATATCGTATGCATGAATTAATTCAACAGTTGCATCACATCCCTCATTTAAGTCTGTGCAGATGTCCTATTCATGTTCATCAGCTTCTTCACTTCCTCATGTCTCCATTCTTGTAGCACTCTGATAAATGCTCCGGTTCATACGTGAAGAAAGAAAGAGGCTAAACAGGAGTAGTTAGTGTTTGTGAGAATATGCAGCAACCTGCGGAGTCACAGCAGCTCCTAGAAAAGGAAAATCAAGGCACTTCCTTCCCTTTCTGCGTGATTAAACATTCAATAGAATCAGAATAATAGAGAATTGTTTTTCACTAAAGAGAGAAAATAATTCGCCAAGCGTCGGGTATTCAGATAATTCTTAGAATGCTTTTAGCCCATGATGGGAAATGCTACTTTTTAATGGATTGCAATCTTAGCTATTTCAAATCGTGAAGCCTCGGAGTAATTGCATTCTCATCTGTGCCACAAACTCCTTTCACATGTCAAAGGCTACACATTTTCAGAGTTGATAATCATAATTCTACCAGCAAAAACGTTATTAAACTGCCAGTATTTCCTTTTTTTATTTGTATCTTCAGGAGTAATGACATGCATATTAATATTTGTGACATGAGATACATCTGTCTAAGTAGATAGTGTTTATAGGTTCCTTTCGTTGAAAGGAACTCATTTAATTTCTTTTTTGCATCTTCTGAAATAATGTCCGTATCAGGACAATCAGTGACAGCTTCCAGAGACCTTATGATTGCTGGGCGGATTAGAGGACTGTAGTATGCATCAAAAGCCTCTTCCAGGAAATAACAAGTGCCGGAGCAATCAGAAACATGTTCTCCAGGAAGGAAGGGAAAAAAAAGACCCTGTGATTGCAGCGTTTTTTAGATTAAATACATCACACTGAGGACATAGGTATGGTGAATTCCCAGCTGAGACAGAAGCTCACGACAAAGTGTGACAGAAAGAAATCTGATTGAGTGACATCATTGCTCAGGATCATGAAGTGACACATTCACAGCACAGCAGCAGGACATCTTCTCACTTCCTGCTGAATGAAAAGGAACTTTGATAAACGACTTCTTGTTTTTTTTACTGTGTATAAAAAGTGTTAAAAGATACATTTACATGCACACAAACCAACACACTACAGTAAAGGGAACACCCCAAAAAGCAAAGTAGGGCTGCTTTAACAAAAAACACTTCTTTACTACTGCTCAGTTTACATGGCTCTTAGGCAAAATGTTCCCCTTTTGGGTTTCACGGAAATATTTTATGCAATTTTCAGAAATGTACTGTAACAGGACTGGGCAGATAAAGAGGAAAGTGGCAGTGCAGCAATCACGACAGAGGCAGTGTTCAAATCCAAAAAAAAGCTTTATTGTTATCAAACTCCAAAAATACCTTCCATTAAACAAAGGCTAACGTAGCCGGGCCGCTAACCGATTTACCAGCAAACTTTTCCTTAAGGCCCAGATACACCGGCCCGAAATCGGCAGTAAATGGGAGTCAGGCCAAACATGAACGTGGGCACGCCCTATTCGGAGTGGTGTGCGCCGCACCGTCAGGTCTTTTCTGCCGACCTGACGCCTTTTCTTGCCTATTCAACATGTTGAATCGGCGTCGAGTACACCACCGGAAGTCGGACAAAGGGATAACACTGATTGGCTGTTCAGCTAGCAAATCAGTGCATGAGAAGCGTTAACGGAAGTGAGGGAGGTAAACAAATGATTTAACACAATCGTGAGTCCAAGGGCTGCTAGCTCCAGTACCTCCCGTTCGTCCTGCTCCTGTTCGTTCATGTTTTCAATGGACGAGAATGAAAATGGAAAGAAAAACGCTATTTGTTGTTTGTTTATATCACGGAGTCTGTTCTTCTTCTCTGTTTTCCGGTTGTTCCAGTTGTTGCCTCTTTTGAATGATGAATACACACTACCGCCGCCTGCTGGTAAGGAGAGTTATTGCCACTCACGCATGCGCAGTTCATACGTGCTCGGCTCGGATTTGCGGTGTGTTCCCGTGCGCGATGTCGGCAAATACGCAGGAGAGTCCGGCGACGCAACAGTCGGTGTCGGTGTCGGCGACTTCTCAGGTGACTGGCCGGTGTATCTGGGCCTTTACACTGGGAGCCTCCTGCTCCCTCCATGTGCCACACACAACTGAGCAACTCTGTGTGCCTTGTCTCCCTTGAGGGAGTGATTAGCACCAGGTGCGAGGTCTCCACACCTGCTCCCAATACTGCTAATTGGAAGAGGGTGGAGCCACCTGTTGGGAATGTAGGTGCCTCCCACTACCCTGCCTCTCAGCCCCTTACAGTATTAATGTATTGTTTATTCATTCATAGAGGCCCTCTTCCCAGCAGACATTTTGTTTTCCATATGGCAGGGAAAGCACAGGTGTTCCTGAAAACATGAAATATCACTTGGTCCAAATACCATGTTGCTGTAAGTTATGATGGTGTTACAGGGAGCCTTCATTCACAACAAACCAACAACCTGAAGTCAAAATTGCTGCCATTAATTTAATTATGTACTCCTTCGATGTTCTAGTCATGTCAAAAGGTCTTCTGTTTCTACTTTTATTTAATCTTATACATAAATCACATTTAAACTTTTCTGTGCACTGATTTGTAAGTCAAATGTTTCTCATTGGCTTTATTCATGTTTTGTTTAAAGAATTGCATGTTTTATTGAACGAGCTTCTAATCGATTCGAAGTTGTTTAGAAGCAAAACAATGGACACTTTTTTTTTCTTGGAGAATCCCGGTCTTTAATACTTGAAAAATAATGAACATACTCTGCAAAATGTGTTGAAAGGAAATGTCCTGATCCAGCCCATTGTACGAGTGTTCAAGAGAGCCCTCAACTCTGAATTGAGTGGTAAGCAAATTCATAAAGCTACAAGGAGGAAATAATTAAAGCCTAAAAGCTTTTTATCTTCAAGAATGGAACATTGATTTTCCTTTTTCTTTTTTTTGCACAGCCTCTTCAGCCTCTTCTCGTTTGTACTCTGCTATGATCAGAGGAGTCTTTGTTTGGAAGGGTGAAAAAAAAGATAAGGACCAAAGATGTGGGAAGAGACAGGCAGGCTCATTATCGCCAGAAGCAAAAGTTGCGGGAACAAAAATCATGTGACCCATGTGGGCACACGTCTTATATTTTCCAGTGTGTGAAGACTCTTTGATTTGCTCTCACTTTCATATCGTAATGAGCCTGCTCCAACATGTAATATGCTCAGCAGTTCCTTTTCTTTTCCTCTTCCGGTAGTGTTACCTGGTGGTCCCCGTGACCTGCCTCAACTCAGCTCTCATTTGAAGGATCATTCACTTGTTCTGCTTGGCGATCACTGGAGCTCCATCTGCCGTTTCGTGTATTAATGAGGGGGTCCGTGGTCTTTTCTGGTGCGTCGCAATAATCAATCAGCATAAATCTCCTTTAATACGAGTGAGGAGTTTCAGCCCATCAACATGAAGGTGCTCATAGATCACAGGCTTCAACACCCCTTGGTAAAAAAACATGAAGAGATTCATTCATAATGCTCTTTCTTGGGGAATAAGCCACCGCAGGAAGCACATCACACATTTATACATGTGACAACGTTACTGCTGAATGCAAAGTAATATGAAATAGGATTTAATTGAATAATAATGTGTGTTTGACCACAAAATATATGACTATTTGCTATTTAATATGTTTAGAGTGTGTATTGCAAGGTGTGTTTTGGTCAGTGTCCTTCCTGGAAATGCTATTAGCTTGTTTGATCACCCTGCAAATCAGCTTTATACGAGTTCGATCTGTTAATTGCACTAGCCGTATGAGCTCTGATCTCCGTGCGAATGTCATTTTAAAGCCCACTGTAGATCCTCTGTTCTTCACAGCTGATCACCCATATCCAATTAGACGTTGAATTTGACAAGAGCAGAGAAACTTTTGGAGTTTCCTCTCCTCAAACTAAACTCTGAGCTTTAGTCACGCTCTGCTGACAGCTGATTAATGCACTGTGTGCGCCATGCCCAGGGATAGAGGATCTCCATCGCTAAACTTAATGGAAAGGATGACAGGCAGGGTGTTGCGAGAAAGCAATCTTTCTTACAGAGAAGATAAATGTCATGAAAGGAAAGTCATATTAGTAGACTGTATTCCAGCTAGACTATGGACATGATCCTTTGTTTTTCGCAAAGTCGCTCTTCCATCGATGAAAACCCGGTCGAGGATTTCTATTTTTTTGTTTTTATATCTAACTGATGTTCTTTTTCCTCTAAAATATTTATTTGTTCAGTATCAACATAACCCCTTGGATAAAGCCCCAGCTCTGTGATCACTGTACTGCGCCCTGTTTTCTCGACTGTGACATGTTGGAGTCTAAATGTCCCGATTCTGAAATCCCTCAGCCGTTGTCATGTTCATTATTCCCTACAGAATATACACTCAGTAGGATATTTGAGAGAGGGCTGGGATTTTGGAAATGTATTCATCATCTAAAGCTGTCATTCCTCCAGCCTACATCAGTGTTGGAACTTCATAATAATGCTCCCTCCTTTGATGATTTATGCCGTGTGCTGACTGAGCTGCGGGTTTCAAAGCGAGACAGCAGTGTCACCAACCACGCAGCGAGCGTCATTCATTCTTAAGGACTACAAGTCAAGGCTTGTCTTTAATGTATAATCGTTTTCTCTATAAATGATTGATTTTGATAGATGGATTCAAGCTTAATGACATATTTGCTGGCATTGTTCCAAAACAGATCAATCTACTTTTACTGCTTATAATCAAATGTTAGCATGCTCTCTATGGATGTTAATAGTTACTGTTAACCAAGAATACACATTTGATTTTTTGACAACCATTGCCTTTATTGTAGAGAGACAGATTTGAAGAGGGGAGACAGATGCAGTGCACAATGCCTCGATGTCTCAAGTAGGCGGAGCTCAACCTTTCTCTTACCCAGTCACAAAAGTAACTTATTATATATTATATTATTAATATATATATAATTCTGATGTCTGTGGTTATTTAAAAATTCCCTGATAAAAGTTATTTCAAAGTCATAAATGAGTGTTAATCCCAGTGTGTTTAGTGTGCAACATCACATGTCATTTCACCTTCAATTCACGGTTTTCAAAACGTTAGCCACATGCTAATGCTAACCGGAAATGAAGAATTTTCAGAATAAAAATGTTAAGTTAATAGTTAGTGTGAACTTCTGTTTTTTTCAGAATAAAACTGCTTTAAATTAAAACCCTCTATTTAATTTAAATTACGTCATATATCAACATTGATTTTAATGAGGTTTTGGGGTTTAGGTTCGGGAGGGAGGGAGGAAGGAAGATTAGGATTAGGTAAAAAGGTAGGGAGTGGTTAGGGTTAGGATGGGGGGGAAGGATTAGATTGAAGGGAGGGAAGAGAACTGCTACCCGGGAAACAGGAAGCAACAGGATGCAACACGTAATCTGTGAAGCTCCGCCCACGTTAAGCTCCTGCCCACATTGAACTCATTGAGGCATCGTGCACTGCATTGAGGGGCTTCTCTTAATATCAGCCGTTTCTAGCAGTGGGAACAGTCGGTGCTCAAGGCACTTAAAAATGTTGATCTTTGATTGATGAGATTATTGTTATTTAAAGGTCCCATGTCATGCTTTTCCAGTTATTACCTGTCCCCTTGTGTGTTATGAAGGTTTTTAGTCAAAACCCTGAAAGTACACCCTGTAGCGAGTAAAACTCTAACACAGAAAATACCTCCCCAAAACGCCCATTGGAGATACGTCACTGTCCATTGATTCTTCCGGGTAACTCATGATGTCATGCGTTACCTGGAACCAAATGGACCAATCCTTGGAGCCGTTACGTTACGTCCGCGGAGCCGTTACGTTAAGCCCCCGCTGATTGGTCCAAATTGACCAATCCACGGACTTCCTCACACACACACTCAGTGCATGCAGCTCTGCTGATCTCTCCTCCCTGGCTGCAGGCTGATAACAGACAGTTGGGATCGCGGCGAAATTCTCTCTGCAGACCCATTCTCTCTGCAGACCCATTCTCACAGCGTTTATCAACCTTTTTCTTACTCAATATCAAGCCACACTTATTGTTTTTACTTTGGCTGTGACTTTGTGTGTGCTCAGGGTGAGTTTGGCTGTGTTTCGCTGTCGCTAAACAAGGAAACCACACCTTCACGACCACGGAGCTCAGCGCGATTCACAACGTCCCGACCAATCAGAGCACACTGTGCTCACAGGGAGGGTGAGGGCTGAAGCTTTTGGAGCTACAGTGAGCCGTTAAAGGCAGAGAGTGAAATTCAGTGAATACACGTAGTTTACAGAGATGCTGTATGAGAAACCAAAGTGATTTTGGAAAATTGCACAATATAAATCTATTCTAGTAGACCTCAACAATGGAATTATGATCAGTGGAAATGGCCATGACATGGGACCTTTAATCTAATAAATTAATGGGATGTATGTAATTATAACACAGGGAATGGTTACTGTTCACCCACAAGAATAAATAAGATGTGCAATGGTTGTTAGATATTTATATTATAATAAAATAAATTATATTCATACATGAACAATCATTTTTCCTAAACTTCTGCTTTCAGAGGTAGTCAAGTTATTACTAAAAACCAATAATAATCCACTGAATAGTCTATGGAAAATAAGTGCAAGCACATAATCAACAATTACAACCATTGTACAATTTCTTTAAAGTTTGGTATAAAAAAAGAGTTTTCATTGATATATTTGGCATGCACGTAGACACAAAAATCCTCTATGTGGATGCACACTAACCTTTCCCCGTTATTATTACATGCATCCCATGAATTTATTAGATTGAATATGCCTTATCATATCTCATCAATCAAAGATGAACATTTCAAGTTGTTTATTTATTTAAATGAAACACTGTTTAAGTCTTTATCATATGAATTCAGGGATAATATTGTAATTGTGAAAGTCTTGTAGTTTATGGGCAACGTAACTGTTGTAATTGTGTGCGTCTTATTCTTTGTCAGGTTCTCAGTTCTTATTACTTTATTAAGGCCTGCTTCATAATGTACCTAAATGTGTGTTCTCTATTACAGGTACATATTTTCAAAGATCTCCGTTTTACTGCAACTGGATGAAGTGGACTTGTAAGTTGTGCAGGTTTTCCAGTTACAATGAGAAGGCAACATGCACAGTTGCACATGCATGCATGCATCTTGGAGACTGTTGGTAGAATATTTTCTATATGTCTGTGTCTCCTCAGATTCAGGCAGAGTTCCAGAGAATTGTCACTACGGACCTGCTTTCATCGTTTCTGGATGGACTTGATGGCCTGGCCCCAACATTGCTGGAGGTCTACAAAGGTGCATCCAGGACTGGAAAGAAGCCGGCACTAAAAGGCCTTTGGACTGCCTTCAGAAAGATGTAAGTGGAGATGCTGATGACCATCATTTAGCCACCATTTGTTTGCTACAAATGTTTATATCCCACTGCATTTGTTGTCCTGCAGGACACAAATGAGAGGAGGACTGCTGCTCTTTTGGGACTATCGCACAACATGTCTGGCGAAAATCAGGCAAATGTCATCAGGATGTGTGATGTAAGATCATAACTTTCTTTAATTACTTTATGTAATTGTACATTTTAACATAAATCAACCCAAATCACCCTCTACCCAAAGTTTCCTTCAAAAGTAATGTTTACAATTACCTTAATTTAACTAAAATAATTGCAATAAAGAATGATACATTTAATATAAACCAAAAACAGCAAGAAAATAAATGTTTAACTATTAAATAATATAAATAAATATAAAGCTCAAACTGTGAAAAGGGAGGCAATTGAAATGATGTTCCATCACATTGCACTTTTACTCTGTGAACTGTAGATTGTAGCTTCTATGTTTATAGCAGAGTTCTCTTAATTAGCTTTGTAGAGAAAAAGTATACTTGTAGTACACTGAGCTCACTTTTATTTCTCCTTTTTTAAGGCTCATGGAGACACTCTCGAGGAAGCCATGAAGGGGATGCAAGTTGGTCTACTCATAGGCTACGAAGGTGAACGGGATGCCTTTCCTCAGCAGATATTCAATGTGGCAGTTGTGGTCGAGGAGACAATTGTGCTCCACAACCTGAAAGATGTGGCTTGCGGCTTTGCGATGCTTCTTGGACTAATATATTGCTTAAATCCTCAGTATCCTCTGGAATTTGAGTTTCTCCAGAGGGTTGTTATGAAGATACAGCCAGACCAAGCCTCTGCCAAAATACATGGACTAAAAATCAAACTAGGTAGGAGGTAGATCATCAAAGAGTGTAGAAAGTGAGTTCAATTTGGTGTTGTTCATTTGTATGTTCAAGCATTTTTTTCGGCTTTCGGCTACCAAGCCCCGTTCCTCTGGAATCAACTTCCAGTGACGATCAGGGAGGCAGACAGTGTCCACACATTTAAGAGTAGGTTAAAGACTTTCCTTTTTAGTACAGCGTAAGACAGGTTTTAAACACCCTTTTATACATCCTCATGGACCCTTCGTTGTATGGAATTTCATTTATTATACTCTGACTGTATTTGTGTCATTGTGTTATGTTTCTTTTTCAATTGGTATTTTCACATTGATCTTATAAGATACGTTTGTTGTTTTTACATTGTTTTACATTACCAATTGTGTTTGTTGACTTGTGAATCCCTCTGAGACAAATATGATTTGTGATTTTGGGCTATATAAATAAACTTGAATTGAATTGAATTATTTTGTGCCTCTACAGTGACATGTTTTAAAAAAAAAAAAACATGTTTTAGGTTAGTGAGAATTCCATTTATGTTGGAAGTGTCACGAAAATTGTAAAATTGTGAGTTAAGATAAGGTAGAAGTTAAAGTTGATTTGACTAGATAATGAACATTTCTTGAATCTATAATTTAAAATTGTAAGTTTCTTTTACTCGAAGTATTAAGTTATAACAATGAATGATCATTAGTAAAAATAACTTGTATTACTTAACATTGTGAGTTGAAACAAAGTACAGTTTTACTTTACTGTGAGTCAACTCGTATATATGAGGCAGCCCTTGAACTTATATTTATAAGTTAAAAAACCCTATTTATTTTTACAGTGTGGCGGCCCGCAAATAAGAATTTGTATAATGTTATCAGTAAAACTGTCCACCAAAAAAGTTGAAGATATATACCGCAATAAACCATATTTAATTTAACTTCTTTTACATATCCCATATTCTATTGACATGTATACAGATCTTTTGCACTACTCTTTATTTGGTATTTATTATATATATTGCATTGTTGGAGGAGCTTAGGTCAGAAGAATTTCATTGCCATTAATACACTGATAGCTTCCAAGGTAAATTAGCCTCAGGCTAATAGCTATAGCTATTGCCAACTTCAGTACTATCCCCTTCTCTTCAATCAGAAGGTAGCAAGCAAGACACTGGAACTGTACTGCTGACTATTGGAACACAGACATGGTTTAGATGAACTGGCTGAAACCCTGAAACGGTAACTTTATGCCAGGCAAACACTCAGAAGAGACTTTACAGTGGTAGGAAATGAGTTGCATTTGTCCACAAACATGCTTCTAGCTTTTAACTCCTGGACAGACGAGCTGTGGACTTAGTTGCATCGATTGCAAATACTCAGCAGCAACCAATCAAGGCCGGATTAGTACCTCTAGGGGCCCCTGGGCACTGAGCATTCATGGCCCCCCCCCCCCCCCCAACCCACGTACCAACAAGTAACACCATGCCTACCCAATCCAACCAACATGACCAATATTTCAAATTTTCAGTCAATCTGGCATGTCAAATCGCACACCTATTTGTCAAAAGCAGGGATGCAGCCACATATACCTCATTCACACCAACGGTGTTTCAGGGCCGGTTCGGAGCTGGAGCTTGAAAAGCACCGGGTTTTCCTGTTCACACAGCAGCGGAGCAGCCTCTTAGCTCCGGAATCTGGTTCGTTTCAAGCACCAAAAAATTGTCCGGCTAGAGCAAAAGCATCACATACATCACGCTTACGTCGAAGCGGGACAGGGGCGGGATCAACTCCTGAACAACATCAAAAAGCCCACGTTTTATCCAGTTTGTACACAACGATGGAGAAACTTAACAAGCAGCAGTGGTCCACTGAAGAGACCAGTTACCTACTGGGAATCTGGTCTTCCGAAGAGGTACAGATGAAGCTGGAGCACAATCGGCCATTGTTGTTGTTGTCGGTGTGAGCTGTGAGGGGTTTCCGTGCGGTTTGGCTTTATGAAGCAGGCACGCAAACGGTTACGTCATGACACAAACGATGACGCAGCATCAGTCGGACTCTGGGCGGTGTGAAAAGAGCCGGAGCTAAACCGAAGAACCGGTTCTGAACCTGAAAAGCTCTAGCACGGAGCTTGAACCGGAGTTGCGTTGGTGTGAATGAGGTAATAGTCCAACCAAAGTAGGTCTAGCCAATACATTATTGATTCAAGGTTTTTTGCATTGGTTAGTGTAGCGGGTGGCTTAAGCACTCCAGCCACTTTACCTCTACATGCAGTGAAATACAGTTAATCCTGTTATTTAACGGTTTCATGGTCAGTTAACAAGGGTGTGCTATCACTTGGAGAAATAAATAATATCTTGCATTACAGATGCTCACATGCTAAACTATTTTTAGCTTAACAGAGCTATTTGTTTTGCGTTATTAGATAAAAGGATCCAGGTTGTATAAATTGAGATTTGGGACTATGAAAGATTTGCATAATGGTAATTAACTATAACATCTATCTCACTGTATTTTTCACTGTATTGCGATTGTTAACATTTAGTAGTTTGCCTGCCATTGAAAGTGCTTTTTTGTTCCATTGTGAATGTTTATAGTGCCCTATTTAGAGGATAGATTTACACAGCCAAAATTCAGAAACACTATTATTGTGGCGGACAGTAAACGCACATTACACAGCCTGTGTCTTTTTAATCTACCAATTATCCATCGATTTAAATAGAAAAACTTAATAGAAACTTGATTGAGATAAGAAAATCCATCACAGTGAATATAATTTCTGCTTTTTGCCCAAGCTACTTCATCATCAATAACAATAGTTTATATTTTGATTATATAACTGTGAATAACAATCAAGATGGAACAGTTTATGTTACTGTAGGTGCAGCTATGAAACCTTTCCACTCCCAGAGGTCGATGCAGCTCTGCTTCTTTTATAAGTGAGGGGTGTTGGTTTGAGTCTGTGTGTAATTTCTGCCTTCATGCTAACCTCTGTGGTTCACTGATGTGAGGAACAACAACAAATCAAAGACCACGACTTCCACAGTCTCACCCCTTCATTTCCCTCCAGGCAAGCCAAACAAGCAAATTGCAATTGGATGGCAGCACAGTAAACATTATCGACGGCTGAGGTGAGTCAAGCAAAGTAAAACAATATAGTTATTGCTTTGTTGTTGAATTTCATTGCATTCTTTTAAAGAAAGCATAGACAGTTTCACTAACCTTTCAGGGTATTGTATAAGAGGAATTACAATTGGCTGTGCTTTGAGGACAGAACATTTAACAACTAAAGGAGAAAGGTGAACCTTCAAACTACCTAAAAACACAGCCTTGACCTGCTCCTGTGATTTCAAATGCACTGGACGTGTGACTTGTTAACTTGCCTTTACTAAATCAACAACCCCCGCTCATTATGCTTCCTGAAAGCAGAAATAGGGAATAGGGAGCAAAAGAATATCATCTTCAACATTGTGGCTTTGACTCTGTGAATGAGCATGAATGTTTCCTTTTAGTCGAAAGGTGGGAGTGAGGACATTAAAAAAATGCTTTAATGAGAAAAATTATACCTTCTGTCATAGTCGCAACCATGCTTTTAAGAAAATCGGAGAGCCCCTTCAACATGTACTGTAGGCATTGTGTCATGTTCCATTGAAACTCCTTTGAGTGGATAGAGCTTTTTTGCTCTCTTTCGCACTATATGATGGATATAAAATTGCGAAAATTACCACTTTGGCTTTTAGGGATAATTCCCTCAATTAAATGTTCTCTTTATGTTTTCAATACCTGAAAAATACTGTCAAAGGTTTAACACTGGAAAAGTCACAAAAAACGAAAAATACCTATCTAAACAACGTTGGTCAAGAATGAGTTCTTAATCCAGTTTTTCTTTTGGGACTAAATGTCATTATTAGCTTAATCCTATTAAAATGTGACGTGGGATGGACATGAACACAAATCTATTTTTTTTTTAAAAGTGTGCTGAACTCGATACATCAGTAATGTAGGCCTTTGTCTGAGTAAATGCACACGCTTGCCACACCCATTGTGAATAAAATGTATGCCCCCTTTGTTCAGATTTCAAGGTCCATGGACACGGTAACAGATGTTTTGTGGCTGCCTTTATGTCGTCTCTACCTTCCTCTGCCATCACTCATTTTAGGTGAGAATATAGCTGATCACAGAGCACAGCTGTTGTCATTAGCCTGTATTTCTGTCTGTTATGTCTGGCGCTGCCGCAGCGGAACAGCTTGGTAATGACCATTGGTCAACATTGTGTTTATGCATTGTATCCATTACATGGTTCTTCCACAGCAGACTGCCTAATACTTGTTTACCTATGCCCTGGTGATCTTAATGGCAGAAGGCAATATGTGCTTTGCTATCCAAGCTAGTTTACTAAGTTCTTAAATCCGTATTTTTAAGAATTAGATGTAATTTTTAAACAACTAATCTAAGTGGTTCATACTCGGGTAAATGAAAAAGTACTTTTGGTCGATATATCGTGCATGTTTTAAACAAATTGACCCAGCCCCTAAATAGCAGAGTGAAGAAATACAATCAGAGAGTGAGGCGTTCATGTCTCAAAGCCAAATAAAATGTCCAAGGCATAATGGCAACACATTGCCTCCCACGGTCGCAACAGAGCCTAAAGTGACGAAGCCTAATCCATTAGTCAATGGCCGTAAGGGAAAGTGATTCCGGCCAGAAGTCATAATAAAGATGCTGATGTATACTGAATGTGCACCCTTAACTTTATTTCACAGTACTTTGTCTGAAAGCAGATAACATAGTATTAAGAAATAAAATAAAAAAAACACATTTTTGTGCTCTTGTTTGTTTTGATGCACTTGAACAACACCTGTTGATCTTTCTAAAGGTTTTATCAACACTCTTATTAGACACAGAAGTGCTACAATATGCAGTATAAAAAACATGTTGCTAAATAGCTAAATGAACTAGAAACCTGACAGCTCTCAGAAGATACTGAAATGCTTTTATAAAAATAACAACAAATGGAGACTTGTCAACAGTATCAACACTGAAAGAAACAAAAGGAAATATACACTTGTACACATATCCCAAAAATATTAAGGCGGTTGAAATATTAAGTCAGACAACCAAGTTAACACTTCATAAGGTGCTTACATAACACATCCACATCAGGCTCATGAATACTTTACTTCACATCGATGAATAATATCAGTGTCATGACACACTTGCATGGAATGGAAGCGGCATAATAACACAGAGAAAATACAATTGGGCTAAATAATGCCTACAATTATATTTACATACTCAATGTCTATGAGTTAATGGAAAAATACCAACTAAAAGCTCTGCTATCAGTTTGCAAACTCCTCTCAACACACAGTTCAAAGAGTATGCCTTTACTGCTTCTCAGTTATGGATATTTATGTGTATTTAATATGTATTTTGAGGTTCCTATGGATGATGTGAAAATGACCTAATTAACCTTGAAGAGCTCTTCCTTCTTTATTTTAAAACCTAGCATTGACTGTACTTGAAATACAAATGCTCATCCGTGAATATGCAATGAATCATCATGAGCCTGTTGGAATAAGTTAAATAAGCATCTTATAAAGAAAAAAGCGTTAATATTTACTCAAAAGATGTCATGATATACAAATTCACAGCCAGTAAGTCAGAGGATTCAGTTTCACATTCTCAAATGTTTACTCTAGCACGTTGATATTCATCTGGTATGTAACTTTGATAATATACAAAAAGATTGAACAGCCTAGCAGTTGGAAATAAAAATTAAACCCCTCGGCAAGCAATAAGGCCCATCCGAACATCAATCTACTTTCCTGCATTTCATCGGATCAGACATTATGCAATATAATACACTGGAAGCAATATTGAAGCAAAGGAAAAAACACAGTCGTTAATAGCTTGAAATAAATACTTCCATACTTAAAAGCTGCCATAAAGAGATCAGAATATGTATTACATTCATACATCGGGCTCTCCTGCAGGGAAGAACAGTTGTCTCTATCTAAACAACAGGGGATAAAGTACAGCTGCATTCCCTTTAACATGTTAGAGATTAAGAATAGGCTTTCAATACCATATCCTGTAAGTGGATATTATTGTTTCCCAATGTTTTCACTTTGTAACTGATACAACTTGTACAAAAATAATAATAAATGGAACTACTGCTGTATGTTAGAATACCCAGACCGTGCAGAAATATTGTAAACATTTCAGCTTTTTCTACTTTGGTACTAAAGATGGTTCATGAAAGTGTTGATTGAGACTTTCATTACAGCATGGAATATACTGCATCTTGCTAGCATGAAGTCTAGGAGATTCCATGCAATGAACACTGCGTTATGTGAGAAAGGGGACAATCAAACTGATTTATCTGTATCTTTTTAAATGCATGTAAAAGCTTTTTAAAAATGAAAAGAGTAGAAAAAACAGGCGGTGATGGTTAAAATGACAAATGTTCTGACAGGTTTTAAGTGGCTGTTCTTCAGTAACAAGTTATTCTGAATGAACAGCGCACCATTTCATAAACCTGATTCATCCACTAATACTTATCCATTTACACAGCAAACATTTCAAATATATATATCTGTACATAGATTTGTAGAATTAAATATATGCAGGGAGGGAAGAAACAAACTTTCTCTTTATATGAAGGGTCCAGATAGTTCCTCAAAAATATTGAGATTTCAGTAGACATATCTTCATATATTAGTTTCATATTACACAACAGGAAATCCACTGTCACAGGACTTGGCCATGCGATACCCAAAAACCTATAATCCATTGTAACATATATATTATTAATTTGCAATATATTTTCTCTTTAATAGATAAAAGTGTTTCCGCTGAATGCTTTACATAATATGACAAATTTAAAGACTCTTTATCCCATCTTCAACACAGTCAAAATAGATTGTGGTACACTTGAGTGAGTAGTTCATTATAATATGGAAGTATCCATTGATTCAATTGTCAGACGAGGTTCTTGTGTCATTTCTGCAATTTGTGGTCCATATTTAAAAACACCAAAAGAGGTTATGATTTCTGTTGGGATGAAACACCTTTCCAGTAGTCTAAAATATCATGCAGGTCCTCATCCTTTGCAAACTGGACTTTCTTACGCAGTGCATGGCCCGCCGCCATGTACTCCTCGTCTTTGTTCCGTTTCCGGTTGAATTTGAATTTTTCCCAGATGCTGTGTGAAGGTTTGCAGTAGTACTCGGGACTGGAGGAGTAGCTTAGATTGTGATACTGAGATGACAGCTGGGAATATGATAAGTCTCTGCTGCGGGAGTGAGTGAGGGGCTCCAACATGGAGGTCTTGTGGCCGTCAGGACCATCGAGTTCCTCTATCTGAGCGTCGGGGTAAGAGTGGCGGTGGTCACTGTACTGACGCATCTTCTCTGCCTCAGCCCTCAGGATGGCGGCAGCGGGGGTTACAGTGAGCAGGTTCTCTCCTGTTGGGGAGCTTTTCTCTATGTACTTGGATTCAGAGCGATAAGGCCTTGGGCTGCGCGAGGCCCCTCCTGTGGCGGTGCTGGGCCTCTTTGGCGAGACATCAGAAGTCCGATGCCTCTGCAGGGAGTGGTGATAGCTGTCTGTGTATGCTGGGGACAGAAGGCCAGCTTTATTCTGTGGGTGTTCTGATAACATCACAAGCTGGGGCTCTGCGTTGGACACTGCTCCAGACTTCCCTTGAAAAGAGGTGGATTCTGACTTGAGAGCATCTATACAGTTGTTAATAATCTGATTGACTTTATCCACCTCTTTTGCAATGGTGCAAATCTCTGCCACCGACCCCTGGCTATTCCCTGGCATTCCCATGTCACATTCCCTGCGTTCGTGGTGGTCCATGTTCCGCACCTCCATGTAATTTCCTTTCATCATTTTATGAGTATCACTCATCTCTTGAAACTTATACTGCTCCATTTCAGCAGCAGATGGTAAGTATGGCATACGTGCCATGTTCTCCCCGGCCAACAACTGCTTCTGCGACATTCGAGATATCGTCGCCCCCTCCAGCTCTTGCCCATATTTGAGCTCTATTATATTTTTCTTCAGGCTGCACGCTTTTTTGTGCTTTTCATCTTGCTGACGCTTTTTTCGCAAGCAAAAGTAGACCACACCCAGAAAAATTACCATGCTAAAGAGGCAGCCCAAAATCGTCATGATGTAATGAGTAGCAGTCGCATTGTTCACAGCTCTGTCCTTTCCATTCCAAGGGCCTGTAGTGATTGTCAGACAGGTGTGGTTGTGTCTGAGAGAATTGCGTATTGAAGCGACACAGTACGTGTAGTTAGTGTGGGGTTTTAGGTTTTTAAGGTCAATGTCCTCCTTTATATCTGTCAGGGTTTGAATATCTGTGAAAAAGCTGTTGTTGTACAGAACCAGAATGTACATCTTCTTGTAGGGGTGCGGAATCTGAACCGTGATGGTGGCACCTGTATTCGATACTTGCTTCAGTTTCATCACAGGGTTGACTTCCATGTCAGTGTAGGTTGTACTGATAGTAATGTCTTCTGGTTCTGTGCCTGAGGGGCAATCTTCCAGCCCACAGAGTGTCGAGTCCGGTGGGGGTGTCGTGGATTCAGTGGGCACGGCAAAGAAAGTTGTCGAATAGTCGTCATTACACACAGTGGTGAGCATGTGAAGCGCATTTCGATATGCTGGTTTGTTTGGATTCTGGCTCAATAAACTATAACCAGAGACGCCAGGTGGGGAGTCGCAGACCATCCGCTCATTTGTCCTGTTAGGGAAAACTGAGAGCCATTTGACTAAACCAAGTAATTCACAGGAGCAGTTGAATGGGTTGGTGTACAGCTCGCAGGTGGTCAGTTTATTCAAAGTGGTAAACGTAGACCCGTCTAACTGCTGGATTCTGTTCATAGAGAGGTCAATGTTCTCAATGTTGAGGCATTCCAAAAAGGCATTGGATGTCACAGTCTCAATCAGGTTTGCCTGGAGGTAGAGGTACTGCAGCTTTCCTAAACCCCTGAGGATCCCCTCTGTCAGGTTCCGCAACTTGTTGAAGCCCATTTGAAGGACTTGTAAGTTAAACTGAGCAGAAAAGGCCCCATCCTCTATGTAGGAGATGTCATTCTTCGTCATGTTCAGGTAGGTCAAGTTGGCAAAGCGACTAAGGGCAGAGTATTGGATACTTTTGATTTTGTTTTCATTCAGACGAAGGTCAACAATGGTGCTGTTGATATGCTGTGGGATGGCCTCATAAGGTGGTTGGTTTTGGCTACAAATCGCAAGCCAAACAAAGCCCTTCTCACCCTCAATCAGCCAGCAGTCTCCACTGACTCTGCCAATATGAGTCATATATACAATGGCTACAGACCAAAAAAAGGCACTCATCACCACGCCTGAGCCGCAGGCCATTGGTGCTTCTCTGAGAGTCATGTGTAAGGACAAAACAATTTGATGAGGGTGATACTGTGGTAGTTTCAGTGCAGCTGAGAAGATCCTGTTGGAATATCAGCCGTATGTTTAGCTGTTCGCCGGGCCAGAAACATTCCTTTGAGATGTTTTCTCCTCATTGATGGATGCTATTGCCCCCATGTGCCAATCAGAAAAACAGGAGAAACCTTCCTTACACTGAATTCCTTTCATTGAGGTTTGCCTGCAGGAAACTTGTGGTGATGCTTAAAAGAGATTCTACTGCCTCGGGTTGGCTTGTGCTTTTCTCCTTAGAGGTTACCATCATTAAATGGTCTCATCTTATCATTTCTGCCACTGTCTTCCCTTCTGTGTCTCTTTCATGTGCATGGAGGAATAACCTGCAAAAGACAAGAACACATAGTTGATATTAATTACATTTTATCAAGATAATAAATGCACTTCTACAGCATATTTTATAAATGAAATTTTGCAGTCAAAGCATAGGATTCATGTTTACTGGATGCCCTTGTTGTTCATGTCCTACCAATTATTTTGTACATAATTTAAGAGGTGTTTGCAGTCCCTGTGGCAGAATGCAATTTAAGGAAACTGTTGGCCAATTACCACTTGACAGGTTGGGGGAAGCAGGGTCCCTGGTTTCACACCATTAACCCGAGGACTGTCAGACGAAACTAAGGAATGCCAATGTTTAGAAGCTGAATTAAATCAATTATACAAGACCGCATGAAAGGAAACTCGGATCAATGCATTTAGGGGTTTTCTCCGAAAACCATCATGCATAAATTAAAATCGTTTTGAGCACTAATTCTCCAAGAGAAAAGAGAGAAATTGAGCAAAAGGTGTGATTAATGGATCTTCCTAAATTAAATTAAGTTTTTTTGCAAATGGAGAAAAGCCACAGTTCTAAAAATGCTCTTGCTCTTCCTATCTGCATAGGCCAGATAAAAAAAAAGAAATCCCACAATGATATTTTCTGTTTTTGACGTTTCTTTTTAAATTTGTTTCTGAAAAACAAAACACAGTATAAGAAATCCTTAGAACACTTTGCTTTTCTTTTGTGAATACTTCATATGGTTTTGCATTTTGTGCAGTTTCATACGATAAGATAATACCAGGAAATCCACTCAGTGACATACATTTGACAGAATGGTAGTAAATCCTACCGTATTTTAACAATATCACAGGCATTAATCATTCATATCAGCTGCACAGGAATATCTATCAAAAGTTTCCTATCATATGCAAACATTAGCCACAATACGCATCTTGTCATACCAAACTGGCTGTTGTACTAAAGCCCATGGGTTTATCAGGGTATGTTTATTACATGTGTTCACCTTTAACAAAGTGTAGAGGTTATACTTATTTAAATGTAGATGTATTCAGTGCCCAAACATATTATATTACATCACTTATCAGTCATTATTGCCGCTTTAATTGCAGCATTTAATTTTCCAAAATATGTCATGCTGCTTGCTGCTCAGGTATGCAGTCATACTTAAAAGGCTGCAATCAACAGTAATAGTGTGAGTTTTGGAGCAATTTGTCAAATGGATTATTAAAATAATCCATTTGACAAATTGCAAGGGGAATTTATACACCGACGCAGGTTGACATTTATGAAGCAGATAAAAAGAAAACATATTGTTCAGGTAGTTACACAGATACTTCCGGGTAAACCCAGAACTATTTAGGATAAGTGTGTTCCACTCATAATTAACTGATGAAAAACATTTAAAAATGTGTTTGAAAATGAGCACATTAACCCAGAGATATTGATATGTGTAGTAGTCTAATCTTCTGTTTTTGAAAGCAAGTTCTGCCTCAGACCCAGGTCAACATGAGTAGCCTTGTGGGGGGACACAAAGGGCAAGAAGGTTGCTTTAGTGTGTTAGCGTACATGCCTTTCACAGCAGGGATAATGTTAGAATAGAATAAATGTGACAGTTTATGGCAGATTAAATATTCTTCAAGTTGGAAAAACCCCACCTGCCATCATGGACCCAAATGCCATTCCCCGCTGTCATCTGACCTTTTTCTGAGTTAAGTTTATCAAATTACAATCATACCAGTGTTGTTTTTTTTCTCATACATCAAGCTGGGGATAGAAGTCTTTGCACTGAAACGTTATTGATAATATTTCCTTTGTTATCCTTTATCCTGGGAAGCCTAGACGGAGCCACTGTACCACCAAATAACAAATTCCTCTTATATGTGAATCTATAGCTAAAAGGTTTAGCCTTTTTGTGATTTATATTCCAGAAATTCCCTCTAGAAGAATAAGCTGGTATGTCTCTATTGCCAATTCAGAATATCTGCCTTCCATTTCCCTCTTTTTTGTTACCAAATGTGTTAAATGTTTTGCTATGTGCTATTTGTATTGAATTATCTCCGATATTTTGGCAGGTACTGTAACACAATGGAACAATTAGGCAGACCATGTCAAATTAATATTAGTCATGTCCAACAACAGTTCACCGCAAGTTTTATTCAAATGCACATAAAAGCAAGCATAACAAAAATGAAGTGCCATTTTGCTGAAAAGAAAACCTTTTTTAATTGCAAATCTCCTCTGTTCACTCAATGTTATGGAATGATCTGCAATCGGGCTGAGATGACCAAGCGAAAAGCACCTGTCCGTGAAGTCAAGAGCAGATAAAGAGGATAGATAAATGCTGTGGTGGACACTGCAACAGAATGCTAAAGGCTGCTATTACAAAACCACCTTCACAACGACAAAAGAGCAGCAGCAGGAGAGCATTGAAGAAAAGAACACTCAAATGTTCCATGAAATGAATATAAACAAATTCAGCAGAATATCTGTGTGCATGGCAAAGGAGCTCTTAAAGAAAAACGGTGCCTCGTTATTATTGCCCAGTCTCTGACCTTTTATTGAAAATACCGAACGGAAGAGACTGAGCTCATCTGACCTGATCTCCACCCGCTCACAGCGTGGCACTGGTGCAAAAAACCCTTTCAGCGGCCAAATGGGAGTTTAAGTTAAACCTGAGAAGTCACCTCTCATTTACAATGCTTTGGCTGTGTTTTGTTTGTCCACAGTGACTCACTCTAGTGAGCCTCCAACTGATTCATCGCCCCAACACTGAAAGCCATGCATACATTAGAGCCGGGCTAGCACCCTGTGTTAGGGAAAACACAAATACACGCAAGAGTGCTTACAATAAAAAGGAGGAAGTGTAGATTTTGCATGTGGATTTCGAATTCAAACACTGTATCTTCCTCTCTTGTCCCAGTACATTCAAAGCATATGAACAAAATAAAATAAAATAAAAAACGCCTGCAGTGTTGACTTGTAAACAAAGCAGAAGCTGCTTTAAAATACAGTTTTCCTGCTTTGCAAATCACATCTTATTGTGTATGCAGATCTTCAGATGAGCCTGAGGCATCCAGCAGGGTATGTTGCCTTAGCAGATCTTCTATTTGCCACCACAGATCCACTTTCCATAATGGCAGCAATCTGTATGGTCCAGTGTTAGCCCTGAGTGAAGCAGGCCAGAACACCCAAGGCATCAGAGCTGAGTATATTCCCCTATCAGACACAGGCAGCCATTCCACACTCTCTTTTCCATTTAGGCTTCATGCGGTGGGTAATGAAGGCTTTTCTTTTCCCTCTTCTGTGGATAACCTATTGAAACCCAGCTCTTGAAGAATGATTCAAACACTGCCTTGTACCTTTCTGTCGCGGTTGCTCGGGGCCTGCTCATACTTCACTTCTACTCAATAAATCATTGGTTCTCTCTTTGTTATTATGGAAAAAGTCTAGAAAACATCACAGAGGCTGATGTACATTTGGAGAACCAGAAGTCTATATTTCAATCTTGCAGCATGTACAGTGAAGCAAATTAATTTGAGGGAGAAGAACAAGACTTGAAGAGTCTTCCAATTAAAAATCACACAAAAGTCTGAATCTTCATGGCCTTAAAGCAGAAGGTCAAAGTAGGTTTGTGCTAGTGACAAACTATATTTTGTGCTAGGTTGAATCACACTTTAAATGGAATCTATCAGCTGCTGTGTCTTTTCGTGTTATAGTCTTTAAACCTGAAGCAGAGGAGTGGTCCTCTCTCTCAAAGAAAGCCTCTTAAATACAGTTCCGTTACAACGGCCGGCGCTTCAAGACGAACTTTGACAGTATTTCCAGAACGGCACATCGAGAAACACATTCTACTGCGTCTCCCATCGCACAAACAGTTGTATATCCATTGCAAACCAACTAGACAGCACCTCCCCACACATCCCCACACATCCCTGGTTATCTCTGCCCTTCTGTTTGTCTGCGTGTCCGTCCAAACAATTTCACCATGCATACTAAATGAACATGTTTCTGTTATGTCTCCAAAGTTCTACAGTAGCATGATATCAGAGGAACAGTTTGAATCCCTTTCTGCCCTTGCTTTCTATCTCGTTCTTTGTGATGGTGAAGGTGTCAGAATCTCAGGGGAACCTCTTCATCCATACCAATGACTGCCCTTTATTTGATGTCATTGAAAAAGTGCATGCACTCCTTGCTTAGAAGAATGGAAACAAAGTAAAGATTTAAAGACAGAAGTGGTGAATCAATTGATTTTAAATGGAACTGCTTCTCTTGGGGAAGGAAAACATTGTGCTCATTGAGGTACTGAATTGCTTTGTTCAGAGGGAGAAAGAGGGCACATATGCTTGGGTTATATCAGAGGATATTAAACTCATGCATTAATTACTCTGGGAAATATGCCTGGGAAATAATTGATGGTCTTCATTGAGTACCGTTTGCAAAAGGTTCAGCACTTTTTACAGCCACTCTGACATACTTGATGTGTCTTTTTCAGTAGGCAGGAGCTCAGTAAATGGAGTTTTAAGTTAATATAACCTAACTTCTGTGTGAGGAGTATTGTATGCCACCTTAATGCACTGCACTCATTTGTTTTCCAGACAATTATTCCTGCATGGCAATAGGAGTTGCTTTCTCAGGAAGAAGCTTTCATCCAAGTATTTATCTTGATATGACACAGAGGCTGGAATAAAGTAATACATGTGGTGATAAGGTACTGTATTTGGACTTACATAATGTAGGTGATTCGAAAAAGATTTAAAAAAAAACACAGATATTTGTATGTGTTATTTACAGCTTTTGCCTGATTCCTTACCATAAATGGGAACATTTCACAGGATTACACTCAAATTGAAAGCAGCAACCAATTAGTTTTGTCCACCTTGGGGCAGCGAAAACAAACCAATATAATCAGTTGCTTATTTACACATCCAGCATTAGAAGTAATCAAGTTTAGTCGGGTTGAAACTTGAAATCTCCCCGCCACTGTACAGGATTACTAGTTTCTCTTTTTAAACAATGAGGGAAATTCGTGGATTGACTTATTTTACTCTATTTCATTTTCATGTATGTCTCTATAGTCTCCCTGTCCCCTAAAACTATTATTTTCCTTTGTTTGTGTACATGCAACAAGAACATTTCACTGCAGCCTCTTTCAAAGAATTGATAATTGACATGCCTGTTTTTTAAAATATATTTATTTTGTATGTAAATGTGTTCCTGTGCAGTCAAATAGTAAATTGGTCAACCTGTTTCGACAGTATTATTAAATCTACTAATATGGTGCATTTTAGCTGGTTAAAGAAGTATGTTTAAGTTGAACGTTAGGTTTTTGTGCGTGTAAATGGTCTACAAAGGCTGACATCCCTGTGTTCCCACACCCCCCCCCCCCCCCCCCTCCCCTTCCTGAACTAGTTCCATTGGAATCCTTTGTTCACGTCTGGACCATAATGACATTACTATGTAACACTTGTGCTTCTATTGGCTAGCGCTTCAACACATTGTACGTGATAGTCTAAGTGGTTGACCAATCACAACAGAGCCAGCCAGCTAACCAATCAGAGCAGACTGGGCTCTGGTTTCAGACAGAGGGTGAAAAGAGGTGCTGCAGCACAGGCAGTATGAGAAAAATGCAGAGCTTTTTTTTTACCTTAAAGTAGGAGACATGTCACAATAGAAGCATAACATATAAACATGAAAAGTGAGCATATTATGTTCTATAAGTATTAGGGACAAATAACATCTTCTTGCTACCTATTAGTACTGGTCCCTGCTAAATATTAACAGGACACAGCAGGTATTGCTGAGGTGTTACTCTCAATAACTGCTTAAAGTTAAATGACAGATGCTTGAAGGGTAATTAAGGCCCTGAGTGCAAAGGTGGCGTTGTGAGAGATATGCCCAGACATCCTGAATTTGAAAACAGTCTATTGGAAAGTTGCACGCAGCAGTTACTACTTGGTATTCCACGCAGGTGTCATACTTTGTAAAACTTTAAATGACTTTCTGCCCTGCATGCCATCTCTTGTAAATTCCCAATATCTCACTCTATTGTTCTTCAGTGTATCAAGAGTCCTTCAGCCGGCTCATGACCTAGTATGATTCAAGCTTAGAGAGAGCAAAAAATCTCATTACAACCTAAAAGCTCTACTTTTGGTGACATGTCAAGATGATAAGCCATGGAGAGTGGTTTTAGAATCACACCGCACTGATAGAGACAGATGCATCCGTGAAACCCTGAAGAGAATTAGGGCAGAGAATAAAGGAGATGGAACAATAACAAAAAACAAGAAGCCCAAAAAAACAGATCCTGCTCAGCCTTTCACAGTTCTTTCTTCAAAATGAGCATTGTGATCTTTGCACTGTACCATATTCTATAACACAACCATAGCAGTTCAGCCCCACAGCATGCATACTGATCAGGTAGAAAGGGCAACTGGGCTATAGGGAGCATTTATCATAGGGACAGGAGCAAAGTAGAGTTTAATTTAATTTTGTACGTTTGAGAATAAGATACAACTTGGAATAACACCTGAAGGCTTAAATGCAATTTTCCAGGCCATCAACTGACCATCAACTTGGCCCCCTTATTTGGCCTCGGAGCCAAATCATCTGCCAGCAAGCTGACTCATGACATTTCGCACTGAAGTGGGAGCCGCTGTGACGCCAGAGCGTGACAGGAAGTTATAGAAAACTATTCAGGCAGATTTAACAGGATTGCTGGGTTTCAATGCCTTTTTTATATGTATCATCTTTATTAATATCTTATGTTCAGAGGGTTGATGAAACGATTGATGAAACGCTGACAAAATCAGACTCTTCTTATCTCAATCAATTGCCTCGCCATGCTGAAAGATTTCCCCACCAATTAACCTTCAGAAAGTGACTGGAGCTAATTCAATTACTGTGAACTGCAGGACCGTGCTTCTGACTGACGGATTAACCGGCCTCAGTGTGAGTGACAGCCGAGAAGCCATTCATGCTGACAGAGCAACGGACACATTTCAGATAAATACATTATATCGGTAAGATTATTTTCACAAAGAGTTTAATTTAATTTAATCTTCATCTTGAGAAGTTATTCTACCTTCGAGGGGATTTTGAAATGTTCATCTTGTAACGATACAAATTCCGTCAGGGTTGACCTATTAACCATTTAATACAGCAAAATGCATTGTAATTTGCCAGTGTGGCCCTGTTCATACTATGCTCTGGAATTAATCAATAGCTGCATTCACGTCGAAAACGGGTCTGCATTGGTATTGTGTTTTTAGGAACAGAGCGTTGTCGCCAGACTTTGTGGAAGCGCTACAGAACTGCGCATAGCTCGAAATTGACGCCGGACATTTTCAAATTATTTAAACTTTGTCCATGTTAAGCGCTGACCTTTTGACTCGCAACCAATCAGATAACAGCTTTATGTAGCACCAAAAGCTAGCAGGGGAGATGATCATAGAAACTAAAAATTGACTGTTTTCACCCTAAGGCTCTGCGCCCAACCTGGTGGTGAGCAAAGAGCAAATGGCGTGTCTGTCACGATTCTCATGTTATGTCACGTTTATAGTTTTGTAGGTTTGGGTGTTTTTGCTGTTTTCCATGTCATGTTTTCCTTTGGGTTATTGTCTGGTCCTTTTCCCTGTGTTTTCCTCTTGTCATTAGTTTCCCTGGTGTGTCTAATTGTCTGATTATGTTCACCTGGGCTCCTGTGTTTTCTCCTCCCTCCTCACCTGTGTGTTGTTGTGTGATTGGTCTTGTGTGTATTTAAGTTCTGGGTTTTCTGTCTGTCTTGGTCGGTTCGTCTTGTTCCCTGACTAGTTCTGCGGTGAGTGTTCTGTTTTGTCATTGTACACATATATCATAGCCTTGAAATAAAGGAAGTTTCAGTTTAAATCTGCATTTGGGTCCTGCTTGTTTCACAAACCGTGACAGTACGAACCGACCAAGAAATGGGCCCAGCAGATCCGTTCGAGTCGGAATTATTAAATGTTTCCTTTTTTTTGGCTAACTGCTCGGAGCGATGGAAGAGAGCACCCGGAGTTCAGCATCGGGAGGCTGTGTTGTCGGAGGCGCGGCAGATGGCTAGAGAGAAACCAGGTATGGTGAAGTTCTTAGCTGGCTGGATTTCAAAGATCCTCCCTGTGTGTGATTCCCGGCCTGCTAGCCCCAGGCATGCTAGCTCCCGGCCTCCCAATTCCCAACCTGGCACCATACGCCTCGGTGGGTTCCGTCTGCAGTCAACCCATGCTTCTGCCCCAGTTCCTGCTCCTGTCCAGGAGTCATATTCTGGAACTCGTCTGGCTTATGGAGGTCCACGGAGTATTCAGGCGGCTGCTAAGAGGAGGAGTCGCAAGGCCAAGCTAGCAGCTCAAGCCCCTACAGCCATGTTTCCGGCTCCGGAGCCGGACCTAACAGCCATGTTTCCAGCTCCAGAACCGAACCTTACAGCCATGTTTACGGCTCCAGAACCGGACCTTACAGCCATGTTTCCGGCTCCAGTGCCGGTCCACACAGCCATGTTTCCGGCTCCAGTGCCGGCCCACACAGCCATGTTTCCGGCTCCAGAGCCGGCCCACACAGCCATGTTTCCGGCTCCAGAACCGGACCTTACAGCCATGGTCCCGGCTTCAGTGCCGGCTCCAGTAACCATGGCCCCGACTCTGGCCCCTCGTCACCTGCTGACTCATCGGCCGACGCCAGCTCCTCGAGTCCTGTCGGCGTACCGGCCGACTCCAGCACCTCGTCTCCGGTTGGCTGTCTGTCCGACGCCAGCTCCCCGAGTCCTGTCGGCGTACCGGCCGACTCCAGCACCTCGTCTCCGGTTGGCTGTCCGTCCGACGCCAGCTTCCCGAGTCCTGTCGGCGTACCGGCCGACTCCAGCACCTCGTCTCCGGTTGGCTGTCCGTCCGACGCCAGCTCCCCGTGTCCTGATGGCTGTCCGTCCGACGCGAACTCCATGTGTTGTCACGTTGGAGGTCCCGCAGACTACTCTTCTGCCGGGGGTCCTGCCAACACCATGTCCTGTGCCGTTGGAGGTCCCGCAGACTACTCTTCTGCCGGGGGTCCTGCCAACTCCATGTCTTGTCACGTTGGAGGTCCCGCAGACTGCTCTTCTGCCGAGGGTCCTTCCAACCCCATGTCCTGTGCCGTTGGAGGTCCCGCAGACTACTCTTCTGCCGGGGGTCCTGCCAACTCCATGTCTTGTCAAGTTGGAGGTCCCGCAGACTGCTCTTCTGCCGAGGGTCCTGCCAACCCCATATCCTGTGCCGTTGGAGGTCCCGCAGACTACTCTTCTGCCGGGGGTCCTGCCAACCCCATGTCCTGTGCCGTTGGAGGTCCCGCAGACTACTCTTCTGCCGGGGGTCCTGCCAACTCCATGTCTTGTCACGTTGGAGGTCCCGCAGACTACTCTTCTGCCGGGGGTCCTGCCAACCCCATGTCCTGTGCCGTTGGAGGTCCCGCAGACTACTCTTCTGCCGGGGGTCCTGCCAACTCCATGTCTTGTCACGTTGGAGGTCCCGCAGACTACTCTTCTTCCGGGGGTCCTGCCAACCCCATGTCCTGTGCCGTTGGAGGTCCCGCAGACTGCTTTTCTGCCGAGGGTCCTGCCAACCCCATGTCCTGTGCCGTTGGAGGTCCCGCAGACTACTCTTCTGCCGGGGGTCCTGCCAACTCCATGTCTTGTCACGTTGGAGGTCCCGCAGACTACTCTTCTGCCGGGGGTCCTGCCAACTCCATGTCTGGTCACGATGGAGGTCCCGCAGACTGCTCTTCTGCCGGGGGTCCTGCCAACCCCAGGTCCTGTGCCGTTGGAGGTCCCGCAGACTCCTCTTCTGCCGGGAGGCCTGCCAACTCCATGTCGTGTCCCGTTGGAGGTCCCGCAGACTACTCTTCTGCCGGGGGTCCTGCCAACCCCATGTCCTGAGCCGTTGGAGGTCCCGCAGACTGCTCTTCTGCCGGGGGTCCTGCCAACTCCATGTCTTGCCACGTTGGAGGTCCCGCCGACTACTCTTCCGCTGGGGGTCCTGCCAACTCCATGTCCTGTCGCGTTGGGGATTCCGCCGACTGCTCTCCTGCCGGGGGTCCTGCCGGTCCTGTGTCCTCTTCCATGGGGGATCTTGCCGACACCGGCTCCTGACCGGCCTCCGGAGCTGTCTGGTCTTCATCCCTCCTCGGACTCTGCCTTGCCCCCGGGCCGTCCGCCCGAGATTCCCTCCATGGACTCTGCCTTGCCCCCGGGCCGTCCGCCCGAATTCCCCTTTTTGAACTCTGCCTTGCCCCCGGGCCGTCCGACCGAATTCCCCTTTTTTGAACTCTGCTTTGCCCCCGGGCCGTTCGCCCGAGACCCGTCCTCGGGACCCCCTCCATCCACCCTGCTGGATTTTTGTTTTTTTGGGACGTCTGGAATCCGTCCCTTGAGGGGGGGGGTTATGTCACGATTCTCATGTTATGTCACGTTTATAGTTTTGTAGGTTTGGGTGTTTTTGCTGTTTTCCATGTCATGTTTTCCTTTGGGTTAATGTCTGGTCCTTTTCCCTGTGTTTTCCTCTTGTCATTAGTTTCCCTGGTGTGTCTAATTGTCTGATTATGTTCACCTGGGCCCCTGTGTTTTCTCCTCCCTCCTCACCTGTGTCTTGTTGTGTGATTGGTCTTGTGTGTAGTTAAGTTCTGGGTTGTCTGTCTGTCTTGGTCGGTTCGTCTTGTTCCAGGACTAGTTCTGCGGTGAGTGTTCTGTTTGTCATTGTACACATATATCATAGCCTTGAAATAAAGGAAGTTTCAGTTTAAATCTGCATTTGGGTCCTGCTTGTTTCACAAACCGTGACAGTGTCATGTGAATGCATCTGAAAGCAAGTTTGACAGAAAGATACATAATTAACATTTAATGAATGGGCCGTCCGGGGAGCATTTAAAATTGTGGTGGTCAGTGATTGGAGCAGCAGTACTACCAATAGACTCATGAAACAGGAGTTTCAATACATTATAGTTGTGATATGAATGTTCGTCTACGTGCTCATGGAGATTATCTTATTCGTAATAACCATTTTGAATTTTTTTTTGTAGAGAGGTGAAAAAAACAGCCTGTCCTCCAACAAAAAACGACCATATAGTTCGATTGTTCAGCAGCATATTACGACCCAGTCATGTTTTAAAGTGTAGCACCTCTAGTGGTCGTGTAAGAAACAACATGCTCACGTTGATTGCAAACACTCCGGAGATTATTTTATTCACAAATAACCCTCTCTGGAAAATTCTAAATTGTGCAATAGTTTGGCCATTAAAATGCTTTTTGATTAGATTTCTAGCAAGAAGTGTATATTGTACTTTTATAATCTACGTCCGGTGGATGTGTAGGATCTATAGTTCGATAGATATTACGAAGATGATTTGAGGTCTTGCCAGGAGAACGTGTATATGCGGCAGCCTCCATGTAAAGTTAGCGTGGTCAACCTTCACTGGGTGAAAACAGTATTTCCGGTCTCAAAGTTTTCATAATAAAACCTGAAGTATTCTCCTCACTGTCAAATGATTACACAGTGATATCTGCATTACTCATCCACTAAAAAACATCAGTTTATTCTTGTTGATTACACAATATTGATTGGTTTAAATTTTGTACAATGCTTTTGTGTTTTTAACCTTCGATTCGGAGAAACAAATAGTTTTTTCGGAGTTTAGACACTACAGAGTTTCCAAATACACTACACTACCCAGAGTCCCTAGCTTTCGTTTGGGACTACAACATCCGCCTTGCTTTACAAACCCCGTGATTAGTCCTCAAGCTCTGTGATTGGATGTTGTAGTGGCAGTGCGACAAGGTTACACTGAGCGTCAAACAGCTCTTTGAAATGGAATGAAACCACAGCAGACTTTCCAAAACTGGACTCGGACGGGTCCAGCCCAGCACCCCCCTCCCCCCCAGAACTACACATGCTGGCTATTGTGTGTTTCGCAACATGTTCTATGGCACGTCTCTACTGGGAATTTTAAAAGACATGTTCGCATTTCCCACAATTAGAAGTTGCCAGTATTAAACTGTGTACACCCCTGGAGGTTTAGGGGATACGAAACACATTGGTGTTATCACATTTAAAATATATAATTAATAAATGGGGGAAAATTGCTTGTGTCCATAATTGGCAGCATTAATATATACCCACATGACAGCTAAGGTCAGAAGAGCTTTATTTAACAGCTGGTCTTATGTCTGTGACCCCTCCTGTTGTTCATTGATAAGCCTGAAACATGCACTTGTCAAGGTTCAGAGGGAAATTTTGCAAATATGGCAGTAGCCATCGATCATCTTAAGATAAGATAAGATAAGATATACTTTATTGATCCCAAGTTGGGAAATGTTTTTGTTACAGCAGCATATACCTTGTTCTACTCCACTACAATTCAGAGGTTAACCTGGTATTTTTACTCCACTGCATTTAGTTACTTACATACTTAATGATGTGAAATATATACAACCCTTAGATCAGACTTTAGTTACACCTGAGTCAAATTCAGGGAAGGTGATTGTCAAGTGCCAAAATAAACTATGCAATATATTAGACGTTAAGTACTTTGTCAGACTTCATATTCATCTGTTGATACCCCCAACGTTTTTTTCTTGTTCAAAAGAAGACCTTAACCCAAAGTATTCTTTAATGTTTAAATAAAGCCTTATTAGTTTGTCTGTTTTGCACATCCTCCTGTTAATATCTTTGGATGTCCTGCACTAAACTGTTTTATTGTAGAGATCACTACAGTATCTTCTTGATATTTTCTATTCTATATTTCTATCATTGACCTTCTACTTTCCCCCTATTTTGTATGTAGGCTACTCTTAATATAAAAAAAAAAAAATGTCATCAAATAAAACTTATTCAACAACTAAATTCAATGAGTAAGGGATAATGTGCTGCGACGCGGTCATTATGGGGAAAAGAACACCGACAGGCTGATCAGGAGCCCGACGCGAAGTGGAGGGATCTAGATCGGCATGAAGGTGTTCTTTTCCCCATAATGACCAAGTCGCTGCACATTATCCCGCTTATTACATGGCCACCCACATTCTCAACAAAGTAACAACATGACTCCCAATATTAATTGAAATGCTTTTATGGATTTAGAAAATGATTTTATTGATTTAAAAAATAGTTGTATTGATTTAAATTGACATGCATCCGCTAAGAAAAATAGTCCGTTGTTACCGTTTGAACTAACGTAGCAACGGCAGGAACTGCTTCGATAGCGTTTTTGAGGAGCTTTTTGATTACAGATTTGAAAACATCGCTCCTTGCTTTAAAAGTAGCACAATTCATTATGTCAAACCTTGGAAAGTATCTAAATATCCCTGCCCTAATGCCAAGTAACTAGCAACTGAATATGTGTCGCCGTTTGATGTCTATGTCTGGACCGTTGCGTAAAAAGGAGGATTTCTGCCCGTTACTTCTCCGCTATTTTCTTGTCGCTCTTGTCTTGTCAGTTAGAAAAGCAAACTGCATACAGTTTGCTTTTCGGCCAAACTGTATACAGTTAAATCAAACTGACTTCTTTCTGCAGATGTGAGCGTCCTTAACAACGGTCAATAAGTCCTTGACAGCGGTCTGTCTGTTCAGTATTAACAACTTGTCACGTGTTCTGAATTGACCAATCAGAATCGAGTATTCAACAAAGCCATGTAATAATTTGCTTTAACCACTAGGCGGTGCGGGTTAAAAAACCAGTGGTCTAGTTAATAAAACATAATAATATCAGCTATTGAAATTCTGATTCCATAGATGTGTCTCCCATCACCCAAAACCCCCGACTACTCTCTCAACTCAGTATATTAGGTTCTTTAATTAAAAGAAAATCAGTAATATCTTTAAAAACTACAAGTCCCTTTCTAACAGCTGTGCACCGTTATGGTGTAAATATAACCTATCTACCAATTGGATCAAATATAAAAGTCAGCCGAATTAGTGTTGATACTGCTAGGAGACGTATTGTGTGAAAAGAAATGGAAGATGTTGTTAATTGCTGATATATTTATGATTCACGTCACATATTCAGTTTTGGCGGCATTTCTTCCAGTTTGTCCAAAAGTCTTCTCATCAGGGCTCTATAAATAGAGAACTACGGCAGATAAGTAATATTTAATGCAGCCGAACCGTGTATTACAATGCCGTTATGTGATGACTTCCAAAGAGAAAAGCAAGAACACTCGGAATAAAGTATTATTTTATTTTTTTAAAATGTTTTCTGATTTCATATCGCATAAACATCATATCCCGACGTGTATTTCGGCTAAAACATCCAGGATTATGGGTGTAGTTCGATGGGTGTAGTTCGATGTTTTAGCCTATCATAACCTCTGAAAAAAGACATGTGTCTCTCAGAATCGAAAGTGAAAAACCTATGGGAAAAACACAAAAGCATTGTACACAATTTAAACCAATACATGTTGTATAATTAACAAGGATAAACTGATGTTTTTTAGTGGATGAGTACTGCAGATATCACTTTTAAATCATTTGATCATTGGTTTTATGATGAAAACTTCGAGACCGGAAATACTGTTTTCACCCCGTGAGGGTTGACGCTAACTTTACATGGAAGCTGCCGCATATACACGTTCTCCTGACAAAACCTCAAATCATCTTCGTAATATCTATCAAACTATAGATCCTACACATCCATTGGATGTGGATTCTAAAAGTACAATATACACTTCTCGCTAGAAATCTAATCAAAAAGCGTTTTAATGGCCAAACTATCCTACAATTTAGGATTTTCCAGAGTGTGTTATTTGTGAATAAACGACCCTCTGTAACGTTTGCAATCCATGGAAGCACTAGAGGTCGAAAACTCTAAAACGTGATTATACTGTAGGTCGTATTAAGCGCTTGAACAAACGACCTATTTGGTCGTATGAGTTGGAGGACTTTTTGAAAAAAAAGCAAGCAAGTATACAAAGGGAACTGGCTCTCCTGTTGCTGGACTTTGATTTATCTATGAAAAATGGTGGAATGAAAGGAAACATGGTGGAGGCAAATGGAAACAACCACCTTGTGTGACGGCTGTGTTGAGAAATAAAACTGTCTCTGCCTTAAAAGGGATGTGATTGTTTCTGACAGGGCACATTCTCTCAGGCTCAAAAAGAGGCAGAGTGCGCAACAGCTTGACTTTCACAGAAGTGAGAGGTTTTTTTGGTGGGCCGCAAAAAGCGGATTGCCGACTTGAAGGAGATTTCAACAAGAGATGACAGGTTGGCCACTGGGAACACTTTTATCCCAGTCGCAGAATGCCACCAATAAATGCTTTAAATGCTAATGGACATTAGTTCAGATTAACGGACATAAAGTGCTCTGATTACATTGTGTCAGAATTTGCATTTTTATTGCTGTTGTCCATTTTAATCTACCTCCACAAACCCACTCGGAGGCAAAAGGAAGTATTTGCTTTGCTGATTTGGAAAAATTCACAAAGGAAAACAAATATTTTAATTTGTTTGCAGACAAGATCATTCTTGAGTAGCTCTCACATGTGATACTATAGTTGTCACAGCCATAACAATGCCATTCAAGGTTTTTCCCACACGTCTCCTCTCTGGCAGAGGTTTTATTAGAAGACATCATTCCCAATTTATGGGAGCAAGAGCTTTAATGAGGGATTTAACAGCAGGTTCCACTACCAGCATGTTTAATCCACATTTAAACACTGCTTCTGTTTCACAGATGCTCCTCATCCACGTTGCCTTTTGCACACTTCTTGTAAAATGCTTGTACAAGGGTGTCTAGTCAATACATGTCTTCTGTGTTATAACCTGCTAAGTAGATGAGGCAGATGCAATCATCATTTTACAACAAAGTCAAGAAGGTCATATGACATGATACATTACAAAGTGGACAGATGCCTGATGAGATTAATCATTTCGCATATGAAAGCGCTCTTTTAGCAGGCCCTGTTCAAATCACTGCTTTCAGTCAGGCCACACATTTTATTTTCACTGTGACACATTCAGATTTTCACTGTGCTGTAAAATATGTGCATAGTTTTGTAAAAAGCTGCAAGTTTGAAAGACTTAACCATTTCAACCCTTTAACGTACAATCTCAGTATCTAATTGGACAATTACCAATATTACAAAGATAATAACTCTAATACAGTATAATATATATATATTATACTATATTAGAATGTTGCATATGCATAGCCTTGATTTATACAATGATGTATTTGCTTAAATTAGAGTGTTATTTTGTGGTTAGCGTGGTATATCATGTTTGCTTTTCATTAACATTTAGTCTGACAACTATTTAGCCAACAGCTTTTATGGGGTAGCTGCCTACCTACCTGTATATTTACATAACCGTTTTTATTCACTGTATACCACAATCTTTTTTAGATGTTTAATACACATGTTGACATGTTGTGTTGTTCATTTCATTTTTATTGAATCTTTTATTTGAATCAGGACACTGCACATTGATGAACACTTTAAAACAAAAATAATGCTTACAAGCGTGTTAATGAGCCAGATTTGAGCTTTGAGCTAATTTCCATCCGTAGTCCCGTCACATACAACATATAAGAACATGACGTCTATATACATAGCAAAAATAAATAAATGATATGCAGGAAGAGCATGAGCAGCATACAATCATTTACCACATGGCAATGTAGCAGATACGACATATAAAGTGCAAGAGAAGATAAAAGTGCAACATAATTATTGACGGTTCTTGCTTAAAACATTTTGTTCTTGCTATAGCTCACTACTTGCAACCAGTGGGGTGTGTTACGTGTGTGTGTGTGTGTGTGTGTGTGTGTGTGTGTGTGTGTATACGAAAACGTTGATAATAATAATTAAATGTATTATATCAACATATTTCACCTAAATGTATTAGGTTAGTTGAAAGCAATACTATTAAAGTTTAAATACAACATATTAGATTAAACGTATTGTTATTGCTTTGAACTAACCTAATACAGGTAGGTGAAACCTTTTGACATAATACACTTCATAAAAGCCAGTTTTTCAGTGCATACAGATGCTTTATGATCTAAAGTCTGAAAGAAGAGCCTGGTGCTTTTAAAGTTTTACAGCATTACATTGCTTGTAATGGAAGCTTTTTGGAATTTAGATCTATACCATAAATATATCTACATTTAGAAAATGTAAATGTAAGTATATATTTTACAATATGTTGGCTGCCAGCTCGACCAACTGACCTATACAGTCCACAGAAGTATATTTTATAGATTATTGTTGAGATATATTCTGATTTATTTGATGTAATATTGTTTTTGCACTCACTAGCACTTTTTGTATTGTTAATGTTTGCTTTCTAACTATTCTTGAGGCATTGTTTATCACCATGGAAGGGTTAAGCATACTTTTCATCATATAGCACCTCAGCGTTAGTTTATGTTTTAATTAAAGGTGGGGTATGTCATTTTGGAGAAACCAGCTCGAGTGCACTACAATTTAAAAATACACAACCGGAAAAAATCTGCCACTTCCTTACAGAGCCCGTCCTCCAAGACACACGAGCGCGCACATGACCAATGAGGGCACGAGATAAGTTTGTGCACAGATGGAAGGCTGACAGGCAGGTAGGCCATCCAGTTATTTTAGCCGGGCCGGCTCAGATGATTGGTCGTGCATTTTACAGTACTACGGCTTCCACAGATGACATTTTTTATGTATTGATTGTCAAAGCATTTAAGATATTCATTGCTATCGGGATGTTAAGAGCATTCCATGGAATATAACAAAAAGTGTTTCTTAAATAAATGACATACCCCACCTTTAATGCTCTTTAATCAAATACAGTACTCTTGTCTATACCTCCACACAATTCAAAATAATAATTAAAATCAGCTTTTCTTTTGCTAAAGCAGCAGCTATGTTAGTATGTATACTGTTAGACCCAGTCACCATGCCCTTGTAGAAATGATGTCACTGTGCATGGAAGTCAGTGGTCTTTATTCATGATCCACCCACAGCTGTGTGCATTCAGGTATCAGGATAAAAGTCTCACATCTGTTGATTTAATTGCTTCATTCCCTCTCACTCGCTGAAGGTGAATTATTAAGTAAATGCAGCTGCTGTGGAAGCTTGGATACTCATGCATTTTGATTGCTCACAGTTGGAGACAACTGATCTCTGACGTATATATATATAAATGCAACTTAGACAGTATTATTGACTAATTTATTCACATCACTCCTACTGTATAGTAAACGGTTTTCATCAAGCAGATTTATTACACTTTCAACTTCAAAAACATCCTGGTTGAGTAATTATTTGCCAAAGTCCTGAATGGTTACTGCCCAGGTTGGACAGTCAGACGCTGACACTAATCTATAATCAATCTGAGGTCCAATTTTCAGCTGTAGTGATATCTTTCTCAAAGATAATAAAGAAGCATATAGCGTTGATGAGAAACACATGAGGCTATCCTTAAATGATGAGGTCACTTCAGATAAATAGAAATACCCCAACATAGCGGGATATGATGGAAATGATAGATAATGACTTTTATACTGTCATTAAAGTGATGTGTGAAATAAGATTGTAACGGAGGACGTGAGGCAGACAGATTAAAAGGTAATAGAATGTGAACCTGCAAATGCTTTACTGTGACAAAATGATGCCGTGACGGTTTTCTCATTTGGGCATCTTATCTCCTGCAATCTTGTTATCTTTGAGACCAAAGAAAACATCTTTAAAACATCACTAAAGATGATTCAATGTTCCATAGGAAGATTATATACCTGAAACGGGTTCACATACGTTTTAGGACCTTCAAATAAACTGATACTCGCATAACATTTACCTAGACATGCTCATCAAATGCATTTTCATCACAATATTTTGTTTTATTAACAATCTTTATGAAATCTAGTTTACAGGCTTAAATAAGGCTTATTGGTCTTTCATAAGAAATAAAATGGTAAATGTCAAAGAGACAGTATTTGAAAAGGTGATAGAAAAGCAGATGGTCAGAGATCCTTCTTAAAGGTGCATGGCCTGCAGAGATCCTTCTTAACACTAGTATTATCTTTTCAATTTACACACGGCATCTATTGCATGTCTGTCCGTCCTGGGAGAGGGATCCCTCCTCTGTTGCTCTCCCTGAGGTTTCTCCCATGTTCCCCTTTAAACTTTGGGGTTTCTCTCTGGAAGTTTTTCCTTGTACGATGTGAGGGTCTAAGGACAGAGGGTGTCGTATTGTCATACTGATATTCTGTACACACTGTGAAGTCCACTGAGACAAATGTAACATTTGTGATATTGGGCTATATAAATAAACATTGATTGATTGATTGATAGAACCGCCAGAGGTCGCTGTATACCTAAAACCGCCAACGGGTCAAATGTACCCGCTATTGATTTTCAAGGTACAATGGTCTTTTATTTATCATACAGAACAGTGAGTTTCGATCGCAAAGGGATGAAACTTATACCAATAGAATCTGTGGACTCTCAGCTTTTCATATGATATACACTGAACAAAAATATAAATGCAACACTTTTGTTTTTGCTCCCATTTTTCATGAGATGAACTCAAAGATCTAAAACATTTTCTATATACACAAAATAACCATTTCTCTCAAATATTGTTCACAAATCTGAAAATATCTGTGATAGTGAGCACTTCTCCTTTGCCGAGATAATCCATCCCACCTCACAGGTGTGGCATATCAAGATGTTGATTAGACAGCATGATTATGGCACAGGTGTGCCTTAGGCTGGCCACAATAAAAGGCCACTCTGAAACGTGCAGTTTTGCTTTATTGGGGGGGGTCTGGGGGGGTCGAAAACCAGTCAGGTTAAACCCTAACCCTAACCCTAACCCTAACATGTCACCCATTGAGCATGTTTGGGATGCTCTGGATCGGCGCATACGACAGCGTGTTCCAGTTCCTGCCAATATCCAGCAACTTCGCACAGCCATTGAAGAGGAGTGGACCAACATTCCACAGGCCACAATCAACAACCTGATCAACTCTATACGAAGGAGATGGGTGACATATATTATTTGAGAGAAATGGTTATTTTGTGTATATAGAAAATGTTTTAGATCTTTGAGTTCATCTCATGAAAAATGGGAGCAAAAACAAAAGTGTTGCGTTTATATTTTTGTTCAGTGTAGTTTGTGCAAATAGCATGAAGTATAAAATATCGCTACCAGTGCTGATTTAAACGCTTGCTGTTAGACTTGTGTTTTGTTTAGGTACAAATCTCTCTATCTATCTATAACTATCTATCGATCTATCTGTAATGTTCTGTTCTATGGACATATAATTGTCTACATAAACAGACGACGCGGACTACTTCTCTCATTCCGAGTGTCCATCTTTATTAAACTGGCACGTAACCTGCACACATGCATTATGGTGCGTTCACACCGGACGCGATGCGAATATTCGCTTCGCTCTAATCTCATCGGCAGGCGAAAAACCTTTTAAAATGCTTGTTTTCTGAATGAAGATCGGGTCGACCAGGCTAAGCTAACATTGTATATGCTCATTCCACAAAAAATTGAACTCTCGCGTTTGACGCGGCACCGTTCAATCGCCTCAATCACTTGATTCGCGCCGCGTCCACCGCTTCATGCTCGCCGTCGGAGCGAATTCGCGTCTGTCCGCGTCTCTGCATTGACTTTACATGTAATCGCGCAGCCCCCACACATCGCATCGCGTCCGGTGTGAACGCACCATTACGTCCTCAACGGGAGCTCAGTCATCCAATATCTTACACTATCTATCTATCTATCTCTATCTCTATCTCTATCTCTATCTCTATCCAAGTCATGTTTACGCTGCATTTTCTATGAGGTAAATATTACCCGCTGGCGGATATAGGCATAAATGGCAATTTTTTGTGCGATTTTTTCAATCTGACTTTATTGACAATTTTTTACAACAGAGGGTACTACATAACACGCTTTCAGGAAAAAACGGACTGGGAGACTTTAATATTTTATTGAAAAAAAGTCAAAAATGATCTCATCACGCAGATTTCAGCACATGCCTACATCTGTGTTTTATACAGCACATGCATTACACATTGCGTTTCATTGTTTAATTGCTTCTACGGTCTAGCTGAATGATTGTAATAAGAGGGAAGAATTGAGGTGTCATGATTTGAGAAAAGTCCCCTGTCATGCTGAGAAAAACGGTGGCACAGCAGTTCATCAGTGATTTGCAAAAAATATCATTAGGGAGCCAGTAATGAAGGGTTGACAGCTGTCTGTCAAATCTGTGTAGCCTTCTAAGACGTTCATTCATTTTCTCCATGATTGCCTTTCTTAGTGTTAAACCGCAGCCTGACTGCCAGTGCAAGTCATTTTTAACACCGTATGGGATTGGAATACATTTAATGAGATTACATGATGAGAACTAACCCCGTGTTAACTTGCTGTATGGATTCTTTATGTTAATTAAAGTTCAATTTTAGCCTTTAGAGACTTTGTGGGCTATCATTTTATTTTAATTTTAACCTGTACCTAATTCAAGTTATTGATCTTTCACCTTGACTTTCCTTATTTTTTTTTATTGAATATTATTATATATGATCGGCAAAGCTTGACGTCACCCCATTCAAATTGAATGGGAAGCGTCTCCGTTGAAGCATGGGGTGGAGTGGCGCTGTGGGCTGTGCGTTGATCATCAGATCAAGGGGGCGTTGGGGAACACCAGTTCGAAACCCGCCGCCACTGCGTCAGGCCGTTGTGTCCTTGGGCAAGACACTTCACCTGAATTTGCTCCTGTGGGTATTGTCCACAGTACATGACCGTTACATGTCTGATATGTGTGTAATGTGTATCTGTAAAGCACTTTGAGCTCTGGAAAAGCGCTATAATAAATGTAATGAATTTAATTGAATTGAAACCGTGTGGACGTACCGTAACACTCATGCAACTATTGGCTAACACTCCAACCCATTACACAGCAAACAGAGCCGGCCAGCTAACCAATAAAAGCAGACTGGGCTCGGGTTTCAGACAGAGGGTAAAAAGAGATGCTGCAACACAGGCAGTATGAGAACATTGCTGAAAAAAAAATTACATGAATTGTGCATCAAGAAATGTAAAGCAGCCATTTAGCCCTCTAAATATGGATTGTGCTGCCATTGATGGTGTAATATGTTGCATTGATTTGTTTTAAACGACAGGTTGGTTGTATATAGTCTCCATGTGGTACCAGGATGACGTCTTAGTATCTAAGTCATTAAGACACCTACGTAAACCAATACGTCATTTACAACCAGTTGTTTTTCCATCCTCAGTGCATTGATCACTTCTGCTTGGGCCCCAACAAACACCTCTGCAGCCAACGTGAGGTACAACAAGCTTTAGTGGAATCAATGCGTTTAGAGAGCGCAGAGGAAGGGTTAAAACTCTTTGATGAGGAAGGAACCCAATAATTGCCTAACAAACGGATGTTTTATAATCACTTATGTGACCAATTTAAGGCTCCCTCGGGATCCGTGTCTCTCTCAGGCTAATCCATGATGCTCTTTACAGTAATCCATTCAAATAACTCTTCTCTAGTGCCATCAATTAGGAATCCAGATTGACAAAGCAGCTGACACCGTGGAGCTTGGTAGGAATAAAGCTACGGGAAGATGATTATTACAGTGATAAATTACTGTGATATTCTAAATCCCATGGCAGCTGTTCAGCTACAGATTTTATGGGTCAAACTGGAAAACTTAGAGGCATACAGTATAGTTTGTTTAAAATAGAACATTGGGTACCCTTGCAGAACCACTTTTATGGACAGTTTTATCCTGTCCCACTAGGGTTGTGGGATATGATGGTATATAAAGCGAACTGGTAGAAATGTTTCCCTTGAAGAGACTTTGCATTAGTTTACTTAAAAATAAAAATGTGTGTCCATATTGCTTTATATTGCTGTGACTGAAAACGGGCTTACGCTTATTTGCCAATTACATTTGATTTGAGATGTTAGAGTTTGTGGTGTTCACACATTTTCTTTACTTATAATAATTTAAAAATAAGCATGCATGTCATTTACAAATGGTCCAGACTGAATTGACTAAAATAGTGAAATTAGTTTTAAAACATAAGATAATTAATGGAAAAATCATTTTCAGCATCACCATGGCTTGCCAATTCACTGACACGTTTTTAAAGATTTTGTCATTTTTAATGTCAATCTCGACAGAACAACAGCGGGTGTTGTTGTGCAGGTTGTTGTCGAGTAATATCCTTCCAAGAGTGTAACATCCACTTCTGTGGGCTATAATATATCTCTGTAACTGTCATAACCCCTTGAATGCCTCTCATATTAGTCATAGACCAGTGTGCTTACGATGTCTTTTAGGATCTGACTTCATGATATAAAGTGTTCCCTCTTTACTTCGTCACAGAACAGCGCTACTCTGATGAAATGCAGTGGGCAGCTCCACTATTAATGTTTGTTTGAATAGTTTAGGTCCCTTTAACAGCAATACTGACACTACACATTTGTTTTATGATTTACTGTATATCTGCTGATTTCTGACTTTCTGGATAATTGTTTTTATTGTTTTTATTGTTCCTTGTTTGTAACTCATCCTGAATGCAGCTGCTCGTCTGGTCTTCAACCTTCCTAAATTCTCCCACACCACGCCGCTCCTCCGTTCCCTTCACTGGCTTCCAGTAACTGCTAGAATCCACTTCAAGACACTGGTACTTGCGTACCATGCTGCGAATGGATCTGGCCCTTCCTACATCCAGGACATGGTTAAACCATACACCCCAGCACGTGCACTCCGCTCTGCATCAGCCAAACAGCTCGCTGCACCCGCACTGCGAAGGGGACCCAAGTTCCCATCAGCAAAACCTCGTGGGTTTGCTATCCTGGCTCCAAAATGGTGGAATGAGCTCCCCATTGAAATCAGGACTGCAGAAAGCTTACACATCTTCCGGCGCAGACTGAAAACTCATCTCTTTCAACTCCACTTCAAGCGATAGAATTACTAACAAAGCACTTATATACTAATAAAGGGCTGGCTTATCTAAAGCCAGTTGAGTAGCACTTGAAATGGTTTAGCTCTATGAAACCTGATGTACTTATACGATTCTGTTTTCTTCAAGGTTGTATTTTGTTGGTCGAACCCACTTATTGTAAGTCGCTTTGGATAAAAGCGTCAGCTAAATGCAATGTAATGTAATGTAATGTAATGTAATCATTTTGTGAAACAGGTAGGCTTATTTTGCACATTTTAGGGGCAGTAATGCTGAAATCACACACCTCATCAACAGATGGCATTTATCAAGCTGAAAAAAGCTTCACAGAAAGATGTAAGATGGAGGCATTGAGAAACGTTTTTTCTTACAGTGGGCAGGACTTTTCCCACTGTAGCAAAAACTGCACATCCTGTATAAATCATTGAAGTAAAAGCACATGTATCTGGAGGCAAACTAGGAATTATGGGTCCCCTTAAAGAATATCGGTCTGGACACTTTTTCTTTAAATAAAATAATTAAACTGGGAGTTTTGTGGTCCCTCTACAGCTCTGGGCTCTCAGACTCATCACTAACTTTCACCAGCCGCAGCACTACATCTTTTGTTTTAATGACAGTGGTATAAAACCTGGCACCTTCTCTTTCATGTGCTGCCAAACTTGTTTTAGGTCTGCAATAAATAAAAGGCTTGTTGTGCTCATATGCATACGTTTTATATTTATACGCTAATAATTGGTGTAGCAGAAATACTTCTAGACAGCTTGACATACCAACAATCCCTTTTGGCTGTAGTTGAAAGACAGCAAGGATTAAATCATTCAATTGATGGAGCACTCAGACACATACTTGATGTGTCCAAATAAAGATTTTGTTTTTGACATCGCTCCAAACATGTCTTTCTTCATTTGATTGACAAGAATACATACACAAACACATCTTCTTAGTTTAAATAAAAACCCAATAAATGGCTGCTACCATTTGAAATATATAAACTGAAAATTATGTAAACAGGAAAATAACTGAATAAAAATACAATAAACAGGATTTCTTTGGTGAGTGATGAGACTAAAGCAGCAGACTTAATATCCTTTTATGTGCTTTCTGGAAAATGTTATACTTTGCTGGTTGTTCCAAGATGATTTAGATGACGATACGGTACATGCACTGAAAACCACTTCTTTATTTCTCCATAGCTTTGTTTGCACAGCATGATCGTAATTATCTTTCTGGGGGCGTTTCTGTTTTGAGATTGCATCGCCGTGTTTAGTATAGTTTCATATTTTGTTGGGCACTGTTACTATGAGTCAAGTATTAACAAGTGGCAAAGAAAACGCTTTATGACTACACTAAAAGCCACATGAGCTTGGTTTGCTAATTTCATACAAAAACAATATTGGTGATGAATTTTTTGTAATATAAAGCTTAATGCCATATGCAAGGAAATGCTGTCTTTGTGAACATGCCTGGCTCAGCTGTGCTTAAAACTTTGTGTTAGCATTGTTACAGTTAGAATGTAAGCAGTTAAGTAGGAAAATAGGGAATTACCTGCTATTCATTTCATTTAAATCCATTAAGCAAATGGAGGGCTGTAGGAATGAATTTTCCAAACTTAAAATAGGGATGTCATAATACCAGAGATCTAGTTGTTGATACCAAAAATAATCAAATTCCTTGATTCTTGATTCACAACTTGATGCCACAGTCAAAACGTTTATTGACACTTCACATATACTCATTTGAACTGAATAGAGCTTGAATGCACCAGAATGTTACTGGAACCTCCATGAACTGTTATTTTGCCAAGCAGGACTGTGCTAGCCACCGTGTGCTAACAGCTAATGTTTACTAGCTTTCCTCATGCCGTTTTGAACGATATTGTTCTCGGAAGCTGTTAGAACAAGTACTCTCAAGTTTTCAGAACTTTGAGGTATCGGTTCTTATTATATCCTTAGCTTACAGTTCACTTTAGTTTTCCTCCTCCTTCTACAATTAATTAAATGGCAAGCAGATAGTGATACATTTAGAACAAACTCGACTTCTGCTGACTTGTGCTTTAATAAAGCCTTAGGGCGCTCCCCATCTGCTCTGCTTTACGTGGCAGACTAGCTGTGTAACTAGTGAGTCAAATATTGGAGAATGGGTGCAGGTTATCAAAATAAATGCAAAGAAAGTGAGTCAGTAACAATTCACAATTCTCTTTATTAGCACTAATTGTTTAGCATGCTTATACGCTTTCTATCACTACACACACCAGCCAATGAGAGTACTCGCTTGCTTGTTGGAAAAGAATGGGACAGAACAAAGCAAAAGGAAAAACTGCTTCATCTTTATAAAGGCATTTAAAGAGATCACTTGTTGGGTAGTATATGAAAGCTTCAACATTTTATTTATTACTTATTACTTATTTTTTGAGTAACGGGTGGTGATGAACTCATACAACTAGTGGTTTAAAATGTGTGAAACGTTTAAAGCTTAGCTAGTAAATCAATAATTTAAAAGAGAGATTGGTTTATAAAGAATGAAGTCACTCCTGATGAGGTGGTTGTAGTTGGGTCATTAATATTAAACTATAACAAAAAATGGAAATGTAATGACCTTTGATTTATATGTTGTATTGAGCCTATGAAAAGACTCTACCTTCTTAATTATATAATAAACATTATGTTTTCCTGTACTTCTGTGCTTATTTAAATGGAAAAGCAGTGGTAGAAGCATGGACACCTGAATGCAACATGAGTGTTATTGAGACGGTACGCTCTCAGGATGACATGTCCTTTAAGTAACGTGTCTTTGGCACCTACTTGTTGTGTGTAGTGACCAGTGGATTAGCGTTGGATTCTCTGTGATCCTCTTACAGGGCGTTTGCTCATGCTGCGCTGCATTTGACTCAAGAAGCAGAATACACGCACTTACCCCTGGTATCTAGGTTGAAGTCCTCGGTGTGAGAAAGCATCCCTGGTGTCCTCGAGCTATGCAGATGTTCACTGATTTCTCTTGCTGAACTCTGAAGAAAAAACGAAATTACAGAGAAATATATGAATATGTCATCCTCTATTAAGATTTTAATTGTTTTTAAACAGCATGGTATAGTAAATGGAGCTTGCATGTTGACATGAACTTAATACATTCATTAACATGCAGGTATTTAAGCCGACATGTTGGATGCAATACGTAGAGGCAGGTCTTAATGGCGCATGTAATAAAAAGCTGCTTCTTCCGAGGATAACCTTCTTTTGGCATTGCCGTCTCCTAAATGAATCAGCAGTGTGCTCATTCTTTTTTCCTCTCATTTCTTTTTCAAGAATCAGAACCACCTCATTAACCTTATCTAGCAAGCAGAAGCTAATGAAAGCCTCTGTTTCAGTGTCCGGTCCTGGCAAAGTTAGTTTGACTAATTAATCAAACATCAGTCCCCCCCTATCATCTTAATGACTCCCTTTGAAAGTGAATGACAATGTGCTGCACACACAGCCCGCAGGGAATCTGCACCGGCACGTCTTCATGCATTTTTATTGGACGTTGAAATAATAGAGGAAATGAAGCTTTGTGGCCCAGAGATAGATGTTTGGTATTCACTACAATAAGGGAAATAGAAATGAAAAACAACTTCCTCATCTTTTAAACATGTTTTTGTTCTTACTTGAATGATAATGTTTACCCAGTCCCTACAATATGCAACAAAGCAAAGCTGCAATTCTCCGACCTATGGACGCTACGAGTCCAGATTAATGCACACTCAGTATTCATATGACTCGTCTTGCCCTAATGAAACAATTCCGTGCTCTCATCCCTTGTGATTCAGAGTGTATGACATGCCATATCAGATGTAAAGAACCAGCCAAATTCAATCTCCAACAATCTTTAACGGAAAACTGCAAAATGGCTAGATTTTCACAAAATGAGAGTACAATAGATAATGCAATTCAATTAGCTGCTAAGGCTGCTATTTGCATCCCAGTGAAAGGGGTGATAGTTTAAGTGGCCCAAGGCAGCTGCCTTTCAGCAAAGGCCTGTGAAAACACAAAAAGCAGCGGAACCAAGAGAAAAGGCGAGTTTGGGAGACTTCAGCAGTATTCTTTAAATGACTCATCATAATGACTCAATTTAGCTGTTCAATGACCCATTTACTGCATTGAGCAGGCATGGGAAGCTCTCTGTCCTTGGCAGGGTCAGTCCTGCAGCTGCCCCTGCCTGCCATCTTTAACCAATGGGAACATTTATTTTCCCTCCACCAGGCTTCAACAGACAGGTTGCTCAAGAATCAGGAATCATCTCAAAACACATTCACACACTGCTCCATTAGATCATTACATTAAAATAATCTACTAATTGTAAGTGAAAGAAAGAATTGTTTTAATTATCAATAGTTCTGCATCAGACCATGTTGACACAAACAATGAAGTTGTAGAAGCTTGAGGTAAAAGATAAACAATGGGCCTTACTTGTCATTAGCTTAAATAACTTTCTGTCAGAGAAAATACGATTTAATTTAAGATGCCCCAAAATGTCTTAATCATCCAAATCCGCTCCTACCCAGGTGTGCAAAATTATGAATCCCATTTGGTCATACAGTAAATTGGAGATGTGTATTTAATTATAACAAGAAAATTCAAATGCATCAAAAAGTACATTATCCAAGCTGAACCACAGCATGTTAAAGTCCTATTTGGGACAAATACAAAATATGTAGCCCAGAAATGTAATCCAATCATTATAATTTGCTTGTGTTGGAAGAACAAATTGTCGAAAGAAGATTTCTTAATGTTTTGTCAGAGAGCTCTTATCAACTTTCACCCACCAATAGAGCAACAATAAGAAAACCTTGCTAGAGATCAAAGGTTAATAAAAGAGTGAATTTGTTCGTATATCATTTAATTATTGAGTTCAATGTGTCCTATTATACATTTACAGGAAAATGTTTATAATGAAAAATAAGATGCTGCTTGACTGCAGAAGCAACCATGTATAGGTCACAGAGGCAGACCATTGTTGTGATGTGGATAAACCCTAAGAAAATAGTTTTAATACAATTATGTATATAAAACCTTATTCTGTAGAAATCTGACACACTAACTACTAATATACAGTGAATGTTTAATATCCCTTTTCTGGGAATATTGACTGTTTCACGGATAGATGGGAAGAAGTATCCTTCCAGCATGCTCCTCTATCTGAACAGACCAGTTTTCGTTCGTTTTGCTGTACACAGGGCATGTGTACTCAAGGTTGGGTCAGGTTGCAGCCCTGGAGGAGCGGGGGTGCAGGAGGGAATAGTGGAGGTGCTGAGGAGAAACAGACCCCATATGGTCTTGAGGAGCTGAACTTTCTGGCAGATCTCCAGGATGCTGACCCGGAGCATTGAAAGGTTGAGCACTGGCACCGATCTGACGGATTCTGCCCAGCTGCTGACGTGCAGAGCAGCGCACATGGATGTGAAGACAAAAATAACTTGCTGGGATCCACAGCTTGAGCAACTCCTTAGAATTTAAATCACTGCCAATTTATTCTGGCTCGTGTCAACTTACTAGGAGATGACTGGCGTGTAGCACAGTGTAGCAATATTTAGAAATGCATAAAGGATGTTTCACTTAAATTATTTTGATCTGTGCTACAGTATGACTATCCTAAGTGGAGGCTTTAGAAAATAAAATCCAATTTATACAGTTAAGAGGGGGAGTTTAGATTTGCTATTCAGGTCTGGTCATCTGCAATCTACTTGAATAAAGAAAGCAGTTAAAATATTCAGAAAAGAAGTGACCCCAAGTCAATGAATGTGTGCCCTCCTCTTCTCTCTGTGTAACGAAGGGCAGACCCTGTTGTTGTGCCCCCTTCTTAATTGAAGAGATAAGTGTGCTTAAGTGGTTTGCAGGGTAAAAGGCCCCTACATGTTAAGCAAAGCTAACAAGTGAGATTTTCTAAATTAATATTACATTTACTACTGAAGAAACACACTCTTTCTTTCCACTGTTCCTTCATTTTCTGTTTGATACAATTGATGATATTTAGCTCATGAACCAACACACTCTCACTCCATAATCGTACAAGAGCGACGTTTGGTCAGGGTCCCGTGGCGTGCAGTTGTGACGCTCCTAGGCTCCTTCAGCTTCATAAAGGGACGCAAATAGCTTTCAACTGATTGCAATGTATTCCCATCTGCGGCGGGATTTGACGCTCATGGAGGCACGGCATTCGTCTGTGTCAGCTGCCCTTAAAGGCAATGTGAGCGTCCATTCCCGTTGGAGATGTGAGTATTGTAGAAAAGAAAAGAGAGTGGCAAATAAATGAAGTAGGACTCAAAACAAGTTTGTACCTCAGGAATAATTATCACAATTACCTCAAAATATATGCAGATGGTTCTAAAAACAAAGAAGAGTGTGTCGGAATTGGTATATATATCCCAGAATTTAAAGTGTCAATATCAAAAAGAGCATCAGACCAACTTTCAGTGTATACAGCAGAAATGCTGGCAGTAGTAATAGGATTACAGTGGGTGGAAGAGGTCAGACCAGACAGGGTGGTGATATGCACAGATTCATTATCCAGTTTACAAAGCATACAGTCAACAACAACTGCCAGAGAAGACATACTCATAGAAATCAATCACAGCCTGTTAAGACTTCACAGAAGCGGCATAGATCTGCAGTTCTGCTGGGTGCCTGCGCATGAGGGGGTGAAAGGGAACGAGTGTGCTGATAGATTAGCAAAAAGTGCACTACAAAAGGAAATCACATTACCAGTTCAACTTGGAAAAGGAGAAGGAAAAGCAGTTATTAAGAAGAAAGGGATGGAGATCTGGCAGAAAAGGTGGGAGAAAGACCAGAAAGGCAAAGAATACCATCAAGTGCAAAAGACAATTACAATTAATATTTATAAAGAAAGAAACAGAAGGGAGGAAGTAATGATAGCTAGGCTCAGACTAAATCACACTGCATTAAATGGTACGCTGTATGTCATGGGGAAAAGTGACAGTGACAAGTGTGGGAACTGTGGAGTTAGGGAAAATGTGGAACATATTTTATTACATTGTGTCACCTATAGAGTTGAAAGAGGGAAATTAAGGGATACAGTTTTAGAGGCAGAGAGGGAGTGGAATGTAGCGGGTATTCTGGGAACAGAAGGAGAAGGAGTAAGAGCTATCAGAAAAGCACTGTTCACCTTTTTGAGGGAAACTGGGATAGGGAAAAGAATTTAACAGTAGACCATGGATGATTTGTTTTTTGTTTTGTTTTATTTATTTTATTTTATTTTATTTTATTTTATGGTTTTCTTTTTGATATGCTGGTTTAGTAGAGGACTGACATGATGATACACACTCGTGTACAGTAGGTGGCGGTATGCAACCAAAAGCTGTTTGCGACCCGCCATTAAAAAAGAGAAGAAGAAGATTCCCATTGGATAACGGAGAATTGTACACCCGGAAGTAAGTATTCCCCTTACTGTCGATTGATTTTACAGTGATATCTGCACTACTCATCGACTAAAAAACACCAGATTATCCTTGTTAATTACACAACATTGATTGGTTTAAATTGTGTGCAATGCTTTTGTATTTTTCCCCTTCGATTCGGAGAAACAAATATTTTTTCGGAGTAAAGGATGGCAGCTATCGTTTAGGACTACACCTTGTGCTCTGTATGACAAACCACGTTTTTTTTCACCATTCATTCCAATGGCTGGCGTCTATGTCACGTGGTCTTCAAATTTCTCCCTGCAGAAAAAAAAAACATAGCCGAACTTCGTTTTATTCTCGGTGGAAAATGCCTATTTTAAAGTTAGTTTGGCCATTAAAATGCGTTTTGATGTCATTTGATGCGAGAAATATGAGTTGTTATTTCAGATTATGTGTGCAGTGGATGTATATGATCTTTAGTTTGCTAGTTATTACGAAGATTACTTCAGGAAATTGCGTCCATAGAACGTTTTCATTGTTACCAAGGTGGTTGCTAGGGACGCTGCTATCGATATTATTTCTGTTATGTTGTGTAACTGTTTAATGGTGTTATCTTTATTGATACCCCCTTCCCCGTCAATAGTGTTGGTCCACAGCGCAAACGTATTAGTTTAACAAAATCTGCATCTAAAGATACGTTATTTTCCCCTGTGCAATTCCAGTCTCACATCTCACATCACATCGTCATTAACAAATAGACCGAAAACATTTAAAAAAAAAAATAATAATACTTTATTCCGAGTGTGGTTGCTTTTCTCTTTGAAAGTCATCACATAACAGCATTATAATACACGGTTCGGCTGCATTAAATATTACATATCTGCTGTAGTTCTCTATTTATAGAGCCCTGATGAGAAGACTTCTAGACAAACATGAGGAACTGCCGCCAACACTGAAAACGTGACATGGTGGATCATAAATATATCAGCAATTAAACAACATCTTACATTTCTTTTCACACAATACGTCTCTTTGCAGGATCAACACTAATTCGGCTGACTTTTATATTTGATCCAATTGGTAGATAGGCTGTATTTACACCATAAAGGTGCACAGCTGATAGAAAGGGACACCTGGTGGTTAAAGCATGTTATTGAATTTCATTATTTTTATTATTAGATATTAATAGGATCCCTATAAAGTTCATTACTTGTTATTCTCTACTAATAGTTAATTAAAGACTGTATATAATGACTATTTTGCACATCCCTTTCAAGATGTTCTAAGGTTTATTCACAAACGGTGTAGTTATGCAATGAATGAAAAACTTGGGTCGCAGGTTCCTCAATAGTGCATTACAAGACATCTATCAATATTTGTGCATACCTCCAGCAATGTTAACTATGTTGAAGCACTTATTTTAACTGATATTATTATGTATTATAATCTTATAGGATGTATATAGATATTTAATCTCCGGCCTTGTCAGGTATTGAACAATCAATAAATAAAGAACACAGAATTATTAAATATAAAACACAGAATTTGTGTGATTATACTAAATGATTTACAAATAAACACCACTGAATATTTACAACTGTTACACATGCTGATGTAACGCAAATGTTTCCAACTTGGGATCAATAAAGTATATCTTATCTTAAGATGATCGATGGCTACTGCCATATTTGCAAAATTTGCCTCTGAACCTTGACAAGTGCATGTTTTAGGCTTATCAATTAATGTAATGTAATATAATGTTATCAATTAACAACAGGAGGGTTCACAAACATAAGACCAGCTGTTAAATAAAAGCTCTTCTGACCTTAGCTGGCATGTGGGTATATATATTAATGCTGCCCATTATGGGCACAAGCAATTTTCACCAATTTATTAATTATATGTTTTAAATTTGAGTGTTTCCTATCCCCTAAACCTCCAGGGATGTACACAGTATACTGGCAACTTCTTATTATGGGAAATACGAAAACGTCTTATAAAACGTGTAATAACGTGCTTTAACCAGTAGATGGTTTGGGTTAAAAAGCTGTCAAGTTTAAAGTGTTAACAAAATAAAATATACTGCTGTTTCTGGTTTAGTTTACGACGGATATATTTAGTTATTGTTTTGATATTTGTAACACAAAAGCGATGGAAAAACCCCACAGCAACACAGAAAAGATGGTCTTAACATGACCCAGCAGTCTAGTAGTTAATAAAAAACAATAATATCAAAACAAAATATTACTACTAACTTTATTGTGAAATTCAAACGAATAGTTTCCGGTCTATTCTGAGCCAGATCTCTTTAGATAAATAAAAATAAAGAACTACGACAGATGTGTAATATATTCAATGCAGCCGAACCATTTATTACAATGCATTCATGTGATGACTTTCAAAGAGTAAAGCAAGCACTGCTGAATAAAGTATGATTTTATCTTTTACGAAACGTTTTTTTTCATATGGAATGCAGTTGGAGGTCAACCAATCACAGAGCTTGAGAACTAATCAGGGGGTTTGTCAAACAGAGCACATGGTGTAGTCCTAAACGATAGCTGGGGATTCTGGGTAGTGTAGTGTCTTCTGCCATCCTTTACTCCGAAAAAATATTTGTTTCTCCGAATCGAAGGGGCAAAATACAAAAGTATTGCACACAATTTAAACCAATCAATGTTGTGTAATTAACAAGGATAATCTGTTTTTTTTTAGTCGATGAGTAGTGCAGATATCACTGTAAAATCAATCGACAGTAAGGGGAATACTTACTTCCGGGTGTACAATTCTCCGTTATCCAATGGGAATGGACGCTCACATTGCCTTTAAGGGCAGCCGACACAAACGAATGCCGTGCTTCCACGAGCATCAAATCCCGCAGCAGATGGGAATACATTGCAATCAGTTGAAAGCTATTTGCGTCCCTTTATGAAGCTGAAGGAGCCTAGGAGCGTCACAACTGCACGCCACGGGACCCTGACCACACGTCGCTCCTGGACGATTATGGAGTGAGAGTGTGTTGGATGAACAGCATTGCACAATGTCTGCAACATAATTATTATAGCTTTAATTGTTAGGATAATATGTGATTGACTTGACATTTTATGCAACTAAAAATTAATTTTCATTATCGGTGAAGGATGTTTCTAACCAACAGAAAGCAGAGAAAATTGCCCATAACAATTTTAGATGTCTTGACTTGCCTGACCAACTATCGACTATAATGACATTCAAGGGAAAAACAGCAGATTTTCAATTTATTTTTGCTGAAACCGTCAAATATTTGACATTTTAACATGATACGTTTTCTATTGGCCCACCATACCCATTTGATCCCAAAGTCTCTGATATTTGCACTCAATGCCCCTTATGCTCTTGTGTACATTTGCATGTTATCCTTAAAGGAGGAGCACCCACAGTCACATTATTTAAAGGAAAGTAAAACACCAAAAATGTTAAGCTCAGCTTTGAGGAAATTGTTTAAATAATGATTTGACAGCTCTCGATTTCAAGGCAAGTTCAAGTACATTTTCGCCATGTAATAAGAAAAGGAATCATCAATCACATTGGTTGTAGTAACATGTAAATGGAGAACATGCCATACATTAATGTCAAAACACGTCATTTAATTTGATTTGCTATCTCTGTCTTTCATGATAATAAAATCAGGTTGCAAAGCTGTCAATACGCTGACAGAGTAATATTATCTGGTATAATGTATTTACTTCCGCTAGCAGGCGGCCAAATGACAGAAATAAATCTAAGTGTGACCGCGTTAAGACATGACAGAAGTGTTGCTTTTCAATAACCGTTCCTCCTTGCCTGGCACAGTGTTAGTCACAGAAACTTGTATTGAATAAAACCATTTTAGATTTTGACATGATGACCCATTTGAGGTGGTGAGTATTTACTGTGTTGTGCTTCACTGATCCTGAACTGCCAATCAAGGAGTGCCTCACTTTGCAGGAAATTAAATCTCAGCAGCTGTGGTGGAGGAGGGTGTAGAAAAGCGCAACCAATATTTGTATCATACTGTACAGTCACAGGCAGCGGACCAGAAAGTACTGCTGCTCTTTTAAAGGTCCACTATGATGAAGAATCATAATTACCAACATTAATGAATGAAATCAAATGCAGTTTATCTCTGACAAAATGAAATGAATCACTTACTGGGCTTGTTTTGGGATATAATCAATATAATTACTGAACAGAAGGTTTAAGTTATTAAATCTACATTTTATTTTCTAATACTCAAGATGTGAAGTTTGTGGTTTCTGTGACTGAGTCTCAGTGAAGCCTAAAGGTATGGAAGTGGAGAGCAGCGCAGCTAGTTTCCCCTATGGAGAATAACAGAGAATGTGCTGCCTGTTGAGCCCACAAACAACAAGCCTTAAGCAGATCAACACACACTCAAACACACACATAAGAACACTTCCATATACACTCTTGGCCTTGTGTATGTGTATGCATGCAGGAAACTTGAAAATTGCCTCGCCAAAAATAGATATGCAGTAATACTCGCTGTACCCTCAACCATAGCCAATGCTATCTACAGTAAAAAACACATTTGGAGACAGAATGGCTTTCCTGATAGCTTCATGAAAGTGAGAAGCTAGTGTGCTATTCCTTCACTCATTCAATATTTAAGCAGCATGGCATGCTTTCTAGAGCACACATAATGATGTTGTCATGGCTGTACAGAAAAATGCAACATGGCTGCTTGTAGACCAGGCTGCTAAAGTAAAAAACATGACTGCACTATAAGTAGAAACTAAAACATTAAACATGGAACATTTTTGTTCAACTGACGGTGGCTTGTAATAAAAAGAAAAAAGCTTATGCAAGAAACTGCCACTCTGTCATGTAAATATTAAAATATCATGCATCACCAGTTAAATTGTACATGCTGCCTCATCTAAAATGAATTAAAATAGATGAAAAATTCAGTTCAATGGCACGTCACAGAGGTTTAATGGTCTTACGAGATTTGTTTGTGAACAAACAATTCTTTCCAATTCTGCCGATAATGCACCTAACAATCATATACTCCACTGTGTACTTTCTTTACTTAGAGGGAAACGGCAATACCCCGAATATCAAGATAATATATGTATGGGAAATATAACAAAATGGTGTGACAGTTCTGTGCTGAAGGGCTCTTTCACAGCCATATCTTCTCACCCCACCTGATGTGCTCTGCATACACTAAAACACATGGAAACCATCTTTTTAATCCTACAATCTGGTCTGTTTTTCATTTAACAATTATAGCAAATATGAAATAAAATCTAAATATGGATTTAGAATAGACCCTTTTAGGGGCTCTATTATGCAAAATGTCAGGTTAATATTTGTTTTTTGTGCCTCTACTCATGCTCTAATGTTCAAAAAGCTCTTTATTTTTCTCATACAGCCTGTGCTGCAGCACCTCTTTTCACCCTCTGTCTGAAACCAGAGCCCAGTCTGCTCTGATTGGTTAGCTGGCCAGCTCTGTTGTGATTGAACCACCGCTTAGATATATTGTGTACTATATGTTGGAGTGTGTGCCAACAGAGGCCCTGGTGTTAAATAATGATGTCACTATGTTAGGGAACTAAACAAAGGAGTCCAATAGAGGTGTTTCAGGAAGGGCGGGGAGTATGTGGGAGAGAAACTCCCTCTGGAGATTTGGGATTTTAGCCTTTGCAGACCATTTACATGCACACAAACATATAGCATACAGGAAAGGGAAACCCCAATAAGCAAACTAGCAGGGCCCCTTTAACTTTCCCAACATTTTTTAAATACCTTCCCTTTTAAAAATAAAAATGACAGTACAGTATACTATCTCCCTTTTCTGCATTCCCATCCTCCCCTATAGATGTTTTTCTACAGATCCTAAACTTCATCTCTAAATAACTAAAGAACCTTTTTGTAAATTATAGAGTTATTTTCTTATCCAGTCACACGTAATAACGAATTGGAAAAGGAGCTATGTCTTCTTAAAAAAACATGGTGGCAAAGTCGATAGGGAGTTGGCTTGGCAACTGGAAGGTCACCAGTTCAAGTCCCGGCAAGACCAAGTGCTACCGAGGTGTCCCTGACCGAGGCACCGTTCCCTACACTGCTCTCTGGGTGCCGTTCAAAATGGCAGCACACTGCTCCTAACACTAGGATGGGTCAAATGCAGAGAAACAATTTCCCCACGAGGGATTGATAAAAGTCCATTTTTCTTTAATAGTTTTTTGGGAGCACATGTGTTTTTCATATACTTCACAACCTTAACTGCTGTGCAGGTTAAAATGTAGAGCCTTTAAGATCCTCAAACTTAAAAGAAAACTAACTTTTGCAGATAGAGATTGGCAACAACTCACTTTGAAGTTATATTAAATTTATTTGGCAACTCAGTCTGTTTTTAACCTGGACTTGTGGAATTTAAGATTTGTTGATGCTATGTTTTCCATCATACTCAAAGTGTATAATACAGTACATTCCTTCAGTATTATGTTATCTAATATTCTATTTAAGAACCTGACACTTGCACATGTCTGATGCCTTTTATGTTGTTTCAACGCATACAAGCTTTGCACTTAACCCCTGCCACATTAAAGGAAAGCCTGCTGTTGACACTTCATTTCTGAGGTGCATTCACACTATTTTGTTCGGCCCATTTCCCTGCTCTGTGAACAGGTCGCACCTCGGGGTGCAGAGGCAGGGAAGCCATTAAGTTGGCACAAACTCTGGGGCTGTTGTGTTTTCCCTGGGGACTCACTCATTTAATGTCTGGCATTTGTACAGTCGTGCCTTGTTTTTTTTGCTTCCAGGCAGTCTCTGAATAGACATGAATAGTAACTAGAGTGGTCACACACACACACACACACACACACACACACACACACACACACACACACACACACACACACACACACACACACACACACACACACACACACACACACACACACACACACGACAAAGACACTAATGTAGTCCCATGTCTGTTTTTGCTCTCCAGGATTGTTCATCAGGAACATCTTGTGAAGCTCCATAATGGCTTTTCTTCTTGGTCAGATCTCTTGAGTGACACAGGCAGTCATTTGTTATTATCTGTAATAAGTGGAGTGGAATGATAAGGATGACAAGAATAACAGGGGCTCCACGTGGTTTTACTCCACTGCCTTTATTGCTTTTAGCAGATTTTCTCCAGGGCAGGACCGGCTGAAGGGAGCATTGTGTGCTGGTATTCTGGGAATGACTGAGAAGAATAGTTAGGTTCATGTGCGTGCCGAGAACACACTAATGCACAGAGGCTCTTTTCAGGAAAAGAAAGGACTCATGCTACATTGTGCACTTTCAAGGAGAGGCATGAAGTCATGTACATGTAAGCACACACTGTGTTCCTTTTCTGCACTACTACTGTTCAGTATCTATAAATATGACATTTAGAGTGTGCATGTACTGCGCAGTTTGCTTGTATGAAGCGTGTTTTCTGATATTCTCATAAGCACACGTCTAAGGCATCTTCGAAGACATATGGTGAAATAAAACACTGATGTTACTGTGTTGCTGCTGTCCAGCGGCTCTTTCTCTAAATTCCAAATTAAGATCATATCAAGGAGCGGCAGGAGAATATCTCCAACTCTACTGCCGCCATTAAATAAAGACCTACAGCTGAGCAACGAATCTCACCAACAGCTCCAGCATTCATTTAAAATGAGTCCTGTCATCAGTGGCATCATGAGCCCTGAATTCAAACTGTGATTCTGAGGCATGCAAAGGAGCTCCATAAAGCATCCCATGGTTCACTATGGGGATTTTATCACCTGCCTAATTGATGTCATCATTGCAAAATCAACATCTTACCCTGAATAAAAATGTGCAAACTATTTATTTGTCATCACATAAATACTTTTGAAAAATGTATTCATTGCTATTTTCTACATTACCCATATTACAACGGTATTACACCCATGTTACACTATTATTACTACCTTATTTAACCCATGTTACATTGCACTGTTATTAGACCCATATTACACCCATCTAAGACCTATATTACACTGTTATTACACCCCTATTACTACTGTATTACATCCATATTACAATGTTATTACACATGAATACACCCCTATACACCCATGTTACACCATTATTAGACCCGTATAATACTCATCTTACACTATTATTACATCTATATAACACTGTTATTAGACCCCTATTGCACCCATGTGTCACCAGTATTACACCCGTATTACACAATGACAGAGCCTGTCAAATGACTGTATCCCCCAGGATACTGAAACCCTTTAAGGGTTAAACTTGGTTCTAAAGTGTATCTATAACATTTGAATAGATCCACTCCTATCAGTTTGCAGAGATTGACCGAGTCCCCGTCAGGTTATGTGAATAATAATGTGCAGGCTTTACCGTGTAAAGGACAAATGGTAAGCCTTCCATAAGGGGGAGCTTGCAGTTTAATTGATGAGATCAAAGGAGACTTGGAGGACTTTGAGATGTAAAAGCCTGGATTTGCTGCATCCCCGGTGAGCTTTAAGGCCTTAGAGATGTTTGCAGAGCTTGTCAAGTTGACTGAGTGCTGTAAAAATCCCTGCGTTCAAGTTTATTATTATCCATAAACCAGTTCAGATTGAAATCCTCACTGTGTGACTCCGAGAGCCTGAGTTATGTAAAAAAAACATCCAAGCAGAAGATGGAGAACACACCCTACATTTACTGGTAAGCGATGCATATCTGGGACATGATGTGACATGAAAAATGGCACAAGTTATCTCGCCCCTTTTGAATCACGAAGCTCAGCAGCAGAGAGGGAGGGTGGGTCTATGGAGCTGCAGCGTACATATGTTAACACGGAAACCTGTTAACCACAAACCAGGGAAGCCACAGTGTGCAGAGTGCCCTCACACTGAGAGTGTGTTCGAGCAGCTCACGGGGACACCTCCCAGCCACTTCACTGAATATGCAGCAGAGACCCTGCAGACTGGCCTCTGCACAATGTCCCTATGTGTTCATTATTTAGAGAAAGTGGCCAGAGCTCTAACGTCCTGCACACTCCTTCGTGCTCATTCACATATTAAACGTGGATAAATGTTGAGAATCAATTTGGCTCTGCTTACAGGATTCCTGCGACTGTTCATCCATCCTCTCATGAATATGGAATCATTCAGACCTCATTGGATCTTTTTACAGTAATGTGAGCAGCGATGCCTCGGAAAATCTCTCCTAACCACAGTGGGCCTCGCTTTCCAGGTGAGAGCACTTTATTCCCCCTGCTTCCCTCTGCAGCAGGCCCACTCAATAAATCACAGCACAACACTCCGCCTCTACTCTGCAAGCTACTAAGACAGCAATGTCATGACTCAGCAAACTCTTGGCTGAGAGAAGCCTGCTTTTGCTTTTCATTTCGAGAATACTCTACCAAATATGTAAAATACAGACAAGTTGAATTAAATTAAGAGAAATTACTACAGATGGACATGTTGGTTACTACTTCCTGCAATATGAAGATGAACGTAATCGCCTCGTTTGACTAAAGTGAATAATTAAATAGGGAAAATGAACAGACATCATCTATAATACAATGAAGTAACATGAGATACAAGCATGTGTGGGTATTGTTGTCAGTAAGAGAGCTGCTCAAAAAGAGTTGTAACATGTCATGGTTCAATTTACAGTGTACTTTAAAAAACGAAAAAAATCTCAATATTGGTAAAGCATTTTATGTCACACTGTGCCATGCAAGTACCCATCTTATGAAACAAGCAATTTTCTATTAAACATAAATGCATTTTATGTTGACATCATAAGTGAGAACAACCTGTGCACTGCAGCAGTTTTCCCTGTTTCCTCAATCAGCACTTCTAGAATGGATAGGGTTACAAGCTAAGTGTCTGCACTAAAGGCATTATTCAGTGTCTTTATATTGATGGCTCTCGCCAGAGTTGATTCATTAAAGGGTTTGAGTGGAGCTGGTAATGCACTTTGGGGTCTGATGAAGCTACAGTGTCAACACTGCAGCCAAGCAGCCGCTTTGCATGGTGCATTCTGCGGTGCTATCCAGACTGTTTACAGGAAGGAACTGGTCGAAAAGCAAAATAAATAATCAGGACATTGTTACTTACCTTTAAAGAAACATCTTGTACAATGCTCTAAGAATGTAATTAAGTTATAGATTTGTGCATAGTGTACAATAATAAAACAGTATCTGAGTCATCCGAGGATTCAAGTTGTTATTAAATTGTGAGCAGCAGCCAACTCATTGCCCAGAATTATTCACTCAGCTATTCAAGCAGAATTCATTTGACGACTAAAACTTGTTTTAAGTGCTTATTACAGCAGTCCATACACAATATTCTTACTGTGTATTGTTAAACCATTACCACTGTAGCTGATTTCATGGTTTCTATAGAGATTTTTATCGAGAGCTTTGATATAAATTAGTTGCTATTCTTTTTCACTTTTAGAAAGTTATTGTGAGCTGAGACCAAATTAAGAATGACTGATAACCTGATTGAGTGACCAGATTGATGATTGACTAAATCCCAAATATAAGTCTGTCTAGTAGACCGCCAAAGAAACTATACATTAACAGGTCAAAGTTATCATAAAAAGTATATATATTGAATACATTGTATTACAAAGACCAAATGACTGAACCCCAGTTTCACTGTTAGGCTGATGACACTTTTATTTCAATTTGTACCTAAATAATTCATGCAGTATTTTTTATTTGGGTAGAGTATAGTCCAGGAAACTTTAAGTCAGTTGAAACTTGTTGCCCGCTGACTAAACTGAACTTTATGGGTTTTCTAATTCTAGAAATAGGTCACTTAATCTTCCATCTATTAACTACTTTGCTGTAATTGAGCTGGTTCCACAGTATAAATATCTTAAATGAGGATGGTCTCTACAAAATGAGTAGCCCATCAAAAAGTGTCTGCTCAGGGTATTCATGTGTTAAACTTTTAAATATGGATCAAAATGTTCTTGTGTGCTTTTCTGTGTTTTTATCACAGCCTTTGCTATTTTTGCGTTAAGTGATAAATTGGCAAAATCAGTATTTTAGTTTTTGATTAACCTATTACAACAACAAAAGTATTTCTCCAAGTCTTTATAATCCTAATTCATGAGTGCAATCGCTGCTAATGTGTCAGCTTCATTAGTATGCAAAAACAATATTATGACATCAATAAAAGATGACGTGCTGTTCACTGTGATGGATTACCCATCGCAGGTAACATAAACAAAGACAAAGACAAATTCACCTGGGGCGGCTCTCAGAAAATACGATTCAAATCATGGCTTTAAAGGGGCAGGCAGACAACATACCGCACTGTAATCCTATTTCAATATCACACGTTTCTTGACATAAGGAACATGTTTTACATTTGGACCTAAGGATCATTCAAGCTGCTAAATGTCAATTACTGACACCTGATTCACTTGTGCAAAATGTGGACATACAGTTGAAGGTCTCCTATTATACTCTTTTTCATCAATATATAATAGGTCTCAGATATATACAAAACATGTCTCTGAAGTGTTTGGCTCCAAACACCAAACAGATCATTGCAGCATCCCATAATCCCCTCTGTTCCAGCCCTGTTTCAAAAGTGCTGATTCTCTGTCTGTTGCTTTAGATGAAAATAAGGAGCCCCTCCCCACGCCCCTCTGAGAGATATTTGGTTAAAAAGAACACAATGGTGCTCTAGGAGGAGATTCAGGTGATAAGGTGGGGGGGGGGGGGGGGGGGGGGGGATTGGTGATTGGCTAGTGGACCTCATAAAGTGGCCAAAATCTGATCAGCTCATTTTCAGACAGGTTTTTATATAAATGGATCAGGACAAAAGTGAGTGAATCTTTTTTCCTGAAACTTTCAGAATCTCTTCACACAGAGGGGACACATGTTTATGTATAAAAGACATGAACAAGTGGATTTTGCACAATAGGTGACCTTTAATATTTTCTCTAATCTTTAAATTAGCATGTACATGGTAACACTATTTGACATCTATAAACCTCCATCTTCTCCTTACCTACTCAGTTTTCTGTTACCCTTGAGGCTAAGGCTGATTCACAGAAGCAGACCTAACTTTCCCCATCTTGCGTACTTCTTTCATCTCTTCCTGATTTTCTTTCCATCAAGAGGGTTTTCTAACTCATAGGACTTATAAGAGAAAAGGGAACAAGAGTGATATTTAGTTGGAGCATACCCAACTGAGGTATGTTAGATTTAATTATCTTAGTTGGTCATTTTAACAGTCAACTTTTAAGCTAGCATCTCAGGATTGAATGTAGATTTGTTAAAAAGACGTGAATCCATTAAAATAAATAAATATACTTACTTTTCTGAATCCTCTGTAAGCCTTTTGTGTACCAGAATTTGTATGTACTCTGGCAACCCTTCTCTATGTGCTAACTGCTAAGTCACAGAGATAATAAAAACACCACATGTCATGCTGCATCATTGAGCAGCTTCCACTTTGCTTGAATGCAGCGGGTTTTTGGCAATATTCACCAGCTGCATCAAGGGAAGAGATGACTGCTGCACATATAGCGGAGCTGACGTCTCAACGGGAAACATTATGTGCTTCTTTTCCAGTCATCATTTAGCTTTTACAGTTAAACATAACTAACTAAATAATTAAACATAATTCCCCTTTCATCTCATGACAAATCAGTGAACATCACTCGCTGTATCGCTTTGTTCCTTTATCCCTACATGATCCTTTGTTCTCTGTTTTCCTGGGTTCAAATTTGGTAGTCGTGCATGATAGCACTCAACTAAACTTAACTGTTAGACAGATGCTCCAACCTTGAGCAGCCGTTATCTCCTCTTAAGCCCCACGAACCCGATTCCGGGTACGAAATCGCGTCATTTGCAGGAAACAACGTCTAAGGAACCTTAATATTTAATAAACTATGAATATTTTACATCCATATAATGGGAAAAAAATAATTTAACTGATCTTTTTCATTTAAAAAAAAAAACCCCCACATAATTCTAACAGTGAACCTCTGGATTAGCCCCGAGCGAAAAATGCTAACCTATTACTGCACCGAAAATCACTCCTAGCTCCCTTATTACTTATCCTAGCTGCACATCCAACACACGTAAAGACACAGAATCTAATGGTGCCCACCTCAACACTGAAAGATACAAACTCGCAACGTTATCAACAAAAACGTACATCAAAACAAGTGGCGCTAGGTAGCCCACAAAGCTAACATGGCTTACCTTCGTCTTTGTCTGGTCTAAACTGGTCTTCAATGGCATTAAAACGATAAGAACGATGATGTAGTTAATCCATAGGTTCATATCCAATGTGGCTGTGTCCCCTTTGAAATGTTTTGATAATCTATAAGCAATAAAACTGCAATTCCTTTTTAAAATAGTAGAGCTGGCCATTCCTACGCTCTGTAGCGTCATTGAATGCGCGAAGAAGCAATCTTTTTTTTTTAACATGAGTGTGTGCGGGACGATTTCCCTTCGATTTCATTGGCTCTAACGGTCAGAAAGAGATGTCACATGTCAAAATCGAAGAGATAAGGAACATCCACCCAAATGGCCCCAGAAGATGTTTTTTTTTTTGCTAAATCTGTCTATAAAGGTCAAATATCACTTGTTTTGCATCAATCTTGATACAGGGTACTTATTATATGTTGTACTTTGGATTCCTAAAGCTTTTAGTCTACTAACGCATCATTCAAGGTTAGTTTTCACTAAAATATTATAACAGTTTTTTACCATGTTCAATCTGAATTTTCTTTAAAATAAAAAACATCTATATTGATTCTTACTTTTCTACATCCAACTCACAGGTTTATCATTACTTTGAGAAAAAAGATTATTAATTTAACCCTTTTAGAAGGGAGGATATGGTCATTTGTTCTGGGAATGTCATTTTCGAGCCTGAAACCTGAAAAACAGGCTTGGGGCTTAAGAGGTTTTTTTAAGGAGGGGCTGCCCTAGCAAGTTGTTGTTACCAGTTTGTGACCGGGCAACTCTCGGTGAGAGATAGTCAGTGTTGTGGGACACCTGGAACACATCCTTCTCAGGGTGTAGATGACCCCGAGCCATAACCGACAACTAAAGTTGATTCAGTTTCCTCCGCTGTTTAGTCTAACTAATGAAGAATGTTGATTACCCTTAGCGAAACTAGTTACAACATCATACGAGAGGAAGGTTCTTCAGAATTGATTGTGGCATCTCAACCTGTGGTCAGATCGTGGCCCGTGACATGTCTTGTGAATTCTCCGGCAGAAGCTCCAAATAAACCGTCAGTGTTTGGCATCAAAGCTCCAGCTCTCCTCGTGTCTCTTTGAGTCGTGTTTCAAATTGCTTCAGAAGTTTCCCCCACAGACGTGTATACCAGTTCTTGACGCCTACTTTATACTCTCCTTTATACTTTATAGATTGCTCCCTGTGAGCCACTGGACGGGAGCATAAATGATATTCTGTCCTTGCTGAGAGTATCATTTGATCAACTATTAGTTGTTATCTATTTAGTATCTATTTAGAGTTTAATTGACAGAAATCATGTTTTTTTATTTATCTTTTATTCGTAATGTGTGAGCTAATGTCTGCATTCCTAACCATGACGTGGTTCACCTGACCTGCAGTGGAAAGAAATATTTCTTTGTCGTCCACATTTCGTGCCTTTTTACTCTGCCATCCAGCACCTGGCTTTGTGTGGGATTCTTGGTTCCTGTTCCAACATGTGTTTGTGCTGGCTGTGTTCCTGGGCCTTGGCTCTTCCTCTCTCTTTGCCTCCAGCACTACTGTAGTCTGGTCACCTATGAGGCATTTACTGCCCACTGCACATGTTCCAAACTTCTATTGCCTATAACAGGAAGTTGGCCCACTGCAACTCCCGTTTCTCAACCTGACCTTATTCCTTGGTTTTGTACACCATTACTGAACGTGCTTGTCACAATAACTTGTAGCCCGCTATTGTTTCCTACTGTTTATAAGGATAGTGTCCTGTCTCATGCAGAGTTTAAAGGCTTTAAGTGATAAACTCTGACTCTGCCTCCTACACAAACTCTGGCGTAAGCAACACCAGTGATGGTACAGTAGCTAATAAAGTCATACACAATTAATTAGTCACAAGCTAAATAAGAGGGAGCCAACAGAAATGTTCAGTGATGAGGTCGTATATCACCATGCTAAATAGTGCAGAGGCAATACTGCTCTCTCATTTGCTATTCGGCCTCAGATCAATACCAGGAAGGTTGGAGGCCTGCTTATTGCTTTATTGTAGGAATATAAAAGGAGAGTGCTTTCGGAGACTGCAAGCTGGAAAGAAAGTTTTGAGAACCGCTTTGATCTTCCCTATGAGGGATTTGTGTATGTTTATTCCTTCATATGTTTTGCTGCTAAAACAAATCCCCCCTCAAGCACACATGAAGTTGGAGATGAATTGAAAACCAAAAATCTCAATTGGAAAAATATCGCCCAAAACGATCAAACATAGAATACAGGTGTTATTGAATTGTGCATGTATTACTCAGAGGGTTCTCACATATTCTTCAACTATCTTTGAACTAAGTAATCTAACCATAAGTCCTTGATTAAAAATACAAAATCTTAATAAGCTGTTAAGCTGTTGGCATTTACATGATGCTCATTTTAAAGCCCTTGAAAACCTATTTCTGTTACTATTATTGATTGGAATCTAGATCATTCCCAAACTTTCTGACAACTGTTCTGTGATTGACTTTTTAAATCCATGGTACTCTACAGCAGCATATACCTAGTTCTCAATTTAATATGGTTTTAAAAAATGTCCATTTTGAGTCTGGAGTACAATGGAACAAAAGCTGACGTATGTATGCTTGCATGATGATGATTTGGTTAGTGTGTTTGGCTTTTTCAGGAGAATGAAACTGAGACCTGTAGCATGCTTAATCACAAATACTAAATGTTTAATGTTTTTTGTCTACGAAGGTAAAAGTAGAGCTGAGGATAAAAAAAAAGAACGGCACGGAGGAAAAGACAGTACTGGATATGTGTTCATGGGAATGATTAAAGTATCAGGCCTGCAGACCTAACGTTGCCCATGGCTGCCATAAACCACCCTTCATAACAGCCTCTCAGTGCTGCAGCTGCCTTTTCTCTACCAGGATTAACGGTTTCCAAAGCACCACTAACAGTCCTCACAATGTAACCCTCTCAGAGCTCTCCTGAATAGCACCGACGCTCGATATTACTCCACGGTCGCATTAGTAAAGTATGATAATAAATGAAACATTCTCCTGAACAGCCTATTAGTAAACCTTATCTTTTCGCTGCCTCCTACCAGCACACAAAAGCCCTCATGCTGTCCCAGGCAGAAAACCCTCCTTTCTCTCTTTCCTCTTTTGTCTCTCTTCCCCCTGCCTTTTCACTTTTGCTCTCATTTATTCAATGACTCTTTCTCCCAATGCTGTGTAAGTGTATGAATGACCTTTTTTGAAAAACCTAATACATCTATTGCCGACCCATTTGAGTTATGACGTATGAAATAAGATAGCACTCAAAAGTGACTATTGATTATAGCAAAAAGGCTACAGTGCTTGATCATTGAAATGTATTTTCTTCTTGGATTCCTCATGTTGCTAAAACTATTTTATATTGAGGTGGACTTTTTTCGTGTGTTTTTGATCTTCTGGAGTGTGACTCGTATTTGTTGGAAATCATATCTCTGTTATTGTTACCCATGCCTTTCTGAGGTTCTGTCAGTGTCACTGCCCTTTAAAAGGCAGCTCTGCTCTGAATTCAGAGTCAGGGAAGGATAATATTGGGAAGTAATGGATGCATTTACTTATTTAAAATATCTTTACTGACATATTTGCTGCACACAACCCTAACCCTAAGCCTAACCCTACTAGAACTAAACTATCCAAAAGACAAAACCAAAATGTAATAAATATGATGGATTAAATGTTAGCTCGATTCTAATATTCCCAGCACAATCATCCCCCTACTTTCTAACAATAGCTACAAACCAGACACTGAATATGTTTACACACTTTCACACTGTTTTTCACACTGTATTTTACCGAGAAATTCAGTCATGACGCGATTTGATGATCAGTATAGTCTGTTTAACGAGTGTGTTATATTTACAACAAGGTGCTCAATGAGGAGTTGTTTTTAAACACATTGTAAATGAATCTGGCCTCATCGACAGTCTGTTTGAACTCTGACCCCTCCTGGACAGAGCTGCCTGAGCCACTCTGCTCAAGTCCCAGACCTGATTGTGTAGGATTTATGTCCCGTTTTAAAATAGATGAATGTTTTCCAGGGCAAAGTTGAACAGTCAAGTGGCATTTTTAGACTACTCAGGCTATAAATGTTTGTCCTCTTGAACACTCTACTATGCTGTAGTGAAAAAGACGCTCAGCTTCAGTCAATAAGAATATCATGCTTTTTCTGTTGTAAACAAGTGCACTTAAAATGAGAATTTAAAAGTTATTTATCTTTGCTCCTGGGAAATCCAAATGTTTTGCTTAGCCTGTACTGCATTATTTATGAAACCTGAAAGTCAAGGCAGAGATTGTGTTCACCTAAGTGGGATTTGCAGCACATTTCTCATGGCTCCTTGCAATATGTCATTCTACCTGGCTGCACACCAGCCAACTAAAAGCCTGTGTGCTTACATCATCGTTCTACTGAGGAGAGATGTTTGCCAAAATGTCAAGAACCATCCGATCCAGAAGACCTGGATAGGACTGAACAACACAGGCTATGTTACTGTATAGACTGTATACTGTAGACCCAACCACGCACACATGATCCATGTGACACATACAGGATACACATGACACACCTGTGATACTGCCTTGCTCACCAATATTGATTTAGTGTTGTGTAGTGCAAAGCCAAACGTTCTTCAGGTGGTAACGAAGCTGCTAGTCTTCAAACAACTATTGCATTGATGCATTAAAAACATGATGGAACTTTCTTTCCTCCCTCTCTGGGTTGTTAATAGTTCACTGTTAATTCAAAGTACAATACAGTATAACCTCAATTTTAGCAATGTTGAGTTTACAGGGAGAGAGTCATCTGGTCTTCAAAACACACACAAAAATAGTGGTAAAACACTTCGAGTACATTTTTATATTTACCCCCCCCCCCGTGTTAAGCATATATAGCATTTTTTGGAGGAGCCTGAAGCTTGAAGGGGTCCTTTAATGCTTTTTGGGGAATAATAATAATATAATAATAATTAAAAAAGCAGACCATCATGTTAAAATAGGATGGGGGTTAACATGTACGTTTTTTACATTTAGCTAGAAGATGGAATGCAGAAGGTAAAGAGAAGCTCCAACAAAGTTTGAACTGTTTGCATGTAGAATGGATAAAGACATGATGATAGAAATATGGATGTGGGTGGAATAATTTTTGACTCATCTGCCCAGAATATCCAGAGACAAAAGGTTATGCCAGGTGCTGTTGACTGTATTTGAAAACTTGATTGACTATAATATTAGAACAACTAAAGCCATAGGATGTAGGTGTCTTATATAAAGTCATTACTCTTTGAAATGCTTTATAAATGCTGGACTTTTGTTTTTCCTGTGCGCTGTCCCATTGGGGCTTCTGTACATCACATAGAGAGACGTGTGAAGCCACCCTTCAGGTTCCTAACAAAGGTGGGATGTATTGGATTGTTCCCATCCGACTTGTTTAGCAGTTGCCTGTTGTTAATCAAGCTCCATTCAGGCCATCCTCCTGGTTCCCCCCCCTTGCCTATCAGGGTACATTAGGAGTGGCAGGCCATCCCTACTGACCTTTAACACAAGGGTTTCGAAAAATGAGGGCTGCATTTGTCCAACTTCAGAGATAATTACGTTGCCGTGTCAGTGTCTGTGTCCGTGTTAGGGTGCTGGGTGCAGTAATTGCACTTTACCCCCCCCCCCAGCCTACTGTAAGGGAGTCGGTGTTGCTGCTCGCATTGGATTATGTGGGAGCATCCTGAATGTAGGAACATATGCACATTTCACTGAGGGGAGTTTCAAGGATAAGTGGTAAAGAGCCCTGTTGAAGGGGCTGCGACTGTGATTGTAGAACTACAGTAATGACTGTAACTCTCTTCACCATGGCAACATTTAAATGGCCTGATCCATCTATAGAGTTGTACTTAATGGATGCTTTAGACTGTTTCCACAAGTGCTCGACATGCTTCCACAAGTGGCCTGCGTCCCTAATGGCCGCGCATTTGGTGGCTTTCATTTCACCAGGTCCCTTTCTTGCAATCAGTAAATAAGCCTGGGATTTAGCAACTAAGCTAATGATGAGTAGGACATGTCTCCTTGAACATTAAGTGTATTTGGTGTTAGCTTAACATGATTGTATGGCCTAGGGTTACACTAACCCTAGGCCATACAATAAGGAGGCATAGATGGTGGAATCAGAGTTATAGGATGTAGTGCCTCGTATTATTTGTTAGGTGTAACAAATGAGGCCATTGTTTTGTGAAAAGGTGGACAAAATATGCTAATGTAGTAGGTTTTAGACAATTGTTTTTTTGTTGCATGCAACTTAAGTAATAAGTAATGCTATATCGATAGAATATCAAGAGATGAGTTATAAAAACACAAACATATGACCTGTACCATCATATTTGAAACATATTTTAAAATCCTCACATGTTATCCATCTGTTAATAAAGAGTTAGTCATGAGTTAAATCTTCTATCACTGTTTAAAATATTAACCACATTTCTTCTGTCCTTCTCTTGATCGATGCAAAACTCCTTAACTGCTTTATATGGTTTCCTGTATTGGAGAGAATGGGATTTTCAGAAGTAGCTAGCTTAAAATATTAAATCAAAGATCTGACAGAAATTGTGATTGCTTCAAAGTATATCCTCATCTCATTCAGACCTGCTGTTAACAATGTAATTTCACAAGCCTCCCCAATAGGCCAACCTCAAATAGAAACCTTGGTGTAGTTTGGGATTGAACTAAATGACAGCACAAATTGTCAGAACACTTGTTTCTCTGTAATACTGTCTTTTCTTTCTTTGTTATTTCCGGAAAAGCAGGCTTCTTTGCAAACCAACAGAAGAACAAACTTCCCCTTGGACCAAACAGGCAACGTCCTCAGAGGAATATCGTACAAGAGACAGTGTTTCAAAAATGGAACATTTTCACACCAGGCAGACGCAGACTCCAGCTCTCTTTGGATGAAAAGAAGCGACTGTCAGATCAATGAGTATAACAGCTGATCTGTAGGAAGAAGTCTTTCTTCTCCAAGAGAACTGAGCAACACTTTACTTCTGTCTATCTTCCCTTTTGCATGGACCTATTACACTGCCAGGTAGCAAATGATTGGTGTACGTCGCTTGACTTTTTCTCAGCACTTGACACACGTCCATCACTGTAATGTATTGAAGGTGCTCAGGGGAGACGGGACCTGCAGAGACGTCCTGCGCTCAGAGTTGTGATTGACTCGTGTCTCAGGAATGGTACGGCACTGTCTGTCACGGGCCACCTTGTGTGACAGTTTGTCTGCCCCCCCCTCCAGTTTTTCTTCCTCATCTCCGCAAACCCACTTGTACAATAAAAAACTGGAATGGGTAAGTAGGAGGGAACAGATAATTGAATAATTATTCAAAGCAGTTCTTGACTTGTAGTTGCAATAACTTATACAGAGATCTTTATACACCTGCAGAAGTCTGGAACCTTGTCTGAATCATGCTCTTTGATTTGTATTATTTGCATGCTATGGCTTTCGGGCAGTGTGAGTAGACAATGTCAGAGTGTTTTGCCACTTAATGGATAGACCATCCTCCTGCAGAGCGCGGGGTCAGTCAAGCTGCAGAGGAGCCAGTTCCAGTGGACTGTCCATCATCTTTCTTTCACTCGTTTTGTCTTTCTTCGCTTGCTGCAGATTTCACTCAAGTAACTTCCACAACTTCTTCAATTTATAATATAGTTTTCGAAACTCAGCACTGCAATATAATCCTGGAGCATAATCACATGCAACTCTTAACTATGGCAACATCATGCTATACTGTGCAACGGCATAAATGTTTCCACTGGTACAAATCTGGCAATGGCCTTTCCACCACGGTGGCTATTTCGCATGATCTCCCGATTCTGGGCGATATAGTAATGCCAGGTACCTTATTACACCATGGCACCTTTATTGCTACTTTTACCATCATTTGTATTTTTGGTAGGGATTTACTTTTATATGGACATTTCTGTTTTAATATTTTTTTCTGGAAACTTAACTTTATGTAGACACGAGCCCAGTGTAACACCCAGATTCACTTACTGAGGCAGGGTGCAAAACCTTCTCCATCGAGATACAACACACATGGGATGATCTCGCATTGATGATTCCGCCTATTCCACATCAACAAGATGCATCATCTACATATATTGCAGTGACGCTCCCATTTCAGACATTTTTAGATTACCAAACACACATTGAAAACATACCTGAGCTTCAAGAACAAGGAATATACTGCCAGGAGAGCCAGACACACTGTAAACACTCAGTATGAGGAGGTGTAGAAACGTCCTTCAAGAAAAAGCTATCTGTGTTTTTCTTAAGAGGCTCAGGCTGCATGAATATAACAGACTGGCATTCTCAGTCAGTCAGTGGTGTTCAGTGCAGAACTCTCAGTGGAGCAGGCATAGACAAACAGTGAGAGGAAGCAGTGTTTCTGTAGGACAGAGGATGGACAGCCTGGAGGTCTGACCTGCATCTTAGACAACACCTGGTGAGCTTATGCATCCTCACAGCCCTTCTGGCTCAAAACCTCAATGGGTGTTCCACATACATCAGCCTTTATGAAGTACTTTACTATAATGCTTGGCTGTTTTCCTTACTTTGGGTGAAAGTACTGCGTGTGAAAAAATCGCAAGCTGTTAAGGATCATGAAGACACAACACAGAGATTGAGCTTGCTATGGATTTTCTCTTTCTAATCCTCTATAAGGCTGTGTAACTCAGTTAAAGGGATTTACAACAGAATGTCATTGTTACTTTTTTAAATTCATTTGTATCATTCATAGCCATAAAGGAAGTGTTGATACTGCCAATCACCAATTTGTTAACTGTGCGGTTTAAATACAAGCATAAAAGACCATCTGTTAGAGCTAAAGTTTTACAGTTTAGGAGATATTTTGGCCAAGAGTTAGCTGAAATATGAAACTACAGCTTGATGACTTTTGCGGAATACACTAACTCCTTATAATAGTGTTACAAGGGGCACGACCCCATTGATATCATGATTAGCTGCCTAATTTAAAACATTCAACCCCCATTATTTATATTTTCATGCAATCAAATTATGAAGAGTTTTCACAAACAACACTCGAGATCTGGACTAATACCGGAAAAACATCCCATAAGACTCTTATCCAATGAAAAGTCCAGTCAATTGGATAAATCTTTGATTCCGATAGGCAACAGGAAATATTTATAATCTGCTCAGCTCAAAGAACTTTGAGCCAGAACGCTAATGCTATGCTAGCAATAATTAAAATCAATAACAGTCAGTACAGTCAAAAGTAATACAATTTGACACAGTATGTTTAACAACACAATCAATATATGAAAACCCTGCTGATCAGAATCCAGAATTCAACAAGGTATAATAAACTTAAGAGGCACTGGTAGGTGGATTGCGTTACTATGGACAGACAGCGTTTTGTGTCTTATCTGTCAGAGATAAACCATTATTTATTTTGTTTTATTTTATTTTTATTATCATACATTTGACCTCCTTGTGTCTATTAAAGGTGGGGTAGGTAATTCACTTCAGAAACAATTGTTGTTATATTCCATGGAATGCTCTTAACATCCTGATAGCAATGAATACTTGAAATGCTTTGACAATAAATACATAAATAATCTCATCCGTGGAAGCCGTGGCGCTGTAAAAAGCAAGACCAATTATTTTCACCGGCCCGGCTAAAATAACTGGATGGCCCACCTGCCTGTCAGCCTTCCATCTGTGCGCAAACTTATCTCGTGCCCTCATTGGTCATGTGCGCGTTCGTGTGTGTTGGAGGAGGGGCTCAGTAAGGAATTCTGAAGGAAGGGGCAGATTTTTTTCGGCTGCGTAGTTTCAAATTCTAGCGCACTCCAGCTGGTCTCTCCATTCTTACCTACCCTTTAACCTGATAAAATGTTATATTTTGCTGCATGTACCTTTTAAAGGGGAATTTCTTGTTGTTTGTTTTTAACTTGTGATGGGTCATTTTGTAAAGCACTTTGAGCTGCATATGTTGTATGAAAAGTGCTATATAAATAAAGCTTTATTATTATTTAAAACTTCTGTTTACAATTTTCTCTTAAAGCCTAAGACCATGCCATTAGACAATACGATGTTAACTGATGATTACAACATGCTTAAACTCATGATATGCTGAGGTTGAGCCTTAATTCACAGTAAGTAAACTGCTCTATGGTATTAGCTAGTGTATCCACTTAAGATGTGAGCACGGTTGTGTTTTCTGCTGCAGTAAGACTGTACTATAAAAACCCTCATGGACACTCGGCTCATACCCTGGCCCTCGGAGTGAGCCTGGACATATTAGATCAGGGATGGCACTAAGGAAATGATGTCAGCCTCCGGGTGGGATGTGCCCAAGGCGTGGTTGACTATCATCTGATAACAATAGCGGCTGCCGCCTCGAGTCCTTTTCTCCACCAGTATCACTCAAACCTTCTGAAGTTCAAACACTGCGAGCACATTCATAGCATAGCAAATAGTGGATTATGGGGGATTAGAGGCATGCAAACATAAAATGAATCATACGTTTTGAGGTTTCTTCAAGATGTATCCTCGCATACAGAGATAAGCTCCGAGTGTGTGTGGAGCGTGACACAGATAAAAGGTGTGCTGGACTGAGTGGCTTTACGTTCATACCTTTGATGCTCAGTTCCGTGTGTGGCAGAAATCAATTTACGAAAGATAATTGTTCATTTCCAAGGGGAGGGGAGGAGGCAATGAAAGATTGAGTCTACATGAATGTACACAAATGGCACTAATGGGTACAATGATCATCTCCAAATGAATCCAATTACGGGGCTGTTATTCCCACACCTCACAAGCCTAGACGTCTCCATATGGGTGCAGTCATTCAGACAGCGAAAGCCGATAAAGAAAATGTTGATCGCATCACACCTAGCTAATAATCTCGTATCTGTCCCAACAGTTTGACAGTTAAATGGAAACAGATGACAGCTGTCCAGGAAAGCTCAAGCAAGGAGGTTGTGGCTGCAGTGAAGTCGATGGGATTACCAGGGGGATTAGGAGCTGTAAGTACAATAACAGAATGGCTTGACGGGGACACAATTACGCTGCCATGTTTGAGACAAGCTGATAAAGGCTTGCAATGTGGGCCTGAGTCACTGCCATATTAGAACCTGGGCTCCTGCAGCCCCAACTCAAAATGTTACCCAACATCAAATAAAAGTACTCCCTAAAGATCAGGGGGCAAGAAATGTACACAGTTTGAGAAAATATATTTACTTACCCACTACGACTGGGCTGTCTTGACCTGATGTTAGTGTTAGTTCTCATGGCACTGTTTGATTATTTACCAAGATAAACCCTTTTGACCCACTGTAAACTGAGACATTTTTCATTTAATCGTTTATTTGGCAGGGACAATGAAATGAACACTTAAAACATTAAAATGTATCAATCGTAACAGTGCCAGATTTAGCTTTGAACTAATTTCCATCCGCAGTCCCTCACATAAAACCTTTAGGAAAATTACATTTTACAAACATAGCAAAAACAAAATACATGATATGCAAAAAGTGCAAAAGAGCAAAAGCAGCATACACAAGTATTTATGACATGGTAATACAATATAGCAGCAATGATATATAAAGTGCCAGAACCATTTCAAGTTTACCACCTTTAAATGTACATAAATGTCAAAAAAGTTTGAAAAGAGATACAATTCAGGCATCCAATGATGACTTTTATTGAACATTTTCAAATTTTCTTCTTGTTTTGTCTATAAAATGTCATTTAAAACGGATTGAAATAATTATTTAAATGAGTTGGTGATTAGTTTAATAGTTGACAACTAATACATTTATATAATAAATCTAGATAAAGGTAGATTACAAATGTATGCAGTGATACCATATTTTTGTTGTGTAAATAACCAAGTTGTAAAGGGGAAAAACACTACAGTAGTACCTGCTCAACATTTTGACCCAGTATTTGAAGTGTCTGTTCATTTAAAGAGGGTATCCTATGCTCATTTTCAGGTTCATATTTGTATTTTGTGCCTCTATTGTTTACATGCGTTAGTGTTCAAAAGATCTTTATTTTTCTCATACTGCCTGTGCTGCATCACCTCTTTTCACCCTCTGTCTGAAACCACAGCCCAGTCTGCTCTGATTGGTTAGCTGGCCGGCTCTGATGTGATTGGTCAACCACTTAGAGATGTCACACCCCTTAAACTATCACGTACAATGTGCTGGAGAGCTAGCCAATAGAGGCTTCAGTGTTACATGATGTCACTATGTAACAGAAGTAAACAAAGTACTCCAATGGCAGTAAGGCATTTCAGGCAGGTGTGTGTGGGAGAGAACTTTGGGATTTTAGCTTGTACAGACCATTTACATGCACACAAACCTTTGTTACACACCACAGGAAAGGGAACACAACAAAAGGCTTAAAAGGGCCCCTTCAAGCATGGTACCTTTAATCTTTGAAGTTACAGTAAATGGATGCATTTACAAATCAGCTCGTTTCCCCGGATGAAATGGCATTAAAGTTTAGGAGAACATCACAAGTCTCATCTTATATCTTCTGGCATTAAAAACCCATATCAGCGTTAGTAAAATTGAAAATCCTCGCAAGAAACCAAAAATATACATTTCCCCCAGTATCTACTTAACTCAACATATTGGAAAGTGTGCACACCATTTTGAGTGTAATCAGCCTCAGCTGAAATTATATTAGATTCCAGACTCCCATCCATGAGACTCTCATCATCTCAACATTAGGCTGGAAGCTGTGCAAATTATAGAAAGCATTCGTTTAGGGCTGGCTTCTCCCCTCCTGATGAAAGCTTTTGCAGTAGTTTAGAGAACACCACAAAGTCACATATCATTTTCTCAGGGCATTAAAAAGTCCAATCAGAATCTATGAAGATGAAAAACTTCCTCTCAAATCCATAGGACCAATACTTAACTGCAGTGGCATGTTGATGCACGGCCTGGAGCTCTCCATTGATAATGAATAGGAAACGCACTTCAGGAATCATGAATAGTTTATCTGAACTACAGCTCAAGTAGGAAGATTAAAATCCCCAAAGTTCTCTATACCAACACGATCGCTTTTACTGTGCGTCAGGTCAGGAAAATATCTTTTTTGGTTGGCATTAATAAATCAAAATATTAGCAGGTCATACTCGTCCTAAAGCAGGAGAATTTTTAAAGCTGCACTCTGATTTTTGGCAGTCTCCAGCGGCGATATATGTTTGTTGGAGACTCATTTCAAAGCCTGCAGCTTAGAGAGTTAAATGTGTTTTGCTGTGGTGCTGATACAGAGGTTCAGGGAATTATTACCTCCACTCAGGAGGTAACGTTTTGTCTTGGTTTGTCACTTTGTCTGTTAGCAAGAAAACGAAAAGAAACTAGCCCGATGTAATGTCACTTAGAGGAGGGATTAAGCATTGGCCAAGAAGGAACACATTACACTTCTGAAAGGGTCAACATCATGAGGCGAAAACATAAACACACAATTATTAACTTTGTGAGACATATGGCATTTCTTTAGTTTGTTGTAGTTATCATTAATTTACATCAACTTGTTGTAATTGATCACTGTCTGTTCTTGCTTTTGACGGATTAACAGCCAGTTTTAAAGCAGATTAGATAAGTATCAGATAATAAAAAGTGCAGTACCATTTAAGATTTTAACAGATGTTTTATTTTAGTTTCTATTTTAGTTATATGTGCCATAACTATTTGGAAATGGCCTATTTAAATTCAAAGATTTCCTTTATCAGGTAAATAAGCAGAATGTTGTATTTCTGCTTGGATAACAGATAAAATGGGACATTTTTGTTGGAATGTAGTGTCAATAAGGTGTTGCAAAGAGATGAGGTTAAATAAGAGCATACCAATAGTTTAGCAAGGGTGTGTTAGAAAAGAGAGAAATAAAACAAGTATTAAAAACAAAGGTGAGAAGAGAGACAGGGACGGACAGTGAGTGCTGCCAATTGGGTGTGAGTGTGTGCGTAGCTGGAGAATAATGTGGCCACAGTGGCGGAACACACACCTCACATCACACTCAACAGGTGGGTCAACAAGGGGCATCTCAAACAGGCAGGCAGGAGCTTATCTTAATTCTGAGGCAGAGAAAATCCAAGATCCTATCCAGACTGACAGGCTGTAATCGATGCTGACAGGTAATTTAGAGCAGTGCATGGGAGAGCTTACAGCGCGCAGCAGCAGGGGCAGGGTGTGTGTGTGTGTGGCCTTCGTTCGCTATTCCACTCCATCCAATCAAAGTGCTTGGCAGTTCTAATACATGTCTGGATACACACATATTTTATAAGAGATAAAAAAACAATTCAGCAGGCACTGATGATGGACGAGACAAGAGAGTACATTTACAGGAACTTCTTTGTCAACTTACAACTTACAAGTGCAGTGTTATTCTCAGAAATGCCATAACTTGACATGTTTTTGAACAGTAAGTATAATATCAAACATAATGATATTGTATGTAACACCTTATCAAAACAGGTGTGTTTCGTTGTCTGCGTGTAAAGATTTGACTGAGTTATGATTCTGAATTGTGACACAAACTGTGGAAGGAACTCTGCTGTCAAAATGATTCCGTCCAAAGAGGTGAAATAAAAATGTTGTTGTACATCTCGTAGAACAATACTTTAGTCATGTATAATAGTGCAACATAGTCAATTGCATTTTCCTTTGGATTGGATTATTTGATGTGCGATGTTGATATGTATTGAGTTATATATTCTATAATATAGATTTCAGTCATACCATCTCGCCTCAAGCAGCAGTACAAAACAAGAAACAATGTCACAGCATCTATTGACCAGCCTCAGACAAAGTGCCTCCAGCGCTGTTCCTCTCACCCCTGCCTCTGTTTCCTCTCCAAGTCTCTCACTTACAGCCACCCCAGTCAATAAAAACAATATAAGAAGGTGAGTGGTCCTCCCACTTGCCCATTTAAAACCAATACTGTTGTTTTGGGATAAAGTGACACACTGCATGGATGTTCAACAGAGGCTACGCCCAGAGGACTAACAATGGAAGAGAGTGTATGTAGACAACCATGGGAAGTACAATGGCCAATGGCTTTGTATCCAGCTGTTTGTTAACTTGAGGGTACCTACCTGTCAAGCCCTTTTAAGAAATGTAATGTACAAATGCATGTGTCACCTAGAAGACTCTGACAATCATGTTATCTCGATTTTAATGAACCCTGTGAAGAGTTCTACTCGGTACTCTTCCATGATTTGGAGACACTGGCTCAATAGCCTATACAGACAGTGAGCATTGTGGCTAGCTGTGATTGGACTGATTTTATGTTTTTTATCTGTTTGTTTTTATTTGTTTTGTGTTTACCTTTTTTTTAATCTTATTTATTGATGTGTGTCTTGTCATTCTGTATGTGATATGGACCTTGAGTCTGAAATAAAGATTGAATTGAATTGAATATATCCAGAGCACACTAAAAAGAGAAGAGAAGCGCGGTTCAGATGGTCCCTCAAAGCTGCCGCTGGCATCCCTCCAGCTTTGTAAGAGGAGTTGTAATTCTACTAGAGCCTTTTTTGTCAGCACTATTGTGAAAGCCAACAGGACTGGAAGTTCACAAAAATCCAGACACCGAATGGCAAGAATTATTTAAAAAAGTGACTCCTTTGCAAACACAAGAATTGATGTGCGTTGAAACACGACAATAATTAAGGGCATCATCTGTCATTGTGAGCCATGCATTCATTTTTTTCTATGGATGTACGGCATGTTATGCAAGACTCATTAACAAGTAAGTCATATGACACAGTATGTGTTGTTGGTCCCATCCATCACAGGCTCTTTATCCTACTTTAAGTGGGTTATCTCATTTACAGATAGCAGTTGTGAAATGTAAAGCTCCGACTTAACGTATAGTTATTCCTGGAAAGTGATTACCTGACTCCTGCAAGTGCAACTGAAACAAAGATTAACATATACACTGCTGTAATCATGTCAAATTATGACATGGTAAGTCAATTAATTAAATCGAAAGAAATGTTTTAACTCTCAATACTGTGCCCGAGAGGGACAAACGTTTGCAAGTTTATGGCCAGGTACGTTAACACAAACAAGGAATTTGATTCGGTATCTGGTGGTGCGAACATACTGTAGAAATCTAAGAAAATAAGTTGTAATAGTAGGTAAAAAAAGAAATATATAAGGATAAAAAAACACTTTAGCATTAAAAAAAAGGATACAAGATACTAAAGACACTTACTACACAAAGAATCTAAAAAAACTAAAGCACTTAGGATAATGAAAATATGCCAATATATGGTAGACTTCAGCACATTTTATTTGTAAGTGGAGATGGAGACGAATGGTTTGATGGTAAATATGTTGTGCAAATAATCCAAATATGAAAAGCTGAATATATTAATCTTGTTACAATTTAATTCAAAGAGATGTTTAAAAGATGATTGAACATGGATTGGCCTCTCCTATACTATAGTGGTACGCAACCAAAAACACAATGGCATGTGAAGCTGGAAGTGTAATCTTTCTCTATGGCTGAAAAAGGCTCATTAATCCCACTAAGCCCATTTGCACTCAGTTTTCTATAATAGGTATATCACGCAAAGAGCCCCATATTAGGTGAGCCTATAGGAAGTTCTCTTTAGACACTCACCGGCTGAAGACTGTTGGAAACACTGGAGAGTTAAGGGTCACTTGGTAATCAAGCAGTTCATTCTCACAGAAAACTTTGAATCGATGAAACAGAGTTGCAACCGAAGTTCAAATGTCTTTTCTCTTATGGGAGGTCCTTTCAAACTTTTGATCCCCGCCGGACACCAAACTGGCTGCGGTCCGAGCTGCAGGACCACAGCCAAATGAACCCATCTCCAATCCATCATTCAGGCGCCAACACTTTAAAAGCTTTGATGTAGATGGCGGCCACCAGTGACTGCCATCATTTTAGTCTACGTTTCACTTTTAACGACCGATCCATCCCGTGTTCTTCGTATGATAGAAGCGCTGCAGTGTCATCGCGTTGAACATTGTCCATATAAAAGATGTATGCCTCGCAACACATTCCCTTTCTCATTTCCATCAAGAAGATTTCCCACATGCAATTAATGTGGAGAAGATAAGTATGCTTTGAACTATATTGTTCTTCAGTCCCATACTGCGAGGGAGTCCACTGTCATGCTGTTACTTGTGCAATGTTGGAAATATGTTGCAGTATTAAATTGTGTACTCTAATTATCAATATCCCCAGTGTGAACGTATAGTGCTTGAAGTTGTATGCCGTTGCATCTCAGTCCAGCAATTCACACTGTATATCTTTGTAATAAGATCAGATCTGCCACATGGGAATACTGAAAATCCTTAAACAGCAGGGATAATGAAAAGTGAAAGACCTAACATTTTTAATTATAAGTACAGAGCCACTGGCACGTAGCACTAGGTGCAAGCATTTAAATATGCAAATCAGATTAGACAGAAAAAGATACAGTTAGTCAAGCTTGAACCTCTAATAACAGGGTGCAGAGCCCAGCATTCACTACAGCGAGAATGTTCTCATGGACAAATGCCCTTCTTTTGATGTGGATTTATACGCTGCTCAATATGGATTTTTACAATTTAATCAGGCTCATATCTTAGAAGACTTATCTCAGAGAATTAATTAAAATGTTAAACCTATTTTATTATAAAATAAACCCTATTTTGGTATTAAATTGCTGATTGTATGGGTTGTCTCCCACATTTCCAGGAATACTGTAAACGCCCACAAGAATGAGGCTATAGTTGCTTAACTTCATATAAAGTCATATTACCATAAAAGTAGTCATAATGTTTTTTTTTGATGTGGTGAACCGAAAATGCTTTTGATAATCTGTAAATAAGGGAAACCAAGTTCATCATCATGTTATGACTGACATAACAGATGTACCTCTTTGCACAGTTCCCTGGAGGGGGACCGGGGGCAGAGTGCAGAGGAATTGACAGAGGGTCCGTGCCTGAGGCAGACAGGACTGAAGTCTGGTGGGCACACCCGCAGGGCTAATAGATATTCGGGCCCTCAGGGGAGGCCCTGTCCTGGAATGAAACATACACTATATATACTGTAGTAATATTCACCGCTCAGGCTTCTACCAGCACTCAACTGAGCAGTGTGAGGATATTGAACGGCATGAGCTTCTATTTTAATGGGAGTTATATTTCCATTCTTTCCATTCAGTGTAGGAGATAACTCTGTAAAACCATTAGCTGATGTTTTCTCTTGACTCCCCTTAAACCCTTCCCACTTCCCCATGAGGCAGAGATGGCAAAAGTACACACATCCTTTACTCAAGTAGAAGTACAGATACTGGTTTTTAAAAATACTCTGGTAGAAGTACTGACTAAACTTCTTTACTCAAGTAAAAGTAAAGAAGTATGGGCTTTGAAATGTACTTAAGTAAAAAGTACCCATAACTAGCAGCTGTTTTAAAGAGTACCTGACCTCCCTTTATATTAATAGAACAATAATCTCAGTGTTAGCTAATGAATGTTTCGATGCTGAACAACGGCAACATGACAACGTTTTCATTGGTCCCTCTTCTTTAGAGAAGACCAGGAAATTAAGGATACACGGATCGTGTTACTTTAGATTAAAACTAAAGTAACAAACCTGTTTTGAAAATGTAAGAAGTAGAAGGTACAGGTATTTGTGTTAAAAATGTAAGAAGTAAAAGTAACAAGTCGTCAGAAAACTATGTAGTCGAGTGAAGTACTGATACCAGAAAAATGTACAGTAACAAAGTATTTGTACTCCTCTACTTCCCACCTCTGCATACACTACAGTATATATACTGTAGTAATATTCACCGCTCAGGCTTCTTCCAGCACTCAACTGAGGATATTGAATGGCATTAGCTTCTATTTTGATGGTACTGGAAGTTAGGTTTCCATTCTTTCCATTCAGTGTAGGAGATAACTCTGTAAAACCATTAGCTGAAGCTCCGTTGAAGTTTTCTCTTGACTCCCCTTAAACACATTTCCCCTGGAGGTGAGCTGATCTATATAAGGTGCCTTCTCTTCTCGCTGCATCAAATCACTGACAAGAGGTTCAACTTACAAGCCAAGGAAAAAATAAGAAACCAGCGTGCTCTTTCTTGATTATGTACACTGCTAAGTATATCTTCTGCCTTTGGCAAGCAAGGACACTGTATTTTATTAGGTGTATTTCACTGATGAAAACCTTTTACAGCTGCTACAAGTGAGCAGAGATCTGGATCCATTATATCAAGAGGTTGATCCACCCTTCATTTTATGCTTATTTCCAACCCTGACAGCATGAAGCTTTCTGAATTGACCATGTGAAAGTTTTCGTGTTTGAGCTCCGGATGTAGTAGTTGGTTGAGAGCACAAAACTCAAAATGCACAGTAGGACATTTATATAAAAGCGCAAAAAAAAACGTTTTTCCGACATCATGCAGCTGATCCAGCGCGGCGCCACAGGCTAATCACTTGAATCGCTCACTTACGGGCTAAAACGTGAATTGCTTTTCCAAACGTATACTTGCATAAGCAATCAGTCTACCTCTTGATTCAGCAGCAATGTTCCAATCAAACTCTCAACAAGCTAAAAACACATATGCCAGGACCTGTAGTGATTGCTTGTGTTCCAATACATGTAGTATGGGATGGGGCCTATACACGGCTACAGTACTGGGGAAACACACTGTCATTTACTTTATTAGCTGAGAACTCTGATGTGCACTAGAAAAAATGCACATGGAACTGGGAAATCACGCACGCGCACACACACACACACACACACACACACACACACACACACACACACACACACACACACACACACACACACACACACACACACACACACACACACACACACACACACACACACACACACACACACACACACACACACACACACACACACACACACACACACACACAGTTCATACACACACTTTAGTAAAAGCAGCAGAAATTGCTTTGCCGAATGCACAGCTGTCAAGGTATTTCTATCATCATGGGCATGGATTAATATTGAAATTGCTCCGTTTGGGTTTGCCTCTATTATTATTTAGTTGTGAACAATTACCGAAAATAATTATGTTGTTCCAAGTTACTGCTTACATCTTTTATCAGTGTTTAACATGCTAGAACTGTGTTTTGTGCCTTTGTCGGGTGGCTTTACAATAAGACAGGCAGACTATAAGCTCTAACACTCAATGTTGTCTCAGCCTCTGATCTTAGATGAGAGGAAGTCTTCTTTAAAGGAAAGCTTAATATCTTGCTGTTCTTGTTCTTTGTATCAAGTGATTACAGCTCTCATCTTGGTTTAGTGATGACATCTACACGTCCTGGCATCACTGGGAGCTAACCCTATGCTTTTCTCCAGTTTCTGTTCACTGTATGTAGCACCACTGACAAGCCACCCTAACTGTACATTTTATTCAACGCTGCATACTTTCACACAGATTCCAAGTGGTCCTACTAAAGAAGTGGGAAAGCATAATTGGCACATAGTCTTGACATATAATCTCCATATTTATTTGAAGAAACAACACCTCTCAGGCTTGACAATCTGGCAGCTCATATCCTCCTCTCTCCGTGCTCTGGTCTCACAGTGGGTGATCACCAGGCTGAGCTGAGTTGGCCTGAAAGGCAGTGCTGTTTAATGAGCAAGAGGGAAGAGACAACAGGTGGAGCGTCAGATTGATGCTCAGCAGCTGGGAATGGACAACTTTTTTCTGCCAGCTGTCAACCTGAATAATAATCATAAAAAAGTGGGTTCGCCAAAATGTTCACGTTAGAAGGCCATTTTCCCAGAGATGGCAAAAGTACTCACATCCTTTACTCAAGTAGAAGTACAGATACTCGTGTTTAAAAATACTCGTACTGACAACATTTCTTTACTCAAGTAAAAGTGAAGAAGTATGGGCTTCAAAAAGTACCCATAACTACCAGCTGTTTTATAGAGAAACCGACCTCCCTTTGTATTAATACAACAATAATGTCATTGTTAGCTCATGAATGTTTCGATGCTGAACAACGGCAACATGACAACGTTTTCATTGGTCCCTCTTCTTTAGAGAAGACCAGGAAGTGATGGGTACACGGATCGTGTTAAAATCAACAGACACACAATGACTCGCCACCAAACACAGATTACAATTAAAGTAATGAGCCTGTTTGGAAAATGTAAGAAGTAGAGAGTACAGGTATGTGTGTTAAAAATGTAAGAAGTCAAAGTAAAAAGTTGTCAGAAAAATAAGTAGTGGAGTAAAGTACTGATACCAGAAAAATGTACGTAAGTACAGTAACAAAATAGTTGTACTCCACTACTTCCCACCTCTGGTTTTGCCATCAGAGATTAGAAAATATAAAACACATTATTCACAAATGTTACTTCTCTGGTGTGTTCAGAGACGTCAGCTTACAGCATGGCAGTTATCCAGGTAAATATTGATATGTTTCTGATTCGCTGCTGTAAGCGGCAAGCAAGCTGCCAAGAAAGGTCTTGCATCCGATCTGAATCATGATCTGTAGTACTCGGTAACGGCACTCTCAGAACTTGGCACATTCCAACACTCACTTCATTGCTTTGGGCACATCACATATAGTGATTTATTTTCCAGTTGATGTGGCTCTGTTCAGTTATTGCTTTGAAAGTCCAGCGTTGCTCGCTTTGTTGCGCTGCAATCAATCTTCTCTGCAAAGGACACATTTTTTCTCCCCAAACAACTGCATTGTTTAATCGGCCGCACAGCTAAACACACAAGTGGGATTCTTTACAAACACTGGGAGTCTTAATTAATGTATCATGTTCGTTTATTTCCAGGTCCCTTATGCATGCCATTGTGTAAATCACACACACTTAGGCCATTTCCAGACGCTGTTTGGATGGCTCTGTTAAAATCAGGCTCTCTGAATAATTTGCATCATATTAAAGGCTGGGATAGTGTCAACGAACACTAAGTCAAGTATGCGGCGACGCTCTCCAATAGGAGTGTTATGGTACACTGTGGCCTGATAATGGTGTGAATACTGGCACATTTTTATAAGTAGATGCTAGTATGTTTGCTCCAAGTTTGGAAGCAGTTTCTATGGTAACGATGTCCCGTCTTCACTTCCTCAGTGACAATCTGTAGATTTAGTCATTGGCTTGACTGATTAAAAATGAAGTAACTCTATGGAAGTTTGTGAACAGCCACTGCATTGGCACTCTTGAATCATGACGTACTTAGCAACACTTAAAAGCTATGCTCCCTCCTGACTAAAGGCTTTTCAGTTGAGATGAATGGATGCATTAGAGATATTCTGTCAGGTTTTCTGGCACACTGTAAGTTTATAGCCATCAAAATATATTTTACTTAATTATTTCCTCAGAAAACTGATCTTTGCTACTACAAAAAAAGCCGTCCGCAGGTTACAAAGTCAAGCCCTGGCTGTTGAAATAATTGATGAGTCAGACACCCTATTATTTACAACCTGCCCTTCACAGCTGGTCAGTCATCGTGGATTGCCTAACCCTTTACTTAGTTTAGGCTCTGATGTTTTGCTTGATCCTTATTGAGCTGTCAATTTCTAAAATCATACAACTATTAAAAGTCCCAAAAAATCGAATTGTTTTTCAGGCATTAAAGATAACAAGTTGAAATACTAAAGCAGACGCCGGCATTATTGTGTGACAAAAGCCTTCTGTCACAACAGCTGCACCGTGAGTCAGGAGGCGGTGAATGTAGGAAGTGGAAATGATCACTGACAATCATGTGGCATTGTTCCTGATGACAATCCAATGAGCGTGCCACAGCGTATCTTTGATAGAATAAGCAAAAGTTGACTTCCTCTTTGCGCAGCTCCCTTTAGGGGTCACCGCAGTGGGATAATTACCATCCATCTCTCCCAGTCTTTTCAAACAATAGGTGAAAGTAAAATAATAACAAGTTCTCATCATGCCCAAACATGGCAGTTTGCACAATACATTCCAATGAAATAAATCAAGTAGTTTGAAATGGAAATACACAAGTAAAGAACAAGTACCTTACTACTTTAACACACTTTAAATAGTCTAAAAATAACATTGAAAGTATTTAAATGATTGAATACTTATTAAATAGATAACCTAACAAGTATCCAATAAGATGACTGATCATTTATGACAGCCATTTTTGTCTCTGCATTCCCTTTCAAAACATAATTTCGATAATGAAAGAGAAGAAAAACTAACACGATACACCTTAAACCAAATAATTCACATATTTGTTAGGAGGATTTAAGAGGATATAAGGAGGGTTCAACCACAAATGGCAGTTCCAAAGGTGACCTGAACTACAGTA